>NC_031770.1:62031270-62175909 GCF_001522545.3 Parus major | reverse complement strand
GTCCTTATGAAAATGACTATGTACAGATTGTCGTTTCTCGGACCAGCACAGACTGTGTTCTGTGCACATGTAAGACATACTCTTGAGGACCTTTTTTCAAATAGGTATGTCTCAATAGCCCATTCTCTCTGCAAGCAGAAAACCTCTAAGCTCTACCAAGCTTGCTTGTAACCACTCAGGTTTTTTTTTAAAGATGGATGCTATGACTGTGTCTGTATTCAAAATACTTCCTCTCTCTTTGGAATGAGAACATGTATCTCATTGAAATGTTTACACATTTTCAGGTGTTGCTTTTGCTTGCAGCAGCTCGATTTCTCAAGTATTTTTGTTTATGTGTATGCAGTGATCAGGAGATGAGGTGCTTGGATGAGCATTCCCAATGAGCAGTTTGCATGCAGTCACCTGTTCAAATAAGCCAGGAGTTTTTTGGGTGTTCCTCTGCCAATAATTCCTTGAATATTTATTACCAGGATGGGAAGTGAGAACAGACTGTCTATATTTACCTAGCAAATTGTTGTGTCTTTGTTAAACACCTGAACCTTGAAATATTCAATCACTTGTCAGCTTCTATGTTACCATGAGGCTATAGAGATATAGCTCCTTCAGATAACTTGTTTTAGCAAGGGAAATTAATCTTTATCCTGAGCAAAGGCTGAGTTGTTCCTAGTGCATACACGTGCAAAGCGCTACTTAACACTTTCTTTTTAGTTGTTTCCATCAGATCACCTCTCTTTCTGAGTAGTAGGTGACATTTACCTGTGAAATCAAGTGTTAACACAAACCTAGCTTCTCCTGTAATCTGGGAAACTAATATGGAAATTCAATGGATTTGCATGTTTTGTTTTGTTTTCCAAGTCTGTTGTATACTTGATTCAAGAATGAAAATTCATTTACATGCTATACTGTTAAATTAGTTTTTGGAAAGAACAGAAATAAAAGTGTGGAGAAATGCTTTATGGTATTGCATAACTTGAAGCTGTTTTGCCCCAGCAGTATATTACTCCCTTTTGTCACTGTTCTTCAGATAGTTTGCCTTTTGTTGTGTGAGACATAATGCTGAGTTAGACATAATGCTGAGTAAGACTTAATACTGAGAAGAGTGAAGAGATTGGTATGTAGAAACTGAAAAGCCAACTAGAATCCTTCATAATGGCTCTTTTACCACTCCTATCACCATCTGAGGAATATTTTTCCTCAGGAAAAAAAAGTCTTTTGTCAACTTAGTTAAAGGGAGATGCCTCTTGCAAAGTTTTATTGCCAGCCCAAGCAGCCCTTTTCATTGCTGTGTTCGCACCATTGGCAGCATCTGCTTGGCTGCATAAGAGTTGGCATGTCTGCATGAGCTGTAACTGCATATTCATTACTGTGTTGAAGTATTCTCGAACAGTCAGATCACTGGAAAATTACTTCTTGTTTTTCGAACTCCTGGTACAGAGACTTCTCTGTCCTAGGCAAGTGTTATGAAAAACATGAATTTGCTAACAGCAAAAAATGTATAGCAGAGCTCCTAACCCAATTTTAATAGCTTTAAGCAAGTTGTTTTCATGAAATGTTGAATATGGTATCCTGGCCTTTATCAAGAATCATGTAGCCATCAGAACTAGAGAAGCAACTGTCCCCCAGGCCTTGGTGAGGCTGCATCTTGAGTATTGTGCCTGTTCTGGGCCCCTTAGTACAAGAAAGACATTGAGGTGCTGGAGTGAGTCCAGAGAAGGGCAACAGAGCTGGTGAAGTGTAGGAGACGCAGTCTAGAGAGTAATTTTTTTTAGGAGCAGCTGAGGGAGCTGGAGTGGTTTAGCCTAGCTTATTTTTCTAGTAAGCTCAAGGGTAACCTTCTTGCTCTCTACAGCTGCCTGAAAGGAGGTTGTAACCAGGTGGGGACTGGTCTTTCCTCCCAGAAGCTAGACAACTTGACAGGACAAGGAGAAATGGTCTCGAGGTGTGCCAGGGAAGGTTCAGGTTCAACATTGTAAAGAACTTATTGACTGAAAGGGTTTGTAAATGTTGGAACAGGCTTCCCAGCAAAGTGGTGGAGTCACCACCTTGAATGTGCTCAGGAAACAACCGGATGTGGCACTTAACACTTTTTTTGGTTGATATTGTTGTGTTCACTCAAAGGTTGGACTCAAAGGTCTTGGAGTTCTTTTCCAACCTTAATGATTCTATATAAAACCACTTTACTGGAAGCTTTGAAGATGGCATGTGATTCACTGGTATCTGTGTATAATTTATGTGGGTTTTTTATATGGTACAAATGTCATTCTCTTAGATTCATTTTTCTGCTTATGAGTTGACCTCTTTAATGTCAGTAGTAGACATACAAACAGAATCATGGTGATCCTAGGGTATGTACATCTTTTCATAACAATTTTTAATAGCAAATCAATTCCAACTGGCAACAGAACCCCAAATGAGAATGACAAGAGAAAGGTGAAGATAGACTTGAGTCTGATTGGAATAGATATCCCAGCCATAAAAATATGCATATGATTCTAGAAACTAATAGTGCTCTCTCAAAGGAGAGCCTTGGAAGGCGGGCATGGATGAGCATGGAGAGACTGCTAAGAAACAAGAAATGGTTTATGGGGAGTGTCAAACTGCACTTAGCTGTCAAAGCTCGTAACTTCATCCTGCAGTGGACAGTGCTACTAGAGTTTGTACTTATGGGGGGATAACAATTGTGCTGTTTCCTTTGAAGAAATGTAGGAAAGCATCATATGCAGTGAGCCTTACAGGATGTATATGACTGTCAGTCACCTTGGTTATAAATAAAATACAACCTAGAAGAAGGTAACCTGTTATTACTCAAGTACCAGGAAAAGTTGTGCTGGAGATACTCAGGGGGTTGGTCAGAAGGAGTAAGTTCAGCCTAGTGAGAAGAACCTCTCTAGATTGACCATTTGTTGCAATTTATATTAGTAGGCAAAAGGCAGCTGCCTGTGATTATCATCCATCTTGTCTGGGAAGTCTTTGACAGATAACACACAGAAACCAAGAAAGGAGACAATGCTAAACTACATTAACATGGGCAGCTTCCAGTGCTGCTGCTTGGGCATCAAAACTCTTAGAGTATTGTCAGCCAGGGACTCTGACAGACAATGGGTAACACCTTTCCTCTAGAAACAAGTTATTTCTTCATGATGCCCTGGGAGCTACCTTTCGTACCTTGCTGGCATTACCATTATACATTGCCACTGCAAAACAGCAGATTTGAAGGTAAATGGGAAAGACACCTAGTTGTTACCAAAAAAAACAAAAACAAAACCACAAACCAAGCAACCAACCAAAACAAAAAAAATTAAAAAGAAAACCCTTCAAGACCCCCAGTTAGAATTAGATATGTAATATCTACTGAGTAGTGTGATTTGGTAGGAGGAAGGTTCTACTTCTGTTGTATCCAGTAGTCAGTGTACAGAATTGAGATGCATAAAGAGCACTTTGTTATAATGAATATTAATGAATGTATATATTGATAGATGGAGAATTTTCTGAGAAGTAAAATACTTATTTAAAGTATTTCAAGTGGACCATGAAATTAAGTACAGCATGTGGTCAGCCGTGTGGGAAGTTCTCTTGACCCTTTAGGTAAAACTTAGAGTGTCTGTTATTTCTGTGTCAATTTATATGGCATGACACTTGACCGATTTACATGTTTGAAATAATTTTAAATATTTCTGTGAACAGGTTTCTTTTGATTTTTATAGCTTTAGTCACAGTGTGTGTTCTGAGCACAATGGAGTAGAGAAGTAGAGAGAATTTTGTTTTCATAAGTGGTCTCCACAAACTGTTATTAAAAAATACTTAACAGAATGGCTTTTAATATTTCTTTTCTTTACAGGGAAACAGAGATTTAATTTATGGCTATATATTTACATCACATCTTAAAATCTGCACAGTAAGACAGGTTTCTTGGTTGTGTTTTACTGCTGAGATTGAGAATTTAGTCACTTTAAAGACTTGAAAGCATTTCAGTTTGTGAGATGTAAATAATGTTAGTGTTTTCACACCTACTACATTTAAATAGGTTTAACAGGCACACCATCAAAACTTTAGATATTTAATGAGGCTTCACATAAGAAGAGGTTTGTTTCCAGTTCTCTGATAAAAAATTATCTTTGTCTATCATCTGATTCTGCATTACCAGGGAAGTCTTGTTTTGTTCCCTCAAGAAAGAAGATGTGGGCTTTGAGAATTTATTTTGATAGGTTAAACTAAATTCTCCAGTCATCAGAGTTTGTGCAGGACTTGGCACTTCACAAGATTTATTAATATAAACCTAAGGAGAGAGGTGAAGATGAGTGGTCTTATTTTGATCTTTTCTTTTACAATAATGAATTAAACAAATCTTCAAAGTGGAAAAACAATGCTGAAGTAACTTGAGGCTGGACTGTTCACAGAAATAGCTAGCTGGTAGTCTGAGACCTTAACAGCTAACCAGATTGAAAATCTCCATCATGCAGAAATTCTATTGGAAGTGCATGTAAAAGCTTGTAGGCACAAAGTTTGAAAGCCTGCAAACCAAAACAACAACCTCTTCCTGATGGTAGTGGAATTCATTAGGGAAATACTGCTACATCTACTTTTCATTCACACTTACTTGGGAGGTAGCAGCTTCCTGGTTTGGTTTTTGTCCTCTTATCCATGTTTGGGTAAGAATTGAAGTGTAATTCAATGTTCTTAAGAAAACAGAATCAACAACAAAGACTTCCTAGGAAATAACAATAGAATTGATGCTGGCATTTGTGGTTTTCTCCAAATGCCAAGATATTCTACACTCCCTGGGAAATCAAAAAGTACGAGTAGGGGGTAAATAGCAGAACAAACAGTTTCTGCAAGGCATTAAGGACAGACCCACAGGAAAGACCTAACTGAGGTAGGAACATAAATGTCCTCTGACCACAGTGTCTGCGATAGCTTTTGGAAGCCAGCTAGTACCTCTGAGCTCTAGCAAGCCATTAGCTGAAAGGACAACTGCATGCATTTTTAATGTGCCTCATTTGGATCCTTCACATCCTGACCAGTGTTTGTGACTCCTTGAAAACACTTTGTAAAGCTGTTATGGTATTTTGTTTAAGAACATTATTTCTGTTTGGAGAGAAGCCATGGAATAGAATGAGAATGTTATTCAGACCTTTTTAACATGTTGCAGATAATGGGAGGAGTCCAAACTGGCATCTTCAAAAAGTATGCAGATACCTTTGCTTGAAATATAATTGAAAATAATGTCTTTCATGATGCAGTTTGCAAATGTTTATTTGTACGCAGATGTAAGCATTCTGGGTTTTTTTGCTGAATGCATTTGTCGTTGACATAATGTCATTTTTTAAGACTTTGCAGTGGTGGGGCTGGGCAGGGGCATAAGTGCAACCTGTTTTTTACCATCTCTGTACATCGTTAGAAATGTCTATCAATGTCTGAACACATTTATAGTATTATGACAGAATCTCAACCCTGCTGAAGTAAATGGAATTTATAAAGACTACAGTAGTATCAGAATTTTAATTATCAGTACTTACAGTTTGTTCATACAATGCTTTCCCTGTATAGATTAGTAATTGCTTGCTGCCTCAAAAGTCTTTGTTCAATTACATTTAGGAGAGAGGAGTTCCCTAGAGCAGCTGATATGTGATGAGCTCTTTTACAGAAGCTGACCAGTGTTGCCAAAGATTTCACTTATGCTTCCAGGTCTGATTTTTAAAAGGGATCAGAACCCAGTGTGATAATCATGTTAATATTTGGTGCTGAAATGAAGCTGAACATATCTGAGAATCTTGGCCCAGGTTTGAGTTGCAAATTGTCTTGTGAATTGTTCAGGTGAGAAAACTACCAAGTGAGAGGAATGATCTTTGGAAACTAATGAAATGAAACATACAGTAAGAAGCAAAAATATCTCTACTGCCCAATTAAAAGGTTTTACTTAAAAGCAGTCTTTTTCCACTTGAAGTTAATCTAAAGAATATAGAAAAATTATTCACAGTATTTTCTATGTCTAGCATTTAGTTTAGTAACGTTCTTATTTTTATAAAGGCAACAGACATGAAATCCCATCCTGATTAAGTGAAAGGGAATCTCTCTAAGGTTTTGTAGGATACTGGGGTGTTTTACTCTCTGTCTTTATCTTGGACTTGGTTGAAAATCAGAGGGAGGAAAGTACTTGTTTAGTGTTTTTAAAATTTTGTTTTGTTTTTTTTTTAAAGTTTTTATTTCCTGGAATGTCTATGATAAGAAGAAATCAAACTCGTCCGAAAGACAAAATATAAAATTGCTTTTGATCTATTCCAATAACAGCTTTCTTTTCCAGAAAATTGCATGCTCTTGAACGTTGAATCAAAGAAACCTAAACATGTATGGAAACCTATGTATTCACTCAAATGACTCGAGTGGTTACTCAGGTACTAAATTAAAAGGGGAACATAAAATATTCCAGGCTGGAAAATTAAAATATTAATGAATCATGAGTTTCAACATCATGAGAGGTCTAAAAATATATTTTATATATATTTTATTCAGGTTCTGTTAACAGGATTTTTTTGGTAGAAAGTCAATTTCTCTCCAGCCTTTGGTGCTCTCAAGCTATGAACATACGTGTGATTTTATACCATCATCACAAAGCAGCATCATACTTAAACCAGTAAAGAATTTTTTGCTTTAAGTTTCTGTTCCAAATAGCTGAGTAATTGTGGAAACTTCCACAGTATAAAGTGTACTTGGGTGTGATGAGTTGGAAATATAGTGTTGAAACTTCTGTTATTACTTAGGGTTTTGTTTTTGCAAGAAGCACAATTGTTGTGAGAGAACAGAGGAATAGCACTAAGGATGTCTGTTGGAAAGGGTTGACAGCCCCTGCAGTTTTATACCGAATATGAGTTCACAAACCCACTGCAGATGAGAAGGTGCATTCACTTGGATTATAAATAGACTGTAGTTAGCTTTGAAATGCATCCATTTTATTCTGAGCTTCCAGAAAAGTCCTACAGATATGCAGCTACAGTGAGAGCTCTAATGTTAGTAATAAAGAGAAAATGACAGGAGTTTTATTTGGAGTCTTCTGACAGCTGTAAAAGAAAAAGCAATCCATATGTTGTTGTGGCACCTTCTTTTTCCCCCCTACAAACAGCAAAGGAGTGATTAAAAAATTTTACATTCTCAGAATCCTTGTTCCCAGATAAACGTACTTGGTGTGACTGGAAATGCATTCAGCTCTTGGGCAGTTTTCTTTACTCTTCCTTTCTTGTGCTCAGATGCCGAAATCCCAATGTAATCCAGAAGAAGCCAGGTGCTGTTCTTTTTTGTGGTCTAAGGGAGGTGGAATGGCAAGACCTATGCTTTTGTTTTTGGTCAGCAGAGCACTCAGGTACCTCAAGTACCATCTGAATACATTAGTCAATGCAGCATTTTTGTGATGCCAGCAGTAAAGTCAGTCCTATTAGTAAAATTTTTCTTGTTGGGGATGACTAGGATGACTTGGATCCAAGGATCAGCAGAGTCCTTGTTTAGAGTACTGGTGGAGTTGGTATCAAAAGACTATTGAACAGTGTACCCCTATGCTAGATGGAGCAGAAGTGTATCAAATTAAGGCATGTTACTCTTTATTAATTGATAATTCTGTGTAATCTCCCCTGATTACCACCTGAAGCAGAAGAACATTTTTTCAGCCTCCTTTTAGGTACACATTTTAGTGACTGAATAAAGAGTCATTTCTTCTGATATATATCTCTCAAATATGGAAAGTTTCAAATTCAGATGGTCATTTTTAACTTTTTAAGATGTGGCTGAAACAGTCCCATCACCAAACATGAGAAATGGTAATGTCTGTGTTTTGCTGCTAAACAAAATCAGAGCACAGCACTGTTGATTCTCCAAGTAATTTTATGTTGCTTCAGAAGATAGATGGCAATGATATACCAGCGGAGAGCTGAGAGTCTTCAGCTTGTGTCAGCCGCATGTTGGTCTCCAGCTTTGGACTCAGTATCTAACCATGAGCTATTTTTAGAGGGAGCAGAAGGATGGAAGGCAACACACTTACTGCCTTTGCATGGAGTGCAGAGATCTTCAGCATTTGCACAATTTATTTTCTACTCAGTATGATGGGTTTCCTCAACATCCATACATGACTGCTTGCGCACTTTGGGATTTGTCTTTTTCCAGTTAAGAGGGAAAATGGACACGATATACAGTCTGGTATTGCAGATAGCTTTTAATGGAGCAGAGAAAGGATCCATTTTTGCAAATCTGGTGGTCAGCCAAGGTCCTTCAGCATGTGGAACACTTTCAGGTAGCAGGTGAGCTGGTGTATTCCGTGGCAGACACTGCCTGATAAACTCGGAATGGTGTGGGTTTTCTGCAGTGCTGATATAACCACTTAGGTATAAAATAAAAACAGGAATTTGTTTAATCTGTAAAATGGAGAGACTAGTGGCATTCCTTCTAAGACCATACATACTGTTTAACTGATGCCATGAGAGCTATTCACTCCTTGACATGATCATTTTTATAGCTTCTGTGCTGCTATGGGTTTCCATCATAAAGCAACTAAATAAACTCTTTAATTTGCTATAAATTCTTTAGTGTTCATACATTATTTTTTGTTTATCCAAAGAAAACTGCAAAAATTGCAGTTCTCTGGGTCAAAAAATCTCACATCACTATATGAATCTAATTATTAGCATTGTAAGAAACAAAATAACATGAAACATTACAAAAATAGTACCAGAAAAAACCTAGAAATAATTGTCTGTGTTCTTTCACCTCACACTACGTTCTGAGAAATTTTCTTACTCTTCCTCAAGCTTCCAGGCATCGTTTTTTTCTCTAAGTCAGATCTCCATCCTTTTTTTTTGGTGCTTATCAGTCTCTGTTCTAATGCCTGTCTCTCTGCCTGTCTTGTTCATAGCAGATGCCAGTGCTGTGAATTTTTTAAGGCAACTGCAGCCATTGTAGCTGATGAAATGTTTGGGGGCAATATCAGCTCTCATACTAAAGCAAGAATAGAATTCTTCAATTTTCTTATCTCAAAACACTGAATAAAAAACCATGCTGTTATTGAAAATATTCTACCAGCCTGTACAAAAGGTCATATTAGCCTGAGAGTGTGTTTCTTGTGATTATTTCCCCAAATTAACATTTTGTTTTACATACTCATCTTCCAGTGTAACTGTTCTAATGCCATTGTGCCACTGCTGAGTGTAGTGCACATTTACATGATAGACTCCCTTGTTGAGTTTACTTTGGAAGTTAGACCAAAAAAAAAAAAAAAAAAAAGTAAATAAAGCACATTTGGTCTTTGAGATATGATACCCATAGACCATAATGATACCTCTTTTATGTACACATTTCAAAGCACAAATACACTTCATGTCTTTGATCCCTTTGTTCTAACACTCAAAATAAATGTTAGCCACTGAATGAGATTCTACAATGCCACATTTAAAGTTTTGTTTTGTTATAATCAAGGACCTAAGAATCTTGTTCCATTGTACAAAAATAGTAACAATTTGACAAGAAGGACTGGAGCTTTGAGATTTTTTTTCTACTGTTGCAATAATTAATTACAGGGGGGCATCAAAGAATTCTATTGTGCAGTTTGCAAAGAATTCAGTTGTTACTCAAAGAAGTAATGAATCCATATATTTACATTGCAATAGCTAGCATGTCATGATGATACATATTTTCTCTGTAAAAAAATGTTTGCTGCTTTAGGAAACCTTCTCTCCTTCTAGGGAAAAGATCCTCTCTTTGGTGGTCTTTCTTTGATAGCATGCACAGCAAGATATTTGAAAGGAAGTGGATGTCCAGGGTGGGATTGAGAGTTAACAGTTCTAGTAATGAGATTTTTTACTGGGATCTTGGGGCTTGCACTAATGAACCTTAGACACTTTCTATATTCTCCAAACACTGGATGGTGCAAAATCCAACTGCTTTGACTACTTGGTGTATTTCTCTTCTCAGTGTGTGACTTTTGGAGAATATTTTGTATTTCCTGTATTTCCTCTCCACTGCATGAATTTCCTTTTTGCTTGTACAAGTTAAGCAATAGCTGACTTGAGTCTACTCAAGCACTTTTTTTTTTGCCTTTTCAAGCAAACAATCTCTCATCACATCTGTAGAGAAACTTCAGGAAGGAGTCTGTAAAACAGAGAAAAGCCAAGCCAAAACTGTAAGTGTGGAGCAACTTGTTTTAATATGCTACATCAGAAATAGAATTTAAATTAAAGGCTGGCTTATAGATGCATTGACTCTACATAGCATCCATCATGAGCTATTTGTCCATTGTGTGTGTATAGATGCATATTTCTTACGTAGGTCCTATACTTAGTTTTATTTAAGCAGTGCTAATTCTCAAAATATCTCTATTTAAAACTGAAAGACATCTCTTTGAAGAAGTTTCTGTTCTTTATTTTCCACGTCTGCTCACACTTTATCACCCAGTTCATCCCCCAACCAAGCAAATCTAACATGTGCAAGGGTCGTGAATGTTTCTCTTAGATCTCTTTAGTGTCCTGATTCTCTTCTTTTAAAGAGGGAAAACTGAGATATGAAGAAAGGTTAAGCTGGTTGGTCAGCAGGGAAGAATACAGAGCAATGCTGCACTGAGTTTTGCATGGCAATGTTGCATGATTTGATAGTGTCATTACCTGTTGGGTAGTAAAGTCATCAACAGCCTTTGATAAAAAGACTGGAATGTGGTTGGTTTTTTTCCATTCTCTTCATTCATTGACCCAAACATGCCCTCCAGAATGTTGGTTATCCTTTCTTTGGTTTAGGTGAAGTGTAACAGCTTCAGCAGGAAGCTGAAGCCCTCCTGAATCACCTGTTGATAACAACTTCAAAGTTTTCATATGCTTATCTACTCCAGAGCATGCTTATCTTTAAATGTGTAAGTTGTGTAAAGTGATGTTTCCTTTCAAGAAGGCTATTTCTGAAATTTGTCAATTTTATACTGTTTATTGTATCATCTGTCCTCTGCCTTTGCCTCATAACCTGTTGTGATTCCTATCATTACTATGACTTGCAAGTTGTAGGGGGACTGAAGGTATGACTTCCCTGAATATTTTTACATGGTTTATGAATTTGTAAAGACTGAGGGTTTTAACTTCCTTTACTTGCTGTTTATTTTATCTGATAGAATTCACATATAAGAAAAAACTAGGTGGTCCAGTCTGTTCACTGTTTCTTCCTTGTACTCTGATATTGGAGGATAATTTTATGCTGGCTATATTAACATACAGTTAACCTGACTGTACTTATATCAATGAACAATTGTGGTATCTTTAACCCATAAATCTTGTATATTGTAAACACTGAGTTATCTGAGACTATGACACTAATGCCTGATCAAAGCATTAAGGATGTGTTCAGGAATGCTCTTTTTATTTTCAAGTAATAGGAATGTTCTTTGTATTTTTTAAGTAATACAGATGCTTCTGCTAGAAAGAGCCCAGCCAGAACTTCCTTACACAGAAATGGCTAGTATTTAGAACCAGGATTTGATGTATGTTGAGAAACAAATTTTGTGTGGAGTCACTAAAGAAGAGAAACAAAAACCCCTTCCCTTTCTCCAAACCCTGCTGTGCTTTCTGTGAAGTTAAGAGCAATAAAATATTTTAAAGCTGTCCTCAGACACCCTCATTTGCCTTGGAAAGCTTTTATTGGTAAGTGCCTGCTGGTGGATACTGTAGTTTTGCAGGCTGAGTTCACTGTACCATAGTAGACTGAACAGCACCCTGCATGTGTGATATATCACCTTGATGCTCCTCAGACTGTCTCATAAGCTGAAGCGTTTTACTGGTTGATTTCATAGTTCATTAAAAGACTTGCATTTTCCTCCAGTAGCTGAGTGGCAAATAAAAATACCATTGGGTTGCAGAGACTGTACTACTAAATAATTCTAGCCTAACTTGCCATGCCTCTAGTAAGCAGTAAAATTGTTAACTGTGACAGCACCATTATTAGTAACGTCTCATTCATCTTGTATTCACGTTCCTTGAATTGAACTGCTTTTTCCTTTGCCTGTTATTTATCATTATTTTGAACTATTCCCTAGAAAAAGAAAAAGGAGTGAATTTAATTGATCTTATGAAAAGTTTTGATGCTTTGTGTTCAAACAATTGTCCTCAAAATGTAGATGGAAAATAAAACTGAATTATTTGCTTATTTCCAAAAGAGATTCTTATGCAAGGCTTGATTTACCTTGATTAGCAGCAATTTACCACACATTTTAAAATGTGTTGCTAGTATTTATAGCTCAAAATAGAGATACCTTAGAGTTCCCTACTGCATTGAACACTGTATTGAAGGCTGCAATTGCTATTTAATTTTTGGAGATACAATAAGATTTCAAATAGGTTTTGAGAATAAATAACCAGGGAAGTGATTTAGTGTTAAACCTATATTTAGTATATTCATTTTTTATCATCACATCCTTGGCTAACACCTTCAAAATACATTTTTATCCAAGTAGCGTGAGGTTTGTGAGGTAAATATAATTTCCTTCCTTGTCCTGTAAAGGTTTAGGGTTAAACTCAAATGGTATAAGGAAAATGTTGGCTTCATGATGTTAACTAAAAGCATTCAATGCTTTTTCAAAAACCTGAAAGCACAAGTAACAGTCTAATGGAGGCCTTTTAGCTATGTTTTTCTGTAAGAATAAGGGGGATTTGGTTTTATTTTTTGTTGTCTTCCTTGGAAAAACACCTCCTAAATGGCTTCCAGAGATCATAAAAACAAGTGTTGCTGGTATAAAATCATAGAACTAAATAACAAAGATTTATTTTTCTTTTTTTTTAAATAATTCTACTTCTCCATCTAGCACTGATGATTTACCAGAAGAATGGTTACAGTGAACCATGCCCATAGTAAAAGCTATTTCACTTTACTTATTCGGCAAATATGAAGGATCTCTGTGCCTGTTGTCAAGAACAATCCATTGACCATCCCTGGAGGTTGTGCAAGGCACACGAGCTATAGCGTGACTCTTAGTCCATCAAGGTTTGAGTTTTTTTACACATTCTTAGGGAATTAGTGTGTTATGTCCTAGGGCTACCATCCTTTCTGAACTTCTTCCTTTCACACCAAACAAAGTTTGATGGAATCAGGTATACATGAACTGAGGAAAACGTTTCTAGCAGGTTGGGATGTAATGGCAGAAAATGTGGCAATTCCTCTGCCTTTCTACCCCAATAGCCACCCTCCCATCAATGTCAAAAAGAAGGAAAAAAAACAAACTAAACAAAAACAAACAAACAACCCCCCCAACAAACAAACAAAAACCAAAACAAAACACCCAAGAAACCCCAACATGCTAACCAAATTAAAATCCACTTAACAGATAAAAATTAGGATATTCACTTTGAGGTTTAAAAGGAACAGAAGAAAGGAGTGGACACCCCTGAAGTTTTGTTTCCCAATTTTTGAGAGAGTATAGAAACATCTTTACTAGAAACATGAGCTGTCATGATACTAGGTACATTTTAGTGGGTCATCCATTTTCAGAGGCACCAGCCCTTCCACTGTGTATGTGACTGCCATAGAAATAAGGTAGCCTGCTAAGCTGCCAGGTGCCAGGGAGATTTGGTGCAGAAGGGGCTGGGTGTGTTTTAGGACCAAGTTACCTGTACATGCACGGGCAGGAATAATGATTAGGAGCCAAAAAAACCTACTTGATTGTTTTGCTTTTGCTTCCTTAGCATTGGTTTGCTTAATAATTTCTAATTCACAAACTTCCATAGGGGCAAAAAAGTGAGATTGACACAACCACCTTGCTTTCTATGCTATGGATAGTAGACTTTGAAATGTGGCCCATTAGAAAGACTAGGGAAAGACTGGACAACATATCTGTGAGCAATGTATCAGGTTTTTCTGGGTAAAACACAGTGACAACCAATGAAACAATTTCTGCAGGAACTAAAAATTGACTTAAGGTAGGAGTTGGAGCACATTTTGTGAATGGATGTAAAAGCAGGTACAAGACTGAAACATAGAGTTCTATAGGAGGATGAATTGTGTTAGCAGCAGGGTAACTTCAGCCATTTGTTTTTGGTTGGTTGGTTTGGTTTTGTTTTTTTTTTTTTCTTTGTTTTTGTTTGGTTTTGGTTATTTGGTGTTTTTTGTGTTTTTTGTTTTTTGGTTTTTTTTGTTGTTGTTTTTTTCCAATGTTTACAGTGTTATGGACAGATTCTGTGAAACAAAGCTTTACTGAGTTAAGGCTGGATACAGTAGTGTCCATTTAGAGCCTGCCATGTTTTTAAGATTAAACAACTCTTTAAAATATATAAGACCCAGACTGGCAGGGATTGCAGCTGGGTGCTTGGGGTGGTGGCAAGATCAGGGTGCTCTTGTGAGATCTGAAACACTAGCCTGATGGAAGCCAGCATCCAACCAGAACATCATAGATGGAAAATAAAAAAGCAAACTGCCATAATTTTTATTGCTTATAAAAGATAACACAGCATATAGATTCTGTAAGTAATTGGCACAAATGCATGGTTACAGTGGTTAAATATTTAAAAAATATGGGTAATGCACTGTTTCTTAAACATTCTTGAACTGTTTTTTTTCTTTTGTTTCTTTCTCCTCTTGCATATAATGAACTTGATTTTTTCAGATTTTATATGAAAATATGTTTTTAAAGTATCCAGAAATAGCACTGCCACTGTTTCAAAAGTCTAGGTAGAATTAGAGATTTTGTGTTCATGTTTATCTTTAGAATGTTGTATTGAAATATGTGGATTTTATGATAGAGGATGAAACATCTTGTCATAACACCTTTCCATGGACTGCAGTTATCTTATGAAATTCCCTGTTGCTTCAGTGTATGCTGGATCAGGCTTGCAGTAAATAAACTTGGAAAAAGATCTATAAAAGCAGTCAAACACATAATTTTTCTTCTTAAAAATAAAAAAAAGCTTTAAAACTCTTTTTTTTTTGTTTAAGCTTCAGTTGTTTTGGTTTCTTTGGTTCTTTTTTTACTTCAGTATTAAACAGGCATTAGCATACATTCCTTTGAATAAAGAACTTAGAAAAAAATTCTGCCAAAAATTGTTGCCCTGTCCTATTTTTATTCTATAGTTTGCTACTTCTGCTTTAATTAATCTAATTTTATTACTACATTGAATGTTAAAAGAAAAGTAAGTTTTTATGGTTCCATCCTGATTCATTAAACTTCATCTCATAGTTCAGTTTCAATACAGAAAACTTCAAGCTGTTCCTGGGAACTTAAATTCTGTCTTCTCAGAAAATAGTCTTAAAATAGTCTCTCCATGCTTAAGAGTTTTTCTTCTGGAGCTCAGTTGGAGCCACCTGCCTGAGAGATAAAGTGCATTTCCTTAGGCTCAAAGGCAGCTTCCGATAGACTGCAGCCAGACCTCATTTCTTACAATTTTTTCGACTTAATTTTTCCTGATGTTTCTCCATATCATGATTTTTCTCATTAACTCCTCTCCTAATGGTACCACACCACCTGGGGTGCTTCAGCACTTCATTTCTACTTGGGCTGTGTATTCTGGTTCAGTGATGCAGGTTGATTCCCATTCATCACTGGCACAGTATAATGCCTTCCTGAACAAATCTCCTCTTTTCCTAATGTACCAAATTACTGAAGCCAATTTTGGCCGCCTCTTCACATTTCTTAGGCTGATCAGTGACTCTTGGAACCTCATTTTGGCTTTATGGAGCAGCAGACCTTCCTGTCTGTCTTATTTTTATACAGGCAAAGTAAACTGAAAAGGAGCAACCCAGGTGCCTAAGCAGGGGCATCAGGGGAATACACAACATATAATCTGAGACAACAACAGAGGCTGGGCAGCTAGGATGTGTGATTAATGGGAGACACTTCAGGACTACCAGCTGGAGAACACTCAGGATACTTTAAAGCACTAGATACGTGTTTTTAGGCTCTCAAATGACTCCGCATAATTCCTGCTCTGAAAGAAAGTGTTATTGCGGTCAAACAAAACTAAAACCACTCAGTCCAAAATACACATATGATTTTTTTTTTTAATTCAGTTATTTTAATGGTCACAATTGCAATGCCTATTCTAATTGCAATGTATAAACTTGATAAATTTGGTCTGTGTATGGTTAGGGTTTCTGAAAAATCACAGGAAATACTTGAGGTATGGCAAAATAATTTAAGGCACAGAATGTCAGAAGAGGGACCATTTGTTCTAGTTAGCATGGAAGAAGAACTTTTAATGCACTCATTCTTTCTGAATATGCTGTGGTCCTGCACTGGAGGGAGGTAAGGAAATATTATTAAAATATACATACTCATGCACTTTAAGCCTTACTTCTCTTTAAACTCCCTTCAGCCAGAGGAGTTAAATAGCACTGTTCTATTCTTAGAGAATTTAATTTTCTGGTCTTTGTACTGCTAGACTATTCTAATTTCCTGATAGTACCAAAATATAGACACTTTGAAATTTCAGGTTTCACTTTCTTGAAATTATTAAAGTATTTTTTGTAAAATCCAGGCTTTCAGAGGATGTCCTTTTTTCATAAAAGAAGATCCCAATCTTGAAGGGAGAGTGGTGGGGGAATGAATATTGACTTGTATTAATGTTGGAAATAAAGTAGGGCTGAAGAATAATTTTCTTTCAGTGAAGCAATGAAAACGAGAAGAGATGCTTAAAAAATGCTAATGAAGGACTCAATTATGAAGAAGCTGCAAGACTCAAAGCACCCAGGAAATTGCTACTTATTCATATTGCAGTGAAACACATTTGGTCCTATTGGGTATTTTTTTTTATTTTTTTTTTTTTCATGAGCCAAAGACATCATTATTTCAACTCTTTCATAGCCTTGACTCCCACACACAGCTGCATTGGTATTTGGGATTGGATGTGCAGGAATAAGCAACACTGTGGCAAATATTTCATCTTTGCCAAACATGGTTAAAAAAAGAGAAGAACCTGGTATATCTCAAGAGAGCAAGGAAAATAAGTAGGAAAAGTTGGACGCACAATGACTTCTGTGCTCAAGGTTTTGTTTAAGAGTGCTATCTACCCTTATATGTTGTCTCATTTGTTCCACTCAATGAGGAGATTACACACAAAAAAAAAAAAAAAGGGGGAGCCTTATGCTCCTTGGAATAAGGGGGTTTTTTTAGAGAAGTGACATTTCTGTGTTGGACAAAACCCAGTAACAATAGCAATTAGCTGATACCTCTAAGCATTTTAACATCCTAGTTTGAGATAAAACAGCATTTAAAAAGGATGAAGCTAGTAATGATAACTCTAGGTATGTTTATGGCATATTCTTGATGAGAGCAGAGCTCTTGTCCTTTGTTTTTACTATGGTTCCAGGCAAAGACATCTGAAAAATTATTTGGCTAATTTAGTGACCACTATTACCTCAAACTTGTTCCATTTATAGACTAGATAAGAACTGTTTGCTAGTGGCTCTATCATTAAGGATAAACACAAGACCACAGAAGAAATGAACTTCTAAATTATTAACTGCCTGATCAGAAGCTCAGTTGGGAATTTCACTGGATCATGAATGCTGACAGGCTGTCAGGGAAACAGGAATAACTTAACCAACTGCCTAGGTTGGAAGACGAAATCTCTTTACATAGTTTTAGTATCTAATAGCTGAGCTGCATTTGCAAATGGAAAACACAGCAATGTTTTTCATTCAATACAAGCAACTTGAAGAATCACAGAATGGTTGGGGTTGGAAGTAACCTCTGGAGACCGTCTAGTCCAATCCCTGCTCAAGCAGGTTCATCTAAAGCAGGTTGCACAGGATCACATCCAGGCAAGTTTTTAATATCTCCAGAAAAGAAGACTCCACAACCACTCTTTGCAGCTTTAGACAATTTAGGTTTTAATTTAGAATTTTGATCTATAGGTTCTGGCTTGATTCCTGAGAAGCTCCTTGGATTTTCACCATTCTCCCCCTCCCTTATCTTTTTTCCCGTTCTAAACATTCATTAAAACATTCCTTTGATATCTTGGCAATTTGCAAACAATTAATGGTGTTATGAAGCTCGCTTCAGCTTCCAAGCATGGTGAGCCAAAATTCAAGGTGATTTAGATGTCATCATTTCTGCTTAGATTTTTATTAATCTGGCTTCTTTGCTAGCCATATACCCGTCAGGATCAGTAATATATACTTCCAATGGCTGAGGCAGTTTCCTTTTGTTCTGGGTCATAAAACAACCACCTGGAAAAGCAAGTTGAGAACCATAGGCAGGAAAAAATAGCTGTGTTTGACTGGGAGAAAGATTCAGTCTAGGATTTGGAGAGATAGGGTTGTGATTGGCAGGATGACTTTCCTATCTGCCTTAGCACTTAGGCTGTAGAAAGCTGTGAAATGGATTCTGGGGCTCTGAAACTCTCAAAACTCTCGGTGACATGCTCATTAGAATAATTGCTGGTCTGTAAAGCTCACTTGTTACCTTGAGTATTTTCTTATCTGGAAACCATCCCTCTGGAAGAGGGCTAACTGTTACAAACTAATATTTGTATTTCAATACTTTATCTGCTAGGATGACTGGTCACTGTTTGTTTCCTGGTTCTCAGTGTGTATTCTGGCACAGGTTAGGAAAATGAGAAAAAGGTTTTTCACTCCCTGGATCACAGAAGTAAGGATACCTGGTTTGCTGTAGTGTCACTCATTTGACCTGTGACTGGACATGTAGAGTAACACAGTGTATGGCCATCAGTGACTATAAATCACTATTCACCAAATATTAAAGGATCTATTATTTAGCAACAAATCTCTTGAAGTTTTATTCATGTTAAATAAGAGCAATTGTGCCGCTGAACATTTATTAATACAGGTATAATTCTCAAATATTTCTCAGAGTAATCTAGATTTTCTGGGACAGTTTGCAAGAAATACAATTAATGGGAATCCTGGAATCACAGGGCATGCAATAACCTATGACCAGCAAAATATCAAAGATGAGTTTTTAAAGTTTTAGCGGTCTTCAGAATTTCAGAATCAACCATATTACATTTACACACTAGGCCCTTATGGTATCTGAAGCCAGGCTTTCCTGAATTGTCATCATTGTAGATAGAATACTTACCAAAGTATTTTTTCTCTTCCTTATTCTTTTATAAAATTTTGTACCAGTTGCATATTCTTAGAGTGGACAGGCTAAAATATATCGGGAAACTATGTCTTCACTGCTGATCTTTACCATTCAAACGTACAATAGAGAAAAGGATGCATTACTATTGTGACTATTCTGAGTCACTGCTTCTCTTTTCTCATCCCTTTATGTACTTCCTCTACAGTGCTCAAATGGTTGAGCTTGCCATCAGCATAATTCTGATGTATTTCTATGTCTTTGTGTTGCCCTAATAATGGAGAACAACTTCACTTATTTCATTCAACTGGTTATCTTGAGCCCCTCTATACTTGCTGGAGGGAAAAAAGCACAAGGAAGCAGTATGTTCCCTCCCACAATGTAAATACCTGCTTTTGGAGCAAGGTGCATTTCAATGAAGTCTGCTGGCTTCATGGAAGTGCACATTTCCTTCTATCAGCTCAGGTAACTGAAGGGTTTAAGTCTACATCTGGGCAGATTAAATGCATCGAAATGACAAAGTGCAGGTAAAGTTATAGCTTTTATGTTACTCAATCACACTTCCTCAGATCCTAAAGAATCTTCTTGTGCGTTAGAAAGCTTGAAATATTCCAGGTAGCAATCTACTATTTCACATACCAGAAATTTCCATTGGTATATATTGTGATATGTACATTTCTGTATCCTCCTTCAGCTGGGCTTCTCTTTTGTTAATATTTTGGGGTTTTGTTTGTTTGATTAAGTTCAAAACAAACTTATTCCACCCATGGTCACTAGAGAAAATTTCACTTTCTTGCCTAGACTTCTAGAATCGTCTTCTTCTAGAAAAAAGTGTACTTCCTCATTTTTATTTCTTAAATGTAGGAACAACTTCCCTTTTACATTTATTGGAAGATTAAGAGAAAAAACTGCAACTCTATTTGGTTATATTTTTGTTTGGTATTTTTACAAGCAAACCTTTTAGAAATGTAATGCAAATAAAATAAACTCTTTACGTTGTCTGTTAGTAAAATGGGGAAGCAGAACTATACCCCATAGTATTCAGGATCTTCAAATCCATTTTTTCTCTATTTCAAAGTAGTGGTTTTTAACTGCTAATGAAAGAATTATAAAGATTGGCTTCTGAAGGGGGGAATAAAGCTTTAATTTTTTTCCGCTCATATTCTCTCTGCCATCAGTTTATGGTTCAGAAACACAACCACTTTGCTCTTCAGGACTAAATTAATTTGATGCACTATCACAGTGCATTCAAATTATCAAAGTCTCATTCTTGCCCTAAAATATGGTATTGAAGTGAGAATACTGATCTACTTACATTTCATGGATAGCTTGAAAATACTGAGCTGCAAAACTGCAGATGAAATTATTCAGTTTCTACTTGTAGGTGATTATCTTTTTCCCTTTCTACCATTATTTCCCTCTAGGTTGATTGTTTTCCCTCTTGCTATCTAGTCAAAAGCTTCAATATTTTATTCTCCATAGTGATCTCTTAAACTGGGGGGCACTGGAGCTTTCACAGCTGAAGAACTGCTTTAATATCGTATACAGTTAGAGGAAGCTACAAAAGCTTTGCAATGGGGACTCAAAGACGAATGCAAATATATTTATTAGTGGATTTTAATGGGATCTCTTCTTCTAAATGAAGATCAAATTATCAGATGAACTTTGATTTATTTTATTATTTCAGAGTAGTACTATCACTGAAAAATAGCATATGCCATTCATACCAGCCCATAACTCTGGTAACCTTCACAACAAAATTGTGGATTAAAGAGGAGCTAGACTATATATGCATGTGAGAACAATGAGGTCATCAGCTTCAGATGTTTTTCTGAAATCTTCATGATTGTCTACTCCCTCAAGTTTTCTATGCTCTGTAGAGATGTTCCTCCACACCTAGTGTGACTCAGGGGGTAACCTAGTGTAACTGGGTAACAATTAGTTATATTACTACACACATACAATATAATTTGATACTTCAGTTTGCTTCCCGTAGTGTCTAAACAGTCAAATGTTGTTGCTCTATGTAAAATAACAACTTGCATGACTTCAGTGCCCTTCATATTTTGTTTCTAGTACTCAGTCTCTGTTACTGAAGAACAGCACCTCATTGGAAAGAGGAAAATTCAGTATCTAATTAGAATTAATGATTTTCAAAGCAGATAAACACCTACTAAGGATCAGGAACTGTAGAGGTCTTCAAGCAACTTAATACCATTAATATACTCACTTATATGCAGTCAACAATAAGTGCTCTTGTGTCGATTTCTAGTGTCTCTGAGTGTGTGTCTCTGAACCTCTTGGTGGTTTTGGTTGGTTGGGATGTGTGCACAAAACCAATGATTTTTTTGTCACAAAAAAGTTAAGGTGCCTTACTGTTCATCCATGATGGCTTATATCCCTTTGCAAATAAGTTTTTTTTTGTGTCAACTGATAACAACTACTCAAGAGTAACTTGAGTGAGAAAAGCATGGTAATAGAAAAAAATAATTAAATAAAGGAAATCTTTAAAGAGTCATTTTATATGCATTACTAGACCTTGGTGGATGATGCTTAAGGAAGAATTTTCTCATTTGTTTCTGTTTAGACATTTGCTGCAAAAGAAGGAAAAGATACTGTGAGTACAAACTGATGATTGTAGGTCTTGCAAGGTCTGCATGAAAAGCATGATGTATAATTAGTGCAAAAATGCTTTGCATAAGCCACAAAGATCGGATGCTATGTCTGAATTTTGTGTAGCAAAGACCAAGAAGTTGCACAGATGAAGAGAGATAACATGAAAAAGAAATGTTTTCTGTACCAGCATTTAATAATTACAAGTGCTTACAATCCAGCAAACTTTTAAAAACAGGTTATATCACTTTTCTAATACTGAAAAAGCTAACGGTGCTATTAGATCATAGCTGAAAAGCTGAGTCATCAGCAGCTGGAAGATTTCAAGGGAAAGCAGTGGTGTCTGGCAAATATTTGGATTAGAGAGACCATTGGTACCTTGATCCATGTGTGCTTACCCCAAAAAGGCTCCCAAGAGCTTTTTTTTGTAGTTAAAAAACTGCTGAAAATACTTTTATTTCTATATCATACTGCTTAGACAAAATAGAGAAATAGGAGTTTTACCAGTTATAATTTCCATATTTATAGATTAAACTCAATAATTATGTTTTTATATCATCATCAGTAATTAATTTTTGTCTGCTTAGCATAGTAAAATATTCAAGCTTGGCATGTTTTTTTTCTTATGACTAATTAGTAAAGTGACAATATTCAGTTATTTCAGTTTTATGCAGGGAAGTGCCATTATGGCAAAATGCTCATTTATCATTAATATGGATAGTTGAGCAGGCTGTTTCTTCATTTTATAATCCTTTCAATACCATATCACATCATATTAATAACATGTTACACTGCTACATGTATCTTACAGGTGCTTTTGGGCAGTCAGGAGACATCTCTGTTTATAGTCCATACACTCTTTGATCCTTGGCACTCACTGAATTCACTGCTTCTCTTCCTGGAACTCATTTGGAGGGTTAAAGGGATCAGGATCTTTGCCATAATTTGTTCTACTATATTAAAGGATAAATAAGTGAATAAAATTGTGCTCTGGTAGTTTTCAATTCAGACTCCTATGAGAGTGACATCTTCCTTCCTTCTGTAAAACTTTGGAAGTTTTTCTTTTATCTGCTGGGATTCCTTAACCACAATACACGTCTAGGCCAATAGTAATTTTTTGGACTGTGGCCTGTAACAACATTTACTGCTTCTTTTCCACTTTTTTTTCTCACTCTTTTTGTATAGAAAATACTACTGTCTATTTGTTAAATACTTTGGGAAAAATTCTTGACTTTCAGTGAGAAAAAGGATTTTTACTTTTGACTAAAGAGGCATTTCCTGGTGCTGTGTGTGTCTTTATGTTTTTTTAATTTTCTTTTTGAAGTTCTAAGAGAGCTTAGCAACCATCAGACTCTGAGGATGTATTCTACTGGGCAGTGGTACTTACTTTTAAATTCAAATAGTTAGGGTTTTTGGTTGTTTATTTGTTTGCTTTTCCCCCTTGGGGGTGACATTCATAGTTACATTCTGCTGTCTTTAGAAAAGCTTCAGCTGGCCTTCAGTTTGACTCTAGTGCATACAGCCAAGCACTTTAGCATCTGAGAAGAGCAGCCTCAGGATATCTAAGAACACCTCTGTAGGATATGGTTTACCTTCTAATCTCCCTTTTCCTCTATAGATGTCCCTTCAGGAAGCTTCTTATATCTGTAATTAACTAAATAATGATAGAGTGGAGTAAATAAATTAAGATACTTGTTTTGCCATGCCCTACAAAAATACAAATACTCTTTCAAGGCCTAGGGTCATGTTCAATCAACACACATTAAATGGCAAGGCACTGGTCCATGATCTTTGTCTGTTCAGCAGAAAGCCAGGCTTGGTTCATGGAGGTGGTTGGTTGCAGTGAGATATGGACTCATGGAAATATACTACAGTGCTAATTGTTTATTGCAGTCCTGTCAAGAAGGTTGAATAATATCGGCAATTAAATTTGTATTTTGGGTTGTATCTCTTTGGGAAAAATGAGTGTTTCTACTTTTTGTTATCATCCATGTTTGTTCTTGTCTGAACAACTGCCGCAAACCTCAGGCATAAGAGCTTTATTCTTTACTGATAGAAAACAGGGATGGTAACCTAGTAACTTTTGTCTCATTCAGAGGCTTAAAAATGAGGCTAAGTGGCTCTTTTATGGTGGTAGTGATTATAGTGTTTCAGCTTACTCTTTATAAATTGCATTTAATTCATTTTTAAGGAAGCAGAATTGATATAATGCAATTGCCAAAATAACTAAACCAAGATCAGGGTTGCTACGCAAATTCCCTTCCTTTTTTGCCTGTTTCTTCTGGCCCAATATGTAAATAGTATGTAAAACATGTTAGCATTGCCATGAAAACCCAGTGTGTGCCTGTGTTCTGTTTATCTCATTGCAAATGCAATAGAAGGCAATATTTAGCCAATGACTGCTCTCCTTTCTATAGATACTTAGATACATACAAGGAATATGGGATGATATTGTTGCTAATTCCTCAGATATTTAATTCTCTTACTTGTATAATTAATTATATTAATAAGTAATTAATGGATTTATTGTTTTTTTTTTTTTTTCTCTTTTCTTCTTTTTGCAAAAGTTAGAGTCTTTAAAAAATCTCATTCAAGACAACAGCATGACTTGAATGGATTTCAATAGCTACACAGTCCTTCATCAGTATTACATTTTGGAAGAAACATCCAGCTTTTATTCAATACAAAAATTTGAGCTACAGTTTCTGTCTGTGTCTCATCTATTAAAAATGTTCTGCCAAGTGTGGTGTCGTACAATAAGGCAAAACTTTTCATTTAGAAAAACTGCATCTTAACATACTTTACTGAGAAAACAGCATTTCTGGGAAAAGATTACAATCTTCCAACAGTCACCTACACCTAACTATTTTGTTCTGTCACTTTTGGAGAAATGCAAAGGAAATAAGAAGAGAAAAACCCTTTTGAATCCTTGAGTTTGGATATTTTTTCCCCTTTGCCTACTGCTTGTTAGACATAGAATTTTCTTCAAAAAGATTAAATGTTTTTTTCTTATTTACATGACTAAATTAACATCATGTAGGAATGAATTAATAGGACTAAATAAAAGGACTAGTCTGTTAAAGCAACACATCTGTGCTTTGGAGCTCATGCCTGTTTTATTTATGTGTGATGACATACAAGTGGAGATCATGTTGAACTTCCCAACAGATTGTCCTGATATATGAGTGCTACTCCCTAGTTTAGTGGTCCCACTGAGATTCTCCAAACCACCACAACATGCCACTTGTTCGCTCCCCCACTTTCCCCTCCCTCTGCAGGGGGTTGGAGAGGAGAGTTGGAGGCACAAAAGATAAAGATCATGGATTGAGATAACAATTTACTGGAACAGTAACAACAGTTCTGATGATGAAGAGTACAAGAAAGGAAGGATTTACACCAAAAACCCCAACAATACCTTATGGTTCCATCTGGAGGCTCACTGGAGCAGAAAGAACCCCTTCTCTCCATACCTGACAATGACATGAGGTGGGATGGAATAGCTCCAAGACATGCACCCTGACTGCTGCAAAAGTGAGCCCAGTCCTGGCCAGAACCACCACACAGATAAAACAAAGAATCACTTCATAAAGATAAGAAAATAACTTTTTTAAAGACATTTGGGGCACTCATTTATTATCTATCTTACTTAGAAATGGTGAAACCATAGAAATGGTGAACTCTCCTGCCTTGATATGTTAGTTACATTGAAAATGCTGCTTTTGTAGTGTGTAAAGCACCATCAGATTAATAGATTTTCATTACAGTATAATTCTAATAGTGAATAGAGAACTCTAAGGAAACTTTATTGCATGGTCAAAATAATAACTCTAGTTTATATGTGTGCTTACACATGTGCTGGGAAAAGTCTCTGCTTATAGGTAAATAACTTGCCTTTATAGTCTTGAATGAATAATAGAAGCTGCTGTGACTGTGAATAAAATTAAACAGAGATGTTCATTAATACATGGAAGATAGGGAGCAAAAGTAATTCATCTAGGTCATAGAGGAGATAACCATATGTGGAGAACAGTAAGAATGCTAAGACCAGTAGCCTGATTTTACTTGTGAGACAAGTAGTGTCGTAAAAACTAGCAGAGCATTAAGTGCATAGACATGAGAAATATTGAGTTTAAACCAGTGTAAGCTGTTTCATTTTAGAGGGAACAAATGCTTAAAAATCTACTTGTTTTTTTCTCCTACTAGAGCAAGACTGTGAAGTCTTGATGAAACAATATTTTGGTAAAATAATTCCACACTGAACCATGGTAATGTGAATTACTATGAGACTGACCTAGTGATGTAACTAGTTCTAAAATAAACTTAGTTTTTTTCTTCTAGATACTATACAAAGCTAGTAAATTTTCCAGTAACTTTAGATTTTACTGATATTATCCACATTTTGCTTATTGGTTTGTTCATTGTATAGAACACTTTTTGTTCTATACAATGAGAGTTGTAAAGGAGGTTTGTGTGCCTATACAATACAGCTGAGATGTGGGCATCTCAGGTGCTAACACAGATAAGCAAATTTAAATATGACTCATCTAGTGAAGGTGTAGGACCCCTGACTCTGCTGTACAAAGCAACAGGGCTGCAAAGATCAGAAATAGAAACAGTTAATTTAATACATTTTTAAAAAATGTATTCTGAAATACAGAATATTTTATCCCACTTGCAAATTTCTATAAACTTTACAGGTGAAAGGATCTTTGTAAGGCATAGAGATCAATACTAATAGCAACACCAGCAACACTGATGTAACTCTGTGTCTGTAGGGGAATTCTCTCTGAAATAGCAAACTAATACATGACTGTACTTCATTCAAAGGCAGTATTCCCACTGACTTTAGTGGTTTCTTGATGCAGCCTTCTATATCTGCCTTAATCTCTGCATTGAATTAATTTCCAATTTTTCTAATTATCTTAACTTTCTTCATTTCAGAAGGGCAGTTCACCTTGGACCCATGAAGTAATGATTTTGTTATGGATCAAATTAACATTTCCTGTCACATAGCTTGCTTGCTGAAAAATGAAAAGATCTTCTAGGATGAATAAGATCAAGTGTCCATCTAGCCTATTTTATGGGTAGAAATCTCCTATCCTCAGGCACATTTCAGCTCTTACAATATTTCTGGACCTTAATTATTTCCCTTTATATGGGTATAGTATATATACTATATACTATATACTATATACTATATACTATATACTATANTATATACTATATACTATATACTATATACTATATACTATATACTATACTAGTAGTTATAGTTTAGTATTTCTCAGTTTAAAACTCATGTGCCACTTAGAAATTGGCATTTAAGTATTGAAAACCTTTCATAGCTTCTCTCACATGAAGTTCAGCTGCATAGTCAGAAGATCCATATGGATCCCTGTAAGGAACACTGACCATACTTCTCCATATAGAATGACTTCAGTTTGTTTTGCATTCAGAAAGTGTATTTGGGTGAAAAGGCAGAGGACTGTAAATGTGTAATAAACCATTTGTGCATTTCAGCAATTCATACAGAAAATATCTGTGGTCACTTTCTCAAAATGCTTTTGTTCCCAGGGTCTCATGGCTTCTGGCATTGTGTGAGGCTTGTTCGACCCCTCGGTCAGGGCTGGGTGACAGCACTGCTGACACCCCAGAAAAGCACGTTTGTAGTCCTGTAGCCTTTATCTGAGGGAACTTACCTTCTCCAGGTTGTGTACAGATCTCTCCCTGGGCGAAAGAAAGATCAGAAAATCCTACTACTTGCAAAATTTTAATCCATTAAAGATATAATATAGAGTTTTCTTTTTCTTTCAGCACAGAATGTGCTATGTCTAACACAGGCAAATAATAACTGTATCATTAATCATTAATAGGCCAGTAGCAAAACACAGGATCAACTTAATCCTTTTGGACATTGATGAGTGCACACTGCCACTTTAAATAATGGCATAAAAGGCATCATTACTACCCAGTATGGATTTACCACAGTAAATGAGTTTGAGTTACTGTATATATTTTGCACTCAATACCCTGTTATCAATAATAGTCCTCATGCCTCACAAAGAGCAACATGAGCAGGGAAAGAATAATTGCCATTCTGCATGGAGGCAGTTTATTGATGAGGTGGACAGAAGTAATATTTTTAGCCTGCTGGGTGTCCATCTGTAAGCAGTTTCCTGGAGCTGCCACTTCTCCTTTCTCTGGAAACTGTTACGGCTTTTTCTGTCCAATGAAAATAATGAGATCCATCTATCAAACAGAGAACAAACAATAAACTCTATACCTTCCAATTAATTTGTTTTTCACCTCTGTTTACCAATGTGCATGCAGTTAACTATGCATCGTATTATATGCATGTAAAGAGTACATTTCTCAAAAGGTTGAATCTATTAACCCTTTTGCTAGCAAAATATATCTGTTATGCCCTCCAGCTAAACAGGAGACTTGGAGAAAAGAAAAAAAAAATCAATCCTTTTGAAGTGTCAGAACATAACAACATAGTGTGCTATAAAATCATACCATCCAATCTAAACTCTGTATCCTCTGTTATGTTCATAACTTATAGTCCATAAAAAAACCTTTTCATGGCAAAAAAATGCATTTCAGTCAAAATATGCAGTAGTGAGTCATTTCAGGATATAGTATGTTTACATTAAATGTAGAGATTCCTCAAAAATTCATGGCTCTGGTACTTGAAGCCAGAGTGGCTTCTCACCATATTGTAGTAATTTATTTTATCCTAGCTGTATTTCCCTCTCTTAGATGGCTTTCCACTCTTTTTGCACAGGGATTTTCAAAGACTGTGGGATTCACTGTACCACATGGTGACCAAGCTGTATACTCCTTTTGGCCACTGATGTGGTAATTGAGTTGTTTTTGTTGGTGTGTTTTTTTGTTTTGTTTTTTATTTTCAGGACATTGCTCTATTTTGAGGCTTTGCTTTTGTGTCTACAGCGTTTCCATTTGTATCATTAAGAGGAGCTTGAATCTGGATGTAATTGATTTCCTTGAACAGGTTTGTGTGCTATTGCCATGTGTAAAACATGTGAGTTCAGCTTATCAGGACACAGATGGCATATCAAAAAAACATAAGAAGCCATCTAGACAGAATCACTGGTTTGTCTACCACCACACAAGCATATACACACACACAAAACAACTGAGGAAATCAGCTCCAAGGTGCCAATTTTTTCGTGTCTAAAAGCCTCGAACAATGAAGATGATTCACAACAGTACAGTCATCCTTCCAAGACTATGTCTGAAGAAATTCTTAGCATTAGAAAATCTAAAAAAGGAGTCATGCTTCAGATCTTGGGAACCTGGCTGGCTGACTGCAAATAGTTTTCTGTGAATGGCTTAAGCCATTCATATCATTGCCATTAGGCACTCTCAAATATGGTGAAATTCTACTAGGGAAGAACTTGCTTTTTGAAAAAGAGAGGAATCTGTTGAGAAATAAAGGGTTAACAGGCTTTGGAACTCATGTGGCAAAAGAAAAATAAGATGAGAAAGAAAGAAAGCCAAGAAGAAAATGTCTTTCTATGTATTTCTGTCTAAATCAAATCAATTTCTAGCTGCCCTAAGTTAAACAATTGGTAGATGACATTTTATGCAGATGAATCAATGTGTTCCCAATTATAGTTGTATATACAATATCTAACACGCAGTCAGCATCTTAACTAGTGTTTTTTGTCAAGCTTCTCTGAGCTCACACACAAATAATTTGTAGAGAGAACTCTGTACTTTTTGAATAAGTGTGAATGAGAAAGGCAGATGTATATAACCTGGGAAAACTTGGAGATCCATCTTTCTTGAAAGTGGATGTGTTCAGCATTGGCTACGCTGATCAGGATTGTTCTTTGTGTCACAAGCCATCATCAGCATTGATAATAATTCAGAAATTAGCTCAGGTTCACTAAGAGAGCATGTGTCTACTCAGTCCTGGCCTTAGGTGTTGGAATTGGTACATCTTTAAGGAAGGAATATCTGATCTGTTGCTCTTCTGTTATTTCTGTCCTGATATTGTGCAGCCACATATACTTAAATTGTCACAGATCTGTTCAATTTAATGATTTCTTAATGATCTACAAGTAAAAAGAACTGCAACCAAAAAAATAAAAAAATAAAAAAAATATAAAAACCCCAAAACTAACAACCCTTTACAGCAGAGAATGTGGATTAGTCATGAATATGTTATTGAACATCATAAACATAAATCGGATGATTTATGAAAAGTTCTCCTGCACTTCTCTGCATTTTCCTATTATTCTCCAATCTTGTTCCTTCAATGAGGTTTTAACTAATGCATTGGTCACTACTGTCACTCGGCCTCTTTCTCTGAGGAAGTTTATATATATGAAGCTGTTACAACAGTCCTGAACCCTAGGATAGTTCATTCAGTCTGAACTTCAGCACAGTTCCTTTAAAGTCCACCCATGCAAAATCCTTTCCAGTAGGACCACACTAGTTTCAGTAGGGCTGAAATTGTTTAATGATGTTGATGTGTACATACCACTTCACTGTGCCACCTCCCATGTGTATATTGCAATGTCTGTAATGTGCCACAGAGGATTTTAACATTCATTGCTGTTATTTTCCTAATATCTCCCTGGGTAAAGGTTGCTAGTAACACAAAGTGCATGAATACTCTAGGCTGACAAAAGGTGATTAAGGTCTCTAAGACTGCCTTGGAAAGGTATGTTTTCAAGCAATATGTTTGAAGCATCCAAGTATTTGGGTCCTAGCATTTCAGTGTCAAAAGGGGGGATGTAATTTACTGAATTTACTAAATTTTACACACTGTGTGAGTTCTCATGAAATGAAAGCTCAAAAGTAAATGTTAATTGCACCCTTTTCCTTGTATAAAACACTACAGCTGAATTAGGTAAATCTTACTGAAAATCCTTCTCAAAGGAAAAAGGCTTTTAAGACCCAATTCTTAGCTGAAATAACTGAAAGAACTTTACTGAAGCCTACAGAAGATACATTAATTTATACTTTCCTGGAGTATGGATTACTTTTTGTAAAGGCTTAGAATATGACCTGGTGAAATAAAAATTTGGCTAAAAGATATTTTTATAAGATCAATCTGTTTCATATGGTCAGCCTCTTTAAAACTAGAGTGTTTAACAATTTGATTCTCTTATGATTTATAGTTCACTTTAAACCATGAGCCATCAAATAACGACAAGAATCTTTTTCTTGAGTTACTCTGAACTGACTTTGGTTGCCAAGATGTTAAAGGGTTTATGGCACTTGATGAAATTTTACTCATGATGTTTTATTTCCACTACTGACTAAACTTGCATGCATCTACTGTTGAAATGTAAAATTACGAGCACTGGATACATGTTGCCACAAAGAAAAGAATATTTAGTGTGATTTGTTTAGGGTTTCTTTGTAATTCAATATAATTTGAAGAAGTTGTGCTTAATAGGGCAGAAGTGCTTCAGTGCTGCCTAGAGACAGTATGGAAAAGCACAGTGTTTGTGTAAGGGCTCTCTAAAGGGAAAAATGCATTAATTTGAGGAATCAATGCTTGTTTCTGCAAGATTATTATGATAAAGGCTTTGCAGAGAATTTTAATATCTCCCAGACTTTCCAGAAGAAGGCAAACTGTGATCGACTGGAATGGCTTGGTGTCTCCAGGTACTGCAGTATTGTGCTATGGGATTTTGTTTGTTTGCTTTTTTTCCCCAAGTGCTTCAGATATTTCACAATTGAATAATACAGCTGATAAACTTCAGCAAGTACATGTGTAAAAGGAAGGTTTTCAAACAGAATGTAGACTCTTCAAACTGTGCAGGAGGTAAGCTGCCTGGACACAGTCCGCCAAGGCACTTATGGATGCTGCTTTCTACACCTTGAAGTTCCCTCAACTTATGTTTTTAGGTATGAAATCACTTGCATCAGGAGGACAACTTGGATACTTAACTTTATTAACATGCTTAAGTTGTTTGCTTGATTGGGATAAGTTTTAGGAAGCAAGCCCAAAAAAGTGCTTTCTTTAGGGAGAGAGTTCTTCACTTAGGGAGGGGGATGTGACCACATGGTGGTCATTTGTCTTCAGAATGAAGTAGATATTTTCTGTGGATACTACAGCAAGAATTTCTGTAAGAAAAATAGATCAACCATTAAAAAATGGATGTATGGATGTACCTGCTGTTTTTATTTTCATTTGATCCTTTTATAGTTTTAATTAGTTGTTCTGAAAGATACCTTAAAAATGTGTCATGAATGATCCTTAAGCTATATCTATCCACTGTTGCATGATTAATACATTTCTAAACTAGAAGATTAGATGTGGTATTCAATATGTGATGAACTGTGAATTGTCAAGAGAGAGTCTTTTAAAATTAAAAATGCAAAAAAAGAGCATAATTTTGTTATGAATAATATTCAGATCTGTTTCAGATAATATCCTGGTATATTAAGAAAAAATAGAAGTACAACTATCTTCAGGGACTGTTTCTTTATTTTCAAGTTTGTTTCTTGGAAATAGAAAATATTTATCTGTTGGAGAAATGCTTTCATAGAAAAAATGGATTCTTCTATGAACATCAGATTATTATCTCTTTTAGTGATGGTAATTGTAAAATAATAAAAACACAATAATTAGATAAAAGTTTTGTTTAGTGAAAAAATCTTTTAACATTTTGTAAAACCATGTAGATATATAGAAATATAACTTTTAGGAGATGGGAAAAAGTTCAGGCATCAGATAAGGCGGTAACAAGACAGGCATTGCAAGGTGGAAGAAAATCTGTAAAGAGTCACGTCTTTGTAGTCTTTTGTAGTGCTTTGTGTTTCCATGTAAGTTGATACTAATACATCTGGGAAACAAAATCCAAAGTAGAGAGTACTTGTAAAGAAAAGGTACTTTAAACATAATACTAAACCTGATACTATGTATATGCTTTAATTAACCAGGTCAGTAGTAAAATTAGGAGCTGTTACACACCTACATACATCTACTTTTGGGTCTAGATATTAAATCATTTTTCAAACCATATAAAAAAAAAAATCCTGAAGTGCAAGTGCTCACAGAAGGATATGTGAACATATGTAAGTATAGAACCTGAAATTCACATTTTGCTGATACAAGTTTGTTAGGTAGACAAGCTCTGGCTAACTTTGATATTAAAATGATATGGTGGGACAAGTTTTGTAGCTGTAATTTCATCACCTTTTAAGCAACAGAGGTTATTTTCAAATCAATCCAAGCTGATACAGAATGGTTGGCTCGTTCTAGGAAAAAATCATAGTAGAAATTAAAATGCTTAACAGAGAAGTGGAAAGTAAATGCACAGACAAAAGGACATGTATTTTGTTAAAGATGTTAGAAGCAGGAGGGCAAGAAGAAGGGCTGGTTAACAGCTCTGTCTTGTCCTTGCTTTTTGTACTTCATCATTATATTTCAGAGTAGCCAAGGCTGTACATTACTGGTGATGATTCACCAGTATGTCAAAAGAAGTTGGTCACAAGGAATGAAGAAAATAAAGTGCTATAGAAATCAGCCTCTATGAGAGTTTTCTGCCTTACTTAAATGATCAGAAGTTGGCACAAGTTCCACATGTATTCTAAATTTATTTTTTTAGACATTAACACTTAACCTAAGAATTAGGTAATTTTGAAGTTTACATCTGTATTTCTGAGAGTGTTAGGGGAAAAGAACAAGCCAAAATATGATTTTAATAAGAGGAGAGTAAAATTCTTGATTAGTGGAACTATGATGTATAAAAATTACCCTGTTCAGATTAATTTAAGCAAGTATATTTATCCAAGGTATACTAGAAAAAGGAAAAAAAAAAAAACATTATGTGAGTATGACCAGTACTTGCTGCAATAATTTCTGTCAAGGAGAGCAGAAGCAAAACAATTCTGCATTTAAAGTTGAAAACACAAGTGCATAACGTCCTTTGAGGGAGATCAGGTCTAGTTTCCACAGCTGTTGTCCACAGATATTAAAATAAACAGAGCTTGGTTTATGTGCATAATATTTGTATTCTTGAAAGAACATAGAAATCAAATTTTTCCTTTGGAGGTGTTAAACTTGGCTGCTTGTTTAACAAAAGTGAAGGCCCCTGCTATTCCCACCAGGGCTCGGGCTCCTCCTAGTCACCTCTTAAAGTAATTAGTTTCTCACATTTACAACTGAGACCTCATCTGAGATGAATTTATCCTTGCAACACTCCTGTTGAGATCTGGTGATCCAGACCTAAATTTACCCCCAAATAATTTTTTAATGCTGTTGATCTGCAGGAGCCCTGAGACTAATCCTCCCTTCCTGCACAGAAGAATCACACTGTTTTTCTTGCCTGTTAGGTTTTATGCATGAGAAATAGGGCGAATTTTACCCATAGGGTTTGCTTTTTTACTTTTCAGAAAAGATGAAAACTTGTTACTGAGAACATTTTCAAGTCATCCTTGTATCCATTTTCTAAGGTAGATTTTTCCTGTACAAATCAAGGGGTAATAAAAATTTTATTTTGAAAGAATGAGTGCTATAGATGTGAAACGGTGCCAATAATGTCAGCGTTGTGTTGTAGGGTGTTGAAAAATGAAATAATATACTCAAAGCAATTAACAAACATCAGATTTTTATTCTAGATGCTGAATGTGATTAGAAACTGTAAATGAACAATTCTTCATTCCAGCTGTTCTGGGAGCAGGTTTTCATGCACCATAGCCACACTAAGCATAATTTTACTGCTCTTTATTTGCACAGACCATCAAAACAGCATTTTGATTAATAGGCTTTACTCTGTTAGAGAATCACAGTTATAAACTATGGGTCTCTTTATTAATATAGAAAAGCCTAAATCTGTAATGTATGGTAAAAGCTGCAGTGATTCTTTCTGCACCAAAAAAAAGTCTTTGGACAAAATTCTTGTTAAGCTTCTATTTAGAAATAATGTTTCAAGGTACATTTTGGTACTTTGTTTCATGGAATAGACAGTTTTTATGTGTATAGTTTGCGAGAGAAGCTGAAGTTTATTGCCTTACAATTTTCCAGCGTAGCTTGTTTTCACTCATTTAAAAGTGATTGGTTTATTGTTTGTTTGTTTTTGTTTGTTTGTTTTGTTTTTTATATCAGTTTCAAACCCTACTAAAAGAAAAAAGTCTTCTGACATATCTTTTTTCATGGTGAAGAGTCTCTGCTGACAGTACACTGAAGAAACTGTTTTTAGTAGAAAATTGAGGAATGTAGCAGTCTTACCAATAAAAATAATAATAATAAAAAAAAAAATAATCATGGACAAGTTCTTGGCATTCCCTGAGGTATTTCTGGCTTTAGTGCTAATCTACTGGGAACCCTTTTCTGTTAATCACTAGTCACACTCAAGTGATAAAGTCACAGTAGTTTTTTTTTGTGCTGTTTTCTTTCCTGTTGATTATATGATATTTAAACTGCCAAAAACTATATTCCCATTTAAAGTAGTGCTATCAGTTTGGAGACAGGAATTAAAGGTTTTACTCAGAATTTTTCTCAATGTGCTTCATATTAACTGTATAAAAGAGCTCTTGTGTGAATGTGCTTCTAGGGCTTTAAGCGTTCATGGACTTGCTTGGAAGCAGCAGCCTTGCACTTGATCATGTATTTTCCAAATGACATTAAGTAATTTCCATATTAACTTTTCCATTTCCTTACAATAACTTTATGAATGACTGTTGTGTTGATTCTCCCCTACTTCCCCTACTCCCTTCCTTCTCTCCCTCCTCCCAACCCGTCTTTTCTTTATGCATAGAGGTTGAGAACCTGCTACGTAACACAGTTGTGCTGCTCCAGAAAGAAAGTTAAGGCTTCCCATGTCACAGAAGCTATTTTATGCCATTAACTGTTTCTGCTCATTGAAAAATGCATTGAGAATTGCAAATATGTTGTGATATCTGCACCCCTTTGTGCTTTGTTTTAGGTCTTTGTTCTTTGTTGTTTCCTGTCATCTGTTGCATCCCTGCAAATAGAAAAGATATACCATACAAATGGAAAAAAACCCTTATTTAGATGTGTAAAGTCATAGGAAAAGGCATGATTGGTGCTCATCAAGTCAGTCATTCTGTCCCTGATATCATTCATCCATCTTACTTGAAAGATCTTGAAAGCCTCTGATGTTGGAGACTATATAACATTTCCATGCAATCTGTTACAGTACTTCGGTGTGTTTGCCAGTAGGACATACACACGTATTTATCTATATATGAGCATGATCATACATACAACTTAAAACTCCTTCACGGAATTTAAAGGCCCCTTTGCTACTTTTTTGCAGTGGATTGAGAGAGCAGTTAATTCTCCTGATTGATGCAGCCTTTCTACATGTTTAAATCTGTTGTGATACCTCCAACTGACATCTTGAGAACAGTTCGGCCCCTCTCCTTCATGTAATTTAGAGATGGAAACACTGGGGCATATTAGGTTTCAAATTCTGATGTTTGCTTGTGTTTCAATCATTATTATCACAAAGCTGGGGGGTAGTGGCCAATCCCCCAGAGGGCTGTGCAGCCCTTCAGAAGGACTGCAACAGGTCAGAGAGATGAGCAGAGACCAACTGTTTGAAATTCAGTAAAGGCAAATTCAGGGTCCCACACTTGAGGATGAATAATCCCAGGCACCAGTACAGGCTGGGGGGCTGGTCTGCAGGAAAGCAACTCTGCAGAGGAGGACCAAGAAGATATCCTGGGGTGCACTAAAAGAGCATTCCCAGCAGGTCAAGGGAGGTGATCCTGCTCCTCTGCTCAGGTTGCCCAGAGAGATTCAGGAACTGAAGATATTCAGGAACTTCCTGGACACAGTCCTGTGCAACGTGCTCTAGGATGAACCTGCCTGAGCAGGGAGGTTGGACCAGATGACCCACTGTGGTTCCTTCCAACCTGACCCATTCTGTGATTATTTTAGTACTGCCTCTCTAAATATAGTGTTATGTTATAATAATTTGGTTATTATTAAAGCATTGACAAGCTATTTGTAAAATTTGACTTCAGAAGTAACAATATACAGATTAATCTCATTGATCAAAGATCTTGGGGTTTCTTTAAGAGATTCTGCTTGACTTGGTTATTGTAATTATATTGGAAAAAATTAGAATTTTAACAAGAGAATAATTATGTGCTTCTTGGCATTTATTTATGCATACACACATGCATACAATATGGTTCACATTGCTTCGTTTTCATATTGAGTTGGACAATTAGTGAGTCTGAAAAGAGAGAAGCACAACCTATATGCTCGTTTCTCCAAAAGTAATTTATGTCATTGAATGTTGTCTCCTTGTTCCAGTGATGTCTTGAGCAAGTGCATCAGATGAGGCACCAGGCACTTAATGGACATGGGGTTTCTGAGCTCATTTACAGCACCTGTTTTCCTCATCATGCCCCTTCTCCTTCCAGACTTCCCAGCTCCCCTGTGTCTGGGAGCCAAGAGCAGCAGAGTGAGGGGGCGTCAGTGGTGCTGGGGAATCATGTCTGGGAGGTGGAGGAGCAGAGCACAGGCACATCACTGCTGTGTTTGTACACCTCAGCACCCACCTCTCTCCAGATGACAACCTTTCACTGTATGAGGAATTATTCTTTAGAGGCTTGCCTTTCTTATGCTAATCAACAGAGCTGATGTTATATTCTCCCCTTTTTGCTTTTATCATCATCTGCTTAGCTTATTTTTCTCTAGCATCAAACTCTCTCCAGCTTTAATTCTGCTCTCACACAGATAAATCGAAAGCTGCAATTATTTACAGAGTGAGAGGAGGAGGGAGGAAGCACATTAATTTATAAATCATTTTAAATTTACTATTCATTAAAGGTGGAGTATGAAGAGCTCTGGCCTCCATCCACTCAGCACTGCCAGAAAACAACAGACCTGTTTAGTCAGAAACAGTGCCAACAATTCCAGTCTCTTACAGCAGCCTTGTTCTGCAGGGACCATCTGAAAGATGAGGTCTGCCTTTCCCTGACCCTTCACAGTTTGTGGCTTTGCTGCTGGAAAAGTCAATACCTCTTCTAGTTCTTACATCGAGGCTTTTTTCTTTCTAAGGGATTGGGTTGTGACTGTCACTGTGTTTTGCCTGGATCAGAGAATCCCCTCAGTGTTGCTTTTGGAGTGGTAGTTGGGGGTGTGGTGGCCAGGAGACAGACATTGGAATATTTTTTTGTGGGTATTAAGACTGCCTGTGGGGTTGCTCAGTAGAACTGGGAGGTAGGAGGAAGAAATTAGCACATGTTCTTAGACTGTATGCCATCAAATTACAGAAGACCAGATGGATAATTTTCTGAGATAAGCAATGTGTATTGAACACGTTAGGAAGTACATGTGAGTATTACCAAGACTGTTAAGGTATGAACCAAGGAGCACAGTGCTAGGAATGGTTACTAAAAGTATTAAGAGCAGGTGGAAGAAATACTTCAAAATTACAAGCGGGGAACTTTCCTTGTATTGGGTTTGTGTGGCAAGGTTTTAGTAGTGGGAGGGCTACAGGGTTAGATTCTGTGAGAAGCTGCCAGAAGTTTCTCCAGTGACTGACAGAGACAATAAGCTCCAAGGCAGACCCATTCTGCTAAAGGCTGAGCCTGTCAGCATCAGCTAGAGTTCTTCAGGGTCAGGGAAGAGAGAGGGGTAGGAGGTGCTCCAGACTCTGGAGCAGAGAATCCCCTGCAGCCCCTGGTGCAGACCATGGTGAGTCACCTGTTCCCCTGCAGCCCATAGAGGTCCATGCTGGAGCAGAGATCCACCAGCAGCCCATAAAGGACCCCACACAGTAAGTGAATGCTCAAAGAAGGCTGTGACCCAGGAAAAGTCCATGGGTCGGGATCTGTGAGCCCGTGGAGAGAGGACTCCACATGGGAGTAGGTTTGCTGGCAGGACTTCTGACCCCATGAGGAACCTACGCTGGAGCAGTCTGTGAAAACCTGCAGCCCCTGGAAATGAATCACACTGAACAAGTTGGTGGAGAGCTATCTCATCTATTAGGGACCTCGTGCTGGCGTGAGAGAAGCATGTGAGGAGTCCTCCCACTGAGAAGGAAGGAGCGCCAGAGACAACACGTGATAAACTGACTGCAATTCCCATTCCAATTCCCAAAACCCCATTCCCTCCCCTGCATGGCTGGTGGGGAGGAGGTATTGCATCAGCAGTGAGGTTGAACCTAGGAAGAAGGAAGAGGTGGAGGCAAGATGTTTCACGAGTTAGTTTTTATTTTTCATTTTCCTACTCAGGTTTGATTGCCAATAAATTAATTTCCCCAATTTGTATCTGTTTTTCCCATGATGGTGACTGCTGAGTGTTCTTTCCCTGTTCTTGTTTTGTCCTGTGAATCTTTATACTTTTCCTTGTCCAGCTGAGGAGGGCAGTGATAAGCAAAGCTGCGGTGTGTTTACCTGGCTTCCAGCTGGGGTCAACCCACCACAGTCCTGTAACATATGGAATAAAATTAAAAATATATAGCTTGCATGTGTAAGTAGCATAGGAGGATTGAAATGAACAGCTGTTTTCCACCTGGGTTTCACACAAACCCCAGAAGACATTAAGATTGATACAGCAGAAATAATCGTCAGTCTTGGCATATGCAGTATGCTTGTCTAGATAGTTGTGTGGTCTTGTGCAAAAGATACAAGACTTGCATGCCACTTTCAGAGAAAATGCCAGGAACGTGTGCCCTTTTGGCAGCTTTCTTAGACTGGGTCCTGGTTCTGGCAGCAGCTGGGTGGTGGAGGCAGGGAGATGTCTGCCAGCCCCGCGCTCCTGCGCGAGCACATGTTCTGTAGTCAAACTGCAACCTTGAAACATGAAAATGCGTGAGAACAGCTCTGGTGTTACTCATGCTGGTGATCACTGTGACAATCTGGTTCCTTCTTCCCACCTTTAGGTCTGTGCCAAAATGATTTTTAATTATTGTATTTGCTTTGTGGTAGTCTCTTCAGTGGCAGTATGCCAGAATCCAGGCTACCAATGCCTATCCAGTTTTCTAAGCGTTAGTTTAAATGATTTTTTTCTGTCCCAGCCTTTCATGTGGGTGATGGTAAGGGATGGCCAGAGCCATGCTCTGTAGCAGTTAAAGCTAATTTTTAAATTACTTGGATTTGCAACATTTCATCTCTAAAGAAGCTTAGAAATTAATACAGGGACAGGTGCTGTCTTCCAAATTCAGTTGTGTTCACTGTAGACAATATTCTCCAACTGCTGGTTGATGTTGAGTACCTAACTTTTACCACCCTTGGAGCTCTACAGTTTAAAATTAGCTGATCTGGTTCATTTGTGTCTGCTGATAAAGTAGATGAGGCGTGCTGGTGAGATTTCTCCCTGCAGAGTTGTGAGCTGCATAAAGGACCTCTAGAAATGCGATAAATATTCAAGAACACCTTCTCCCTCTTTAGTCCACATGCCCTTAGGATCTCCCACTTAGATGTGGCTCTTGGTAAGTAGGGAATTTTTGTTGCCTAACTGAGGGGTGCTACATATTTATGCCATGTGGTTCTGAAACTGGTCCTTTTTGTACTGCCTAGGAGGTGTGCAGAAGTCTTCTGGTACTACTCTCACTGAATCAGTTCAGTGAAAATTAATTTCTGTGGTATATTCATTACAGGACCCTACTTTGAATCTGTACTTTAATGAACATTCTGCTCCTCATCAACAAGAATAAGATATGCAAATAATACTCTGGAAAATGGAGCAGTGTATTCTGTGTGAGTTTTAAGCCTAGAGCAGGAAGAGAGCTTTGCAACTCAAGCAGCTCACCATGTTTTTCTACATGGGTCCCTGTAGTGTCATAATAGGAAAAGAATGGCCTGCAGTGGACAGCAGGGGTTTTCCATGAGGTTTAAGTACTGCAACCTGTAAGTGGTGGTATTTTTAGAATGCTGTTGACCTCTGTGAGAACATTTGCACACTTTAAATACAGAAAACTCAAATATCTTGCAAGAGAAAAAGAATAGTATGCTCAGTGTGTGATAATTTCAAGTCTCGGATCAGTTCTAATATTATACAAATTGTTTTGTTTGGTTTGAGTATTTTGAGTTCCAGATTATTTCTTTGAGGATGTGAACAGGAAGCAGTTCCCAGCCTTTATTTTGGGAATTTTGGATTTGTTTTAATATGTGAGTGCTGGGGTACAAAAGGACTCACTTGGAAATAAGTGAGTAAGCTGATGAGAGAATTCGGAGTATTTTCTTAATTAAAGTGATACTTTATGGTGCAAACATTTAGTTAAAAAACAGGTAATTCACAGATGACAAGATTAGAATTTCTATTGAAAAATGTGCATTAGAAGGTGTATTAGACTGTAGTTTTGCAGCATCTTCTTTTATAACTAAATTGCTAATGCTGGTCATCTTATTAATGCTGTTAAAGAATTGGTACAGAAGTATTATTATTACTATTTTCTTTCTTTTAGAAGGCAATCTAAATAGAAGAAATTATCAGCCATAATCTCCATTAGAGTCTGTGAATGTGGGGGAGGCTACAATTTTCATGTACCAAAAGGGCTTTAAAAGCTACTGTATTAGTTGTCATCTTAGCTAGTTCACCTAGACCTGGAAGTTAATTATGCCAACACACAGCTGATCTTACAAGTATGCAGTGATGCTTCCTGGCAGGAACCTCAGGACCAAAAGCTGGAACATTTTTTTCCATTATAAAGAAAAATACTTCCAATGGTTTTATATAAAATTTAAAAAGCTGATAAGATGACAAATGTGAATATATTGTGTTCTATAACTAATTTTACTGGAAACATCAGTTGTACTGAAGTGTATTGACAGAAATCACTAATTGTCTGTGTTGATAGAAAGCAAATTATAAAATTTTTAAAAGACATGAAATTCAAAGCAGAAATCCAATTGACAGCCAACATCAGAAACTTCAGTTTTAAAACACTGAACTATAAATTCTGAATAAAAATTAATATATATGGAAACAAAATTCTTTACTACAGGAAGTAATACAGAGTGTGTCTTATAAGAGTTGCCCGTTAATGCCAGTTTTTTATCAGTTTTACATTCAGTTTCCACAGACTAAGCATTAGATAAGTGCAAATAGTAAATTTTCACCATCCAAAAGTATCCAAGTTTTAAAAGAAATTGTTGGAATGAAACTACATTTTTTAAAATGGTATTTTAATCATGTTCTCTAAAGTTTTTGTTAAATCAGGACTTTCTAACAATATTTTGCTTATCCAGGCAAAACCAACAAATCTCTTGCAGAGTGGATGTTTACCATTAAAACTGATTTAATATAACAATTTAAAACTGCTTAAGGGGCAGGCAAAGCTTCTCTCTCCTACTGTCTCAATCTTACACCTGGTGGACTTCCCTCTTGCTTTCTCTGGAACTTATTGGCTTTACTGGGTGCAGTTCAACTCACTAACTTTCTTCCATTTTTCTGTTCAATAGTATTATTAGATGAGCATTAAAATTTTATATCAATACAAACCATTCTGTGATCCTATGAAATTCCAAATTTTAAGAAGCTGCATTTTAGGGGGCTGCCCTTTTTCCCTCTACCTTTATTCTTCCCTTTCTTTACTACTGCTCTATCGGTGCCTAACTCTAAGTGTTGCCATCTGTAGTACAGCTCCTTGGTCTTCTGAAGCATCTCTGAATTTGAGGCACCAACCTATATTCCTTCTGTAGGCTTCCTTGACGTACTGCAGCTGTTCTGTCCCTTGAGCTGCGGCATTTTAATCTGAAGAGCATAAATAGCTTTTGGAAGAGCACCTCTGAGTTTTGAGACTTCTTCCTGAGGAACATAAGCTCCATGTAATACCCCTTTCATGGAGGGGTTTCATGAGACACTGATCTGGCACTAGCTCACACATTGTTCAGCTGACTGACTGGCTGCCAACAGAAGAAAGACATTTCTCGTTCCTGCCAGAGCTGTCCTACCCCGTGGGCTGTGGAGGTCCCAAAAGAAAAGCAGAAGATTCACCCAAGGAAATGTGCAAATTTCAAGGGTAGATAGATAAGTAGAATTCAAGCACTTTATTAGAAAAATAATAGAAGAAAGTGTTGGTAAACAACAAAATTTGTTGAGGTATAAGGAGTAGAGTGGGCAGGTGAAACCAGGTAAGGTAGGTTTCCATGATACAGAACCATTAGCTCTACTTCAGGAGACACTACAGCTGAAGAGAGTATCTGTCATCTTGCATATCCAAAGCAGAATTTTGCAAGGTAGACTGTTCATTATAGCAGTACAAGAAATACAAGAAACAGCAAAAAAAAGACAATCCTAAATCTTTCCACTTTCATAATAATATTTTTTTCATTATTTGCAGATACTCACTCCCCAGTCTTCTTATTCATGCCTCACATGCCCTGTCTGTACAATGCTCTATGTAGAACTTTTACTTCAAGTAGTAAAAAGACCTTCCCTTTGGTTATTATCTTATCTGAATAGCTCACTAGCTATGGGAACTTATTTTACTAAAATGTGTGAGGAAATAGCTGGGACTATTTGTGTGTTCATTTTCCATTCCTCTCAACTCTCTCTTTTTCATCTTTTTTAAAAAAATTACGATGATCATCTACTGCTTTAAACTTATACACATAGCCAAGATCTATATGGATTGTGCTGTCCCACTGTTAGTATTTTTCTTGAAAGTGTGACCATTCTGGTGAATCATGTCCATTGTTCTGTCTTGGGAGACAATGGAGCACAAGATATTTTGAAATTAGGTAATGAAATGCTGTGAACAGAGACCCTTGAAATTGAGGTGACATTCAGAAATAAAAACAGAGTTGGCAATTTTATTTTATAGGCATATACATACATTTCTGTGTGCATGTACATGAGTGTTGACCTATCTACACAGATTTTTAAAAGTTATGGACGTGAGCACCATACATGTAGACACAGGGCTGCTAATTTGTAACAAACCTTAATGTCCTGACATGGTCAGCAGCTCTGAATATAACCTCCAAATCACACGGGCTTACTTTCTGACCTTGCTCTTCAAGTAAAACGAAGAAAGCATGTTTAGAATAGATTGCTAGTGTTCTCAAAGGAGTTTTGGATGAGCAGTGCCTCTGAAATTTAGAGACTGGAATAACTTATGCTTTTCTAATGATACATTTGAATTAGTTTAGTTTTGGTATTTGAATTGGAATATTTGTCTTAGTCTTTCTTTATCTCTTCAAGATACATGCTAGCACATTTTTCAATTAAAAAAAAGACTCTTGGGCTGAGTTGCTAAATTTCAGCATAAATTTTTATTCGGAAATTATAAATCCCCCAAAATAGCAAGGGGAAAGATTATAGCTATCTGACACTACCTTATCTGCATAGCTGAGAACAGCATCACTACAATAAAAGAAGATAGCAGTGTCTCCCATTGATTGTTGTTTGATGAATGTAAAGCAATTTACTGGAATGCAATTAGCATTTGCAGTCACATTACCGTGGGGATTTTTTTTTATGCTGGCTCTGAATTGAAAAATCTATACATTTTCTGTGCATGAGTCACTTCTTAGGAAGCTTTCTTTCATTTGTAAGGCTGTGCATTGCTGTGGTTTTTCAGAGTTTTTATAAGACGAAATACATCTCTTGGAAAAAAAATGACTTCTCATAAGAATATCTTAGCAACCTTAAAATAATTTTATAAATGTGTAAATTAAAAATCTTGAAGTACAAGGATTAAATAAGCAAAGCAGTGTCCTGAAAAAATAAGACCTGTGTATAATGGCATACTAACAATTGTGCTAAAAGTAACAGTGCTACCTTTTAGCAAACATTCAGATTGCCAATAAGAGATGTGCATGCATGCAAGTGCTCAGTTAGACACACTGTTCTGTCTCAACTTTAAATGGGTGTAAATTTAGTTATTTTTACATCACACGAAGTGTAGAGAGATTTTAGGAAAAAAACAGAAAAACCCACACAAATGTGTTGATTCCAAATTTGGATTTTCTGTGGATATGTAAGTGAATGATTTTCAGTGCTACAGGAGAAATCAATCCTAGCTGATACAGAGAGGGTATCAACAAAAAATGTGTGTGTGCTGAAAGGGGTAGTCAACATCCTCCTGATGTTGACACATGCATAAAATAGCAAATATGGTGTCTCCCGTGCTTTTTAATGGTTTCTGTATGTTATGGACCAAGGGCTGCTATTCCTACCTCAAAGACAAGCATAGGGAATTATTTCTATAGAGATCTATCTGGGAATGTCTGTTGCTTTGAAAACACACTTATTTTTAACACTATCAGCTAAATTATTCTTCCTGTAATTGTATATAGTGCACCTTAATCACTTTAGGAGAAGCTTCTCTCTTATGTGTTTGACCTCAAAGGTCTTACAAGGTCCCATTGTCTATTGCATCTTGTATATCTTAATTTCTGTGAAGTTTAGAAAGAATTGTTACTGAGTTCCTGGAGACTATATTAGCTTTACCAGTGGGGCATTATCTTACAAGCTTTCTAAGGATTTTTATTTATTTTAAAATTAAAACCTTGAAAGAAAGCAGAAACTCCTTTGTTCCTGGTCCTGTTATGTCTTTATGCATATAATAAAATACTAGACCCTGTCAGTTCTTTTTTTCCACTGAAAACTTCCTTCAATTTTAATGGGTACAATAGCATTTTTAACTGAGGTTGGCATTAATATTTTAGTGGAGTTGGAATTGTCTGTGTGCCCTGTCGCTACTTTGCTTAACAAAAAAAGTTGTTATCCCCATTTATCTGCATTCACTGCTGTGATCAGGCTGTGCACTGGCATGTCTACCATTTTAAGGAGAGGCTGGAGGTTTTGGGACACATCTTGAGCTGGTAATAAGCAAAGCACTACATTTCCATCCTTCACTGGGGTGGGAATGCAGTGTCCACTTCCTTCAGATTTTACTCTGCTGCACTTTCATTTAGCATCAATAATCAGTTAAATACTTCATATTCTCACATTTTGTCCTTGAAGAAAAAGACTAGATACTATTGCCATATTGACACAGCTTCAAGTTTTCTGTTATTTTTATGAAGACCTAAATTTACCAATATGAAGTGTAAGATGAAAGGTATGACGTAAAATTTTGGCTGTATGAACAGAAGTCTTACCATTCTCTAAAAATAATAAAAACATAGATTTTCTGTGGCTGAAGTACCAGACACTTGGTATTACTAAGTTTCAAGGCTGGATATGTTCTTAAGATAATTGCAGCTTTCCCAAGGAGGAAGATTTGAATTGTTTATATATTAACTTCTAAAGTTAACCTCTTTATGCCTCTCCTCCATCTGTATTGCAGTTTTCTTCGGATTGCATTGCTGTACCCTTGGTTGCCTATCCAAAGAGTGCTAAGGCTAAAAGAAGATAGTGGCTTTGTCCAATATGGGGGAAAATGTTGTTCTTAAGTGTTTTTTTTGTGTTTGTAAGGCTAGTCTGGCACTTTCAAATATATTCATCTAAATCCTGTCAGACTTGTGTCTTCTGGAACACAAGTATTTCCTGGGTTTTAGCAGAGTTGAGCATTTGAGCAAGAAACTGCTGGGACTGCACTGTGTGTAATACTGGTAATTTAGTGCCAGATTAGGGAAGATGCTATGCCCCTGTTTTTTTCTACTCTATAAGCAGTAACATATTGTGGCAAGAGTGTTCCAGGCAGCTGCTGAAGTTACTCTGCTCCTGTGGGATCAATGCCTCCTGGTTCCTGTTAACTGACTTTACAGGAATCGGTGCACCGCAGCACATAGGAGCCACTGTTTGTTGTGATATTGATTATTTCATTACTGTTGTCTTGTCTCTGTGAAGGCAACAGTTCGTGTTCCATGAAAAGATGGGACTTGTGGCTTCACACAGAGCCTTCTCACTGGGGCAAAGGTTGGTCTGTGGCCCTAAACGCAAGCTCGCTGACATTTTGGGAGCCTCTAGCTGTCTTAAAGGAAGTCAGTTATCAGTGGAAGCCCAGAGCCATTGTTTCAGAGTTCATTGTTTCATGGAGGCAAGAGTGTAAAGATCATATGGGAGGGAATATGACAGGCAAGCAGGAAGCAGATCCTTCATGGTAGAATTTAAATGACTCCTTGAGCTTATAGAATGTCTTCCCACTTTCATGTGAGGCAGACATCCTAATTTATGAGGCCTAGTGCCACTTTCCTTCCACCCACCCCATGCTCTTGAATCATTGCATACAAGGATCATTTTGACTTTTTTGGGTTTTAATCCTTTTAAGGATGTTCACTAGAGCTTAAAAGGTGACAGCTTGCAGTGACCTAGTAAGAAAGAAAGTCTGTGCTGAGACAAGGCAAGCCCCATGCTGTGTTTTAACTTCATTTTGACTCTGGTTTTAAAATAATTGGAAATTACTCTGAGGAAAGAGTGCATTTTGGAGGTCTTACCCCTCTCTACCAACTACTGTATCCTGTTCAAGCCAGGAAGGCTGTTACACAAGCAGTTACCAGATCAGAGGTATTTTGTGTGGAAGCTGGAGGATTTTTATTCAGGCTAAATGCTCAAAACCGGCCAGTGAGTTTGGGTGTTTTAAGAAAAGACTGCAGCTAGAAAAGTTGGATTTGATTAAATATACAAGCAAGACATTTAAAATATAGTTGGAAAACTAATAATTGCTTACCTTTCTGGGGTTAAAAGACCAAGTTGTGTGTGTTTTCACCCGTGCAAATGGTAGTAGGCAGGAGGTATATTCGTAATAGGTTATAACTCCTTAGAAATGGTAAATTGAAAACATTTAAACATGCTTTTAAAGCAGATTCTGAAACAAAGGAGGTTGCCCAGCCCCTCTGAAAGCATGTTATTTTCTCTGTGGAAACTAGGGTTCATTTATAAAAATAAATAGACAAACTGCTGCACAAATTGGCATTACCCATCAGAAAGACAGAGCAAACATCAGAGTTCAATTGATTGAATCAAATGTGCAATTTGAAAAAGGGATTGAGGAAGAGATCGTGGAAGTTTCAGTCACAGCATTTTGTCCATAATGGAGTCTGGGAGTAACTTTGAAGGGAAACCTGAGTTCCATCTGTGAAAAGTGACGCATATCTTGAGGTCTCATTTCTCTTTTTTCCTGATAATGGAATTTACAGCTATCAAGATCAGAAGAAGAGGTAAAAGAAACACCTCAGGATTTATTAATTAAAAGTCTTGAATGGGAACAGTAAGTGCACTTTGTTTCAGAAGTACATTCACATCTTGTTTGTGCTTCCTCTTTTTCTGTCAATTATGTTTTCTTTAGTGCTTTTGGAATTACAAAAAATATAGTATTAATTCACAGATTAAACATAATTTTAGAAACTTGGTGTTAACATATTTGAAAGATACAAAGCAGAATAATAATAGAAGGTGGAGAACAAAGTGGAGGCAGGAAAGTGGTGTCCTATAAAACCACTGTGTGCTAAAGTCACATCAGAAACTAAAGCAGCAGAAGTTTTTCTCAAAGGGGAAAGGTGTCTTAAAGTGTAATTTATTTTATGAATGAGGTAAATAAAATAATGGTCACATTTGAAGAAATTACATTAAAAAATGCAAAAATCAACATATTCAAGTTGGTTATCCAAACATGTGAGCAGAAATCTGGAAACTGGACTTTTTAAGGAGATGCTGATGAAACACGTTTAGAGTTGGAGAAAAAAGACCAGGCCTGCTGTTACTGTGGGAAGAGGACCATAAAGAACTGTCTGAAGGGGAATGCCAGTGCCTCAGAATCTGAATCATGTTGAGTGCTTTGCAAAGAAAATTACTAGGCAGAGGGAAAAATATGATGTTTAACTTAGAAGAAATAGTATGTATTTAGCCGTTGAATAAGACATAAATTATAGATAGACAAGATTTCAAATGATTGATAAAATGGTAGTTTCCTGTTGTTTTTTTTTAAAATTCTTATTAGAGCACATATTCTTCATAAAGGATGGTCATCTTTCATTTAGAAACAATGATGGCATGACCATTTCTGTGGTACACTGTACACATGATAGGAGGTTAGATGGTTAGGTATTCAAAGCTGCCTTAAGGACACGGAAGTTAGGAGTGGACCTCTGGGAAGACTGGTCCTCCTAATCTATTTCTGTTCCCCAAATTCACATCTCTATTGGATCATTTTATATTTCATCTAAAGAGCCTGCTGCAGTGCATATAAGAGGAAAAACAGCTGCTTGGTACTAGTAATACTAGTAATTTTACAATGTTTCTCTACTGTTTATCTTCTGTGTTTCCTTTTTGCTGCCTTTGGAAAGATAAACATAGAATATCTGATTATTTTTCAGAGCATGAACTCAAGCTAAAAAGTGTTAACAGCTTAATTTAGGAAGGCTGAAATTTCTGCATATAAGTTACATTGATAAATGTCATTCCTAACTCCACCATTTATAGTCATAATGACCTGCTAACCTATGTTTCCACTTCCACAAGGTTGAATGTTAGAGTATCGTAGTGGGTAGAAGAAATGCTTTGTCTGCAACTTTGTTAGCATATCTGGTTTGCACAGCCAGGCTTTGGAAGCCAGGGGGCTACAAAGGGTGGCTTCTGTAAAAATCTCCTTGGAGCTTTTCCTCTGTCTGATGGAGCCACCTGGTTCCAAGGTGAGCCTGTCAGTGCCAACCCCAACATCACTGGTGGTTGTGCCTCAGGAAAACACATTACAGAAAGGGAGAAAAGTTATTTTGTGCCAGCATGGGCAGTTGGAGAGAGGACTGACAATACATGAGAGGAACGACCCCTCAGAACCTTTGCTCAGTGAAAAAGGACAAGAAGTAAGCGTATCAGGCACCGGAGCAGAGATTCCCCTGCAGCCCCTGGTGCAGCCCATGGTGGGGCAGCTCTGCCCCTGCAGCCCAGGGAGGTCCATGGGGCAGCAGAGATCCACCCACAGCCCACGGGGGACCCCAGGGCAGGGCAGGTGGGTGCCCAAAGGAGGCTGTGACCCCGTGGGAAGCCTGTGCTGGAACAGGCTCCTGACAGGGTCTGTGGGGCCGTGGAGAGAGGAGCCCACAGCAGAGCAGGTTTGCTGGCAGGTCTTGTGACCCTGAGGGGCACCTCTGGAGCAGGTAGTTCCTCAAGGGCTGCACCCTGTAGAAAGGACCCAAGCTGGAGCAGTTCATGAATGGATGCAGCCTGTAGGAGGGACTCTTTTAAGAAGTTGCTGGGGGACTGTCTCCATGCAGAGGGATACCATGCAGGAGCAGGGAAAAGAGTCTGAAGAGTCCTCCCTCTGTGGGGAAGGAGCAGCAAAGACAATGTGTGATGAATTGACCACAACCCCATTACTCAAAAGAGAAGAATACACATCTGAATTGTCATCTCCTAAAGCATCATGGAACAGGTGGAAGTCTCTGAAGGAATTTTGAAGTAAACAGAAATGTTAGAACAATATTGTACAGACATGAAGGGGAGGCACTGGCAGAACAGAATGCTGCAACACTATTAGTCGTCACACATAAAGTGTCTACAGAGGACATGGAAGGAGACTCAAGGTGTGCTCCAAGAAATTGAGGAATTTTTTTAGGACATGAGTTGCACTGAGATGTCCTTGAATTCTTTTATTTTGATATAAAACCAATTCAATCACTATTAGACACTCCACTGAAAAAAGCTGCGTGTTTGCTAGATTTTTCTAATTAATTATGTGTAAGCGTGGGAAGATGCACTAGTATAAATGTATGAAGGCTCTTGAAAGGGGTATAGTTTCGGAGGGTTTAGGACTGAGTTAAGAATAAAGGATGACTGAGATCATCTTTGACACAGTACTAGTTCTATTATGGCTTCCAGGGTAAAAGTTCCCAATAAAAATAAAATAATGGACAGACCAATATAAGCAGTTCGTTGTATTTGAACTTGAAAATATGCCTAATTCTCAATTTGCATTGGGTTTCAGTTTTTGTTTGGTTTTGCTAGGGGTTTTTTATATCTCAAAAGCTTTGTCCTGGGGTGACTTTATGATACTGGTATCCCAAATAATTTGGTTTGTGTTATATATTAAGTTCTGCACCTTTAAGACTAGCTCTGAGAGCTAAGGGGAGGAAAAAGAAGCATGCAGTTTGTGCTGAAAGAAAACATCACTCCCCCACAGTCCATATCTTCAAAGATTTTAGGGTTTACTTTCATTTTTTGTAATAATAAAAATTGTAATAATAGAATTGTAATAATAAAAATGTTTGCTTTAATTCCAGTTTAGGCTGTATTTCATCTCTTAATGGTTGAAAAGACACATGCCTTACTTGTTCTTGGTCAAAGTAATATGAATAATACAAATATGTAATATATCATATGAATTTCAATAATATGAAAATATCCATATAATTAGACAATATATAATGATTGATCACAGTGTAACAAAGAAATGCAAAGCATCCTTTGAAGTCTCGATTCTTGAGCTTCTACATGGTTTAAAAAAATAATTTCTACCTTGATTACAAACTAGAAAATTCTGGTTCCTTTGGGGTTTTATACCTACTTCTACAAGAGTGTAAGATCACACCACTTTATGTGTTTGGGTTTTGGTTTTGTTTGGATTTTTGTCTCTAATATTAAAATTGTGTTTGGGTGTTCTGGGGTTGTTTTAAGGTTTTTATTTTGTTTCCTGATTGTTTTTTTTTTTGTTGTTGTTGTTGGTAATATTAAAAAAAAAATCTTTCTCTGCTCCCAGGAGAAAGAATACATGGGCTTTAAAATAAAATGTTTAACATGTGGAAACTTTTTTGTATGCAGAAGGTGCTGTGAAGCTGTTTAGTGATTTGAAATGTTAAAACATTTCTCATGGGAATGAGTGAATGAGCAGTTGATTTTATCAGGCATAGGAGACAAAAATTGTAATGATGTGGTTAATTGTTCTAAATGTATCCATATCCTCAAGCATCTACTGTCTTGTCATTGCCTCTTCTTGTGAATTTGCACTCTATGGTTTAAGAATATCTAAATATTTTACTGAACACTCCTTCTTCTGTTAAGAGTAGTATGAAAAGCGTTTGGTCTGTCAGTACACAGGAAACAGCTGTTAAGAACTCCAATTTTATTCTCTTCCTTTTGGGAAAAGAGTAGGAAGTGATCAGGTTTTTCAGCAAGCTGCTTTGTATTAAACATCAGATTCAGGAGTTCCCAGGGGTGCTGTTAGATGTGCTGTGATAATGGCTGCTGTACTATTGGAGATAGCAGTTGGTGAAGCTGCAGCGTGTACGCAGTAATGTGAATGTTCCTCTTTGTGTGAGCTGCTGCACATTCATACCCATGCTTGAGCATTTTTCAAATCTCTGTTCATCCTTTGATCATATCGCTTTCACGGGTACTTTGTGAACCACACAAGATCATTTGTTGGAGCTGGAAAGGCTTAGGTTAGAAAACACAAATGCCCCACCTGTGTGATGGGGCAGCAGAGATCCACCCACAGCCCATGGAGGACCCCAGGGCAGGACAAGTGGGTGCCCAAAGGAGGCTGTGACCCTGTGGGAAGCCTGTGCTGGAACAGCACACCCCCCTCTCACACCCCCCAAAAAAAATCAAAATCAAGTGCAAATCAAAACAAAACCACCATGAAACAAGCAAATGTCTGGTAATGAAGTAAACAAAGATGTTTGCATGAATAAGTCATTGCTCTATTTGTTAAACTGATTGACAGAGGAAATGAAAGTGATACACTAGAGTTGCATCTTTCCTCCTACCTCTGATGTCCTACAGTACTCTGCCTTGCATTAGATCATGATGGATTGTAATGTTGTCTTTGCGAAGTTGCTCTGGTTGTTATCCAGACTTAAACAAATTAGGATACAGAAAGTGATAAGCAACTGTGTAGCCCCACCTGTGGGTTCTTTTCACTTAAAATAAAATATCCTGATGGCTAGGCAAACAGCTCATGCTAGCATACATTCACAGCTATTTTTTTTAATAGAAAACTACTTTATGCTAATTTTCATGTTATAGGATAGGCCAAGCCAGTTTGTTTCACTGTAGAACATACTGTTTCTTGTTCTTTGAACTTAGGTGTATGTTTTCTTTATCATTCAGGATTGCACCATTGAATTAAGAACAATGTCCCACCAGTGATCCTTTTACTGAACATTTTTTTTTGAGTTTCTAAACTGTAGCAAAAATAGCAAGTATTTAAGATCCATAGAAACACTTTTCCTAAGCAGAATGGAGATTCTTTCTGAAATGGACAGAGATTAAACATTCATTTTCAGATGCACCCTTGAAAATGGGAGAAAATTGATAAGAAAGTATCAGTGTAAAGCATAGTTCCATTGGCCTAGATAAAGGACAATTTTCCTGCCCAATTTCTCTTGCATGTGTATTTTTTGCGGTTCTGTAAAGCCTTTCAGTGAAAGAAAAACATTTTAATAAGTTGATACTGACCAGCAGTGTGTGAAGTTTATCAAAGGCTTTTATGAAAATCAGTCATAAATTTTCATACTTGTTAAGTATAAAATGAAAGGGCATTGATCCATTTAAATCTGTCAGATATTTGTCTAAGTATTCTGAGTGTTTAGAAAGACCAGGTTGTTTCTAGACAACTTTATCATGTCTCATTTCAAGACAACTTTGCCTAGGTATAAAGAATTCTTTTGCATTTTGCAAAAGAATTCCTGAATTTGCCCCAGGCTGAAAAATGGAGGCACCTGGCTTGGTTTCACAGAGAACAAGCTGAAAGATACCAAAAGTCTTCAATACTGTAAAAGAGAAATAAAACTGTAGCCAGATCATAAGTCATTTGTCATACTGACTTGCTTTCTGCTAATTGAGACCTGTTGAAAACAAAGCCTTGCAGATCCTTTCTGCTTCCAGCTCATTTTCCAGTTGGTCTGGGATCCCTGGCTTTCTGTCCATTCTCAGGGCCATCTCACTGCTGCAGGAAACCTTTTACTTCTCAAAGTAGTGTCCCAGCTGTGACAGCACAGCACGTTCCCTGCATCCTTATCCCTTCTTACCAACATCCACATCGGCTCTGCAGAAGTTTCTCCCAGTCAGACATGCTCAGTTTCCTTCAGAAAAGAGGTGTTTTCTTTCTCCCACTAGGAATGTCAACCTAGCAAAGGCAGATGGGAACAAGGTAAAAAGATGGCTGCGCTGCCTTGTTGCACTGTTTTAAACAATATATAGCTAATCAAGCACTTGTAAATTTTTCACTGGATATGAAACAAATTCATATTGCACCAAATTTTTAGCTAGATGTGGTGAACACATTATTGTTTCTTACCTGGCTGTCTTTATCATTCATCTACTGTTCTTGGTGGTGGTGTTCAAAATCCTTTGACAACTTCCTTAGCCTGCTGTGTTCCGAAAACAGCATGTTTTACAGTGGTAGTGTGATCTTGTTCCATTTTTCTATGTCATGCACATCTTCTTCAAATAGAGACCATCATAATCATTACAGTGTACTATTCGGTGCAGGGTTTCTGGAAAGTCAGTGGTTTCATTCTTATTGTCTTATTTCCTATTTAATGACCATTTTATATGCCACCTAATTTGTCTTTTTTTTTTTTTTTCCATCTGCAGCTGAATTTGTTTACTTTCGTATGCTTTACAAATGTGTCATTATCTTATTGTAATCATTATTTGAATAGTTAACTTATTTGTTCTTCAGAGTATCTGAGGTTTTCATGCTGATTTCTTCTAGATATAATTAATCACAGGGCCACTGGATGGTTTGAGTTGAAAAGAGACCTCAAAGATCCTCTAATGCCAACCTTCCACTAGACCAGTTTGCTCTAATCCAATTGATCTTGACGACTTCTAGGGATGGAACACCCGCAACATTTCTTTAAAATGTAGATGAACATGCTTCTTTTCTTAATCTGCACAAGCTACAGATGAGGTGTAGTATCACTCCATAATCCATCCTCTCAGTTGTGCTGATTAGGCGTTCTCATGCACCATTTTGGAATTGCACCAGCAGTGGCTGTAGAGCAGAATCTACAAGCAGCAGGCAAACCAAGTCTCTGTGCTGACAAGTCCCATTCTAGCATATATATTCTGTGCTGCACATCTTAGTCTCGCTCATGTTTTCTTGGTATGGCAACTGTCTGATTAGTATAATTAGTGAACTTAATTTGAAATTATAAACATTGTATCATTGAAGGGAGTTTTCATTTTCAGGTAGCAGGTTTACCTTTGAGGTGTCTCTGGCAGTTGAAGTGGCTGTAACAGCCCTTGACAGCCTGCCTTGCTCGGTTCTTTCCCTGGAGCAACAGCTATGCTGCTGCTGTCATCCTCAATGAGGGGGCAGGTTTTTTGTGCTGATTGAAGACCTGTTTTTGCAAAGAAAACACACTAAAAATCTGAAAGCTGTTTGTCTCTCTTCTGCACCTGGTGTTTTAGTCTTCCACTGAGTAAATGGCAATCTTTTTTTGCTATGTCATTATTTTTTTTTTCCTCCAAAGGCTTAGCCTTTTGAATTTGAATAATAAAAATCATAGAACCAATTTGCCAGTGTCAGAAAAAAATTGTAAACTCTACAGACTATCTATATTCCCTATAAGTCACCTGTAATTGCATAAATTAAAATGAGCTTTACTAGTGGTAGTTATACTAGTAAAACTGTAATTTTGCTATAGTTAAATTACTATTTTTAATATTTGGGAGCTGTGTTGTCTTTCAAGTTAACTCTTTGGGGGATATTAATGCTATACTTAAGGAGTAGTACCTATAATAATTACTATAGATTCACAGCCAGCTTCTCTGCAGTTTCAGAGATTAGCCTGGAAGAAGGTATCACTGTACTTTCAAGTTTCAATGAAAAACCTATGCTCCTCCTGTTTCAACAAGGAAAAAAAATAAACTAGGGAACTCCAAAACTATATCTAATCCATGCATTATCCTTGAATATTACAGTAAAAGGTTAATTTTCAGCTGGCCTACACAATTTTTCTCAGATATCCTACATCCTTCATAAATAATACACTGCCTGATCTTTGTGTAGAATTGCTCCCTGCCTGTGATCATTGTACTTCGAGTTGTTTTTTTTTTCATACCATAAACCTATCATCCTACTGAAGTAACAGAGATGCAGTGAAATCTGTGAGCAACTGGAAATTCTGAGTGAGTTCATTTGTAGTTTTCAGCAACTACTTTTACAACTAGACTAGTGTTTTTGTCACTTATTGAAATTATGGTTCATAGTTTATTTGGGCAATATTTTAGTGATGAGAAAGTCCTTCTACCTGATCCAGAGATGGTACTGCACTAATATGATTTCATGGAGCATCCAGCTGGATAAAGTAAAATGCAATCACGTAATTAGACCAGCAGAATTTCAGCTTTGATGAAGTTTCGGGGAAAAGGAAAAAAAAGCCTCTCTCACCCAAAGCATTCAGGTAGTCAAAAATATTGGCATAAATAGCTGCTAGAGTACGAAAAGCATGATATACTAGAGCCATCAAAGAATGGACATCGAAAGAGATGAGGAGAAATAGTAAATGTCACTGAAATAGAATAGATAATGGCTTTTTGCTGCCACATAAAGGCTGAGGCCACAAGGTGAATCAGAAGAAATTTCAAAACAGGCAGCATTGATCCCGTGATAACAGTCCCATTACCATGATTTCATTTCTGTGACACTGCTTGATTGATACAGATGCAATCATTTAATTTTCCATTTGCCAGTGCAAAAGAAGGGTGTTTCCTTCATGTGTGCACAGTACCCCTTTCCTTGCACAGCCAAAACTCCCACTCCTGTCTCTGAACCAAGGATAGCATAGCAGGACACAGCCTGATGAAAGAATTAATCTGTATGTTGCTTTGAGGCAACCATGTGTAATTGTGTGTTGTGTTTTTATTACACATTTTTGCAGCCAACCTAGATGCTTCCTGAAGTTTCATAATCCTTAAGTTACACTGTTAGTAAATTATGGATGTGCATGTAACAGTATGACAAGCCATAAATACTGAAATGCTAAGAAATATAAAGTAGTCATTTTGTCAAAGCCAAATCCAAAAAGGAATGAAGAAGCAGTTTTCAAATGGAGGAAGCTAGTTAAACCAGAGAATTCACACTATGCTATTTTGCTTCATAAAAAGAATTATGTTTGGGGGGTATTTTGTTTTTATATTTTATCTTCAGAAGTCCAAAAGTAAGTATTTTCTTTCTAATAAATGTTATTGTTCATCATGAAAGCAATAATTAAACATCTGACAAACATTTTAATGAAATACAGATTGTGTATGTGTTAATGTTTTTTTTATGGAGTGAGTAATGACTGTATAGCTGTGATTGTTTAATGATGTAAGTAGGGAAATGCCTGTAAGGAATCTATATTTTATTAGAGCAGCTGATATAGTTGGAGGAGAGAGTCAGACAAGATTTCTGGCACACAAACTCCTTTTCCTGCATATGTTTCTTCTGTCATTCAGAAGTGTGGTTCAGAGACTAAAAAATATGCCATACATCTTTGCCATAGTGTTTTTAGTTTTTCTTTAAATTTCATTTACCTAGATTTTAAAAATATTTCAACTTCTGAAGACATTCAATGTATGAAAGACCTTTTCAGTCTAAAATAATTTCATATTTTATCACATTTTTTAATATTTTGCCTTATCAAAATTACTAGTAACTATTTTAGAAAAATTCTGCACTTGTGCGATTATTCTGGAGCTCCTGTTCATGTAGTAGTATTTCTTAAATATGTTTCTCCAGACAGTCTTGCTGGTACTGCACTGGAAGAGGACTAGGAGAAAGAGATCACCTTTTTTGCTTTAGTATAACTCAGATATAATTCTGACGTTTCTGAATGGCATCTTAGGGCCAATGAAATCACTGCACAAGTGACTCCCAAGTAGCTTGATAGGTACAGAATCAGAATAAATAATGAAAGAATATGACCTGCTACCTCATAGGTGATGTTAAGGGTACCTAGCTGTCCTCACTTCCATTATTATAAATAAACAAAGGCATTGGACAATTAGATTTCTATACCTTTTCTCCTTTTTTCCCTTGCAGTGGGGAAATGCTTTAATTTCTGCATCAAAGGTATTGTCTGGACTAATTAGTTAGTGATTATTCAGTGTTAGAAAGAATATTATTGATAGTAGCCAAGCGGAAGACTGAAGTTATTTAGCATTTCTGTTCACTAGAACATTTGCAGAGAGAATTTATTGTGAGCACATATGTTCACTTTAGGTAAGTTCTCCTTCATTCTGGACAAACCAATCAATGAAAGGAAGATTAAGGCATTTGACATGTCAGAAATTTTGTTGACGCTTTCACACAGGAAAGTTGAAGCTAAATCAGAGTCTGGATTTTGATGTCCATCTGTTCTGGATGTTTGGCATCTCAAGGACTATCCACATCTCAATAACTGGAATTCTTATAAAAGAGAAGGCATTTTTGCTATTCACAAAATGCTTACACCATGGTTTTAATTTCATGTGAGGCCTCACTTGCTCTTTTCTATTTGCACATCCTTCTTGATATATAAACTTTATTTCTTTTTTATACAAATGCCAATCTGACTCCAAAAATAAATGATATCCTGAAGATTGTCTGCATTATTTTGTCACTGACTACACCATCTCTGTTTACTTTATACGTATGTGTATAAAACACTGACCAAACACTAAATTGCAATATTATTGGGTATAGACCTTTGTGCCACCATCTTCCTCCCCCTGCTTTATTTTCTCTCTTTTTTTCCTTTTCTCCTCTACATTTTTGTAGCTTATTAGAAAGCTACATTTTGTAGCTTATTTCCTTTTATTCCACCTTTCTCAAATCTTTTTCTTTCTTGAATAAGACTCCTCCCATCACTACAGATCCTCTAACAATTAGGGGGCATGTACAGATGGCCAGACCAAAGCAAAAACAGTGAGTTTTTTTTCCATAAATTATTCTGACTTCTGACAGTTCTTCCAGTTTTTATCTTTTCCCTGCATCTGTGTCAAGTGCCCTAATCCTGTTCAAGACTGTGTAGTCACAGAAATTTTACTCCCATTTAATTATCACCCTCCACAATCTCATTAGTGACAGTGTGAGTGAAGTGGGGACAAATCTTACAGCTATGCCCATTTCTTATGGTCACTTATATGGAATAGCATTTGGCTCTGAGATAACTGAATTATTGCTGAAATTATCAGTGGTGAAGTTTGTTTTTCTCCCTGTTCAGTAAAAGACATTTTGCTTAAAAACTGGATAAAATTTGCCATATAATTGCTACATATTAAAGAAAGGCACTAACAAGAAAATGAAATTAAAACAAAGCATCTCTTTTTGCCTCCTTTCATAATCAAAAAACTTACTTTTAGTTGAGCTAAAGATTATTACAGCTTTCTACAATAAACATGCTACCTACAAAAAAACTGTTCCAGAATCATTTGTCATTGAAACGGAATTCTTAGTGTTTTGTTGTAGTTACACTTTTGGAATTCAGTTTAGTAACAGCCTCAAAACTTATTTTTTATAGACTGTGGGAGGGAAAAATCTAAAATGCTTTAGCTGAATATACCACAATAAATCAATTAAAAAGACACGTAGCATCAATTTTTCTTCAATTTGCATCTTTTAAAAGACATAGTCAAACATGAATTTAACTTCATGTTCTCAGTTTTTCTTCTGGTGGAATCCTGAATTTATCCTTCATCTAACTGAAACTTTGAATAGGTTCTGAAGCATGCTTCTCAAGACTACCATGTCCTAAAATACCCTTTGCATCATTGTTGCTATGGCATTTGAGGGGCTGACATTAAGTCCTTTTGCAGAAGTAACTAAAGCACATTTATAAAAGGCACAGATAAGAACAGCGTATAGTTTTGAATTAGGTATGCATTTGCAAAAACATTGTTCCTGTTTTCTAGAAATAAAAGGTAATATTAATAATTTGCAGCATACTCTAAGGAAAATCGTGGAAATCTGAGATACTGTTCCACAAAATTCCTGTTACCATTTTCATAGAAACATAGAAGTCATATTTTGAGGCTTGCATAAAATGTGTAATTATTTTCACTAATATTAATGGCAATTATAAAGAGCAAACACCTACATTACTTTGACACAAGCCCCTGTAGTAGTTTGGATTCACCAATTTGAGTTTTCTGGGTCAACACACCAAATAATGTGGTGGCTTTTAGTGCTAGCTAAAATCACCAGAATACTTACTCATTTCTTGCTCTGAGATATGGATCAGGAGAAGGGCAAAACAGGCTTAAAACTTAAATGGAATTAAGAAACTATTAACAGGACTACAAGAATAAGAAACCAAAATAAAACCTCCAGAAACCTTTCCTCCCCCTACCCAACTTTTCCTTTCCCAACTGACAATGTAGAGACAAAACCTGGGATGTTAAAGCAGTACCAAATATACAATAGTCTTTTCATCAGTCTGTGCAGGGAGAGGAGTTTTCTCTTGTCATGCCATGGAGAGTTCTCCACAAGGAACAGTTTTCTCGTGGCTTTTCATTTCTATGAATGGCAGCCGTCCGGGCACAAATTCTGCCATCTCCTCTCATTTTCACAGCCTTTCTAATGGTGTGTCCAAGGGCCATGAACTCAAGGGGTATTATTTTAAGGATGAGTTACTCAAAGGCAAAGGCTCTCTCCATTTGTCTCTGTGATCATCTCTGGGAACAGAGGTTTTCTTCTCTCCCTGGGGGCAAAGGGTCTTCATCAGCTCTCATCTCTCTCTCTGTTCAAGCTTCTCATGGGATCACAACTACTCCAACAGCTGCTTAATTTCATTGATGGATACCTTGGATATCTCTGCTCAAATCTACAGCTTAGATACTTCATTCCCCCAATACTCTTTCATGAATTAAATGAGATTTATTGTCCATCTCCATGGCCTTATCAAAAGAATATTTCAGCCTATTAGAGCATCTCCTCATTCTTTTTCCATCTGAGGCTTGACTCCTTTTACTGACCTTGATGTTTCATGTTGTCTGTCTCTGTGTCAATTGTTCCGTCTTTTCTCTGGAGAAAGGATTAAAGTCTGCAGGTCTCATCTGTGTAGTGAAAGGGTTAAATCTGGCCCAAGCCACTGAAGCCCTTCAGTGTCCATCCCCTGCCTGGGAGCCGCTGCAGTCCGGCCCAGCCTCCCACGGGCCACACAGGCCTCGAGGGCGCGGGGCCAGCCACACCAGAGCTCCGATACCTTTCAAGGCTGGAAACAGAGACAAGAAGTTCCTTGGACTGGGTTTTTAAAAGGCGGTATTCACGCCTTTTTCACATTTACTTTTCAGTGGTGCAAAATGCTGTCAGTTCTCAGAACAGGACAGCTATTGGCCTGATCTCAAAGACAGAAGAAACTCCCAGCAGCTTTTCTCAAAGAAGTTACTTTTGTGGGTGGTTCCCATTTCTTTCCCTAAGTGTCAAACCATCACAGCCCCTAAACATAAAGCAGGACCTGTTGGCTTAGAGTTAACAAAGTATATATGTCTGTATGTTGCACCACATAAGCTGAATGTGATAAAGAACTTCCTGAGGTTTCATCTCAGCATATGAATTTTTGGAAGGAGATGAAGCTTTAATATCAGAGTGTGTTCTGCAGGCTTTACTAAAGATGGTTAAAAAAAAACAAACATGAAAAAAGGTTAAAATATTTTTGAGGTATAACATACCAAAAGTATTTCTGGTCTTAAAAACTTTCAGTATATTTTCTGCCTGATTTTTAAGACTGATGTTGTGTTTTACCAGATGACAGATATTTTGCAGAGCATTATTACAGCAAAGAATGAAAAATATGTTTCCAGGACTGCTATAATTTGAGATAACTCTCCTGTATGAGATTTAAATTTTCCCCTGACCCTAGCTTCATATGCTGCTCAAATACATAATAAATAGAAGGAAAGAAAAATCACCAAATTCATGGTATCTCAGTAGAAAAGCTATTTCAACTTGTAGGCCATTGTTTCATGAAAACAAATATAGTGGGGAAATAGGCAATAATTTTCTCATAACTGCAATATTTCAGAAAACTGATAATGTCTAATTTGTTTTGCCTGTTTATGATGAAATCTGAGGACAAAGTCACAGTCCAACCTGTAGAGAAATCAGTCTTAGGGCAGATATAGCGTCAAGACTGCACATGGATGCTAAGGGCGAATCTCATTGGAATAAATCCTGCATCTCCTCAAGCTTGCTGTGTTTCATTTGTAGTAGTTTCTGAGAAGAATTTATAATGTTATTCTGTAGTTTTAGTAGTGTTAATGAAATCATAAAAGGAATTAACTCATTTAAGTAAAGGATTAAATTTTTCAACAGCAATAAATTTTTCCACTGGTCATCATAGAAGTGTGTTTAACAGGAATATATAGAATCATTTTTATGCTGAATGTGTTGTACTAGCTCTTGATTAGGATGATCCCTGTTTGCAGATATTTTTCCTTTTATATGTGACCTGTTGCACTGGTGAAAAGCTCAGGTTGACAGATTCCTTTTTTTTTAATGATTCCAGATTTTTAAGTTAGTATTTATATAGGCTGTGCTAAATGGATGTAGATGCAAATCCACCTAAGTAATGAGGCATGCATATATTCTTCTTAATAATCTATATTTAAGATCTCCTTTCCTTCATGAAGGTAGGTTGCTGTATTGCTATTTATAGTGGGGTTGAAAACCTATGAATATTCATGATATCTAATATGTCTCATATCTGATTATTGTGAAAGAAGTACAGTTCCTATAAATAAATAAATATTTAAATAAGCAGATGAACTGCAATAGAAGTATAATCCATAACAGTGTTCTCCAAATAACAGTGATAAACCTCGCTTTATCTTTCACTAGAAACTTCTAGTTTTGCACGTCTCTTATTTTCTGAACAGGATTATGATTATGACCTGTCTAATTAAAAGGTGAATACAGAAAAGTAGTCTAGACTCATATAAACAGAAAGAACGCATATTTCTTGAAAAGTTCTAAACTTGTTTTTTTTATTTAATTTATATTCACAATTATCTCTATTATGCTTCAAGCTGTGTCATAGTTTATATCATAAAGAGTTACATGAATTTTTCATACCTTAGTAGGCTCTAAATGCAAATATTCAAGACGGAGTGGGAGATGATCTCTGGGACCATAAATTGAAAGCAGATAAATGTTTTGAAGTGTAGTCACAAATAGAAATAAAAGGAACAACCTATATGGTTATCCCCTTCCAAAGTAGTATAGAAAGCCATTTAGGAACAATTTAAACTGTGAATTTCTAAACAAAAAATCAAAAATTGAAAAGAAAAATGATCTCAAAAAGTTGGATAAAACAATTATTTTCTTGTGGATGTTCTGACTACTTAGGATTCCAGTAGTGCGCTGCAAATTCAACTGAAATGTACTTCGTATAGTTGCTTTCAGATCAAACAAAATGTGAACTAATGAAAACTTCAAGTTAATTTCAAAATCCATGATGATAACCATGCACACCACTCTTAAAATATAAAAAATTCTCTCCTTCTCAGTACATACTTTAAAGGAGTGTTTGGAAAAAAACTTAGGGTTTGATTTTTTGCTTCCAGTGAACTAAGCAGAGTTATGTTCCTTTTTGCTCTTATGACTGCAGAATGAAGCTCTATAGTAACTTTGTTTGGGGTGTTTTGTTTTTAGTTCTTTTTCTCTAGGGAGGGAAGCCAGGTTTTTTGCTTTGTTCCTTGCCTGTTACGTCTTGTGAACGAGATAAGTACCAGGGATGCTGGTGTCTGAAATCTCACAAATGGTTACTGAGGAGGAGCAATTTTATTGTTATTTTTATTGGGTTTTTGCTGTCATACACATTAACATTCTATTGTACATTTCTGCTGACAGTGACAAGAGGAAACTAGAGAGCCTGGGGATAGATACCCACCAAACAGCTGGCTTGGCAGCTCCAGTGGTCACTGCACTCTTCCAATATCCCTTTCCTTCTGGGAGGCAAAATGCTCCTTTCTCAGCTTGGGACGTTAGGGTGCTTGTAGGACATTTGCTAAAAGTCTTCTTGTCTCTGTCTCATTTGACCCAGCACTTTGAGAACCTCAAGCAGACACCATCTGTGCAATTACCACTTCAGAGTGCTTAGTGCACATCCTGAGCAAAAGCCCTGGATATGTACAAAAATTAATTTAATGAGTTAGTTTTTTGGAAAAATCCTTGCTACTGCTGGTCAGATTGGGCTATTGGCTGATGTGACATCTACTTGAGTCTTCTTTTACTGTTAGCTTGGCACAAATAATCAACTTAAATACTTCTGCCAAATATGATGAACAAAAAAAATAATCAGAAAAACTAGTACAGCGGGATCCTATTTTATGAAAACAATAATTTGTTTATATATGGAGTAGGTAAGGTACTTGTTTGTTAATTTTAGAGACAATAATTTTCAATATAAGTTTCAGGCAGGTTTTATGAGAAAAGTATTATGCAATGGAAGAAGTGATCACTGAACTTCTGATGCAAATAAAAGCATTAGTTTCCTTGTTCATCTCTCCTGTTCTGTTGCTCTCTGCATTGTAACAACTTTCTTTGCTAATATGGAAAGCAAAGCTTCTTAGTTTTGATGTCTAGCTTTGTTTTGTTAATGTTCAAGTCTAGGTCCTTGATTTCTTTAAGGTGATTCAGCAAATATATTTCAGGTTCATATGAAACAAGAGTCACTGCCTTGTGTCTTCTCTGAAAATATTCCAGATAGGATTCACTCACCTGACCTTTAACAAGTACCCCAACCCAGTCCTCTAGGCAGCAACATATTGTCCTTTTTGGCTACAGAGGGAATCCAGAGGTCAGGATTAAAAGGGATGCCTCTCTAGGAGAGCAGAATTTAAGATCAATCTCTTATTTTTCTTCAGTATTTGCTCTTTCCTGATGAATCTGACTTGTAGTGTAAAATAATGACATGTAGGGGTTAAGGGCAGTTCATTTTTATTAATGGAGGTTCTCTTAGGAATCAGGCTTCTGTCGGATATTTGAGCTCTCAGTAAGGTGACTGTTTGAAGAACCCCATTCTTCCCTGTAGACTGTGTCTTTCACACTTTTTTTTTATTTTTATTGTTAACAACAGAAATCTAATTCTTTTAGCTATGGTCCCCAAGTGCCACTACTGTAACATCAATCCATCGATACTTTTTAACATTTAATTGTTAATTCCTTGTTTCTCTTATTTGTGTGGCTTTTTATTCTCACCACAACTCGCCTTTCCTATTCTTATTTGCATATATCTGTTATAAACATGGACACAGTATTTATTTTTTTCTTTTTCTTTATTTCCCTTTTCCCTTTTCCTTTTCCTTTTTTCTTTTCCTTTTCTATTTTCTTTTTCTTTTCCTTTTTTCTTTTTCTTTTTTTTTCTTTTTTTTTTCTTTTTCTTTTTGCTTGCATATAATTCCCAGTAATATTAAATGATCGTAAATATAAATGGTAAAAAAATAAATAAATAAACCAGTTAGAATATCTTTCTTCTCTTGCTTAGAATTTTTTTTTCTTTTTTACCACTTGATTCTGTGGTTCTGTTAATGTATTATTTTCTTCTTGCTTTTTAAAGATAAATGCAGCTGTCTAATAGACTATGCTGCCTTCTCTTAGTACTTTAATTGGTATTATACCTCCTTGACCCAGAAGAACAAGGGCACTTTTTCTAAAGCAAGCAAATTATATACTTCAGGTTGTGTAGCAACATGGTACTGATGAGCAACTCCTTTAAAGCAGTTCTGCAGAAAGCACTTTGAAATTACAATATACTGGGATAATAAAATCTACATTTTTAGCATGTTATTCTTATGCTGCTGTTAACAAAGAAAATCTAATCCCATTTTTAAAGTCATTGTTGTATAATTTTCTATTCTTAAATATAGATCTATATCATTTCAAATAATTTCCAAAATACTGTAATAAAAGATATTATTATTAATCTGTAATTTCCATTATTTAAAAATCTTTGGGTATATTAAGAAAGTTCAAAATTAAACAAGATAATAATAATAGTAATAATAATAATAATAAAGAAAGATAACTAAGTCAGGGACAAAGATAGCTGCATAGTACAGTTTATAGAAATTATCAAGCAAAAGCTCTAAACATATGCAATTGGGAGTGGAAATTAATGTGAACTGATGCTTCTAATATATGGAATAAAATCAATGTTGGTTAATCCCAAAATTTTGAGGTGGTTTAGCAACAGCATAAGAGTTCAAACCATCTCTTAAATTCCATGGGGATCAGGGCAGTAATTAAAGTCCTCTTCCATCCCTCTGAGGTCTAACCATTAATTCCTCTTTCATTCTACCAAAGGCAAGATTCTCCTTCATGTTGCTCATAGCCAAAGACCAGCAGAGCTTAGGGTCTCTGTAACCAGGGGACTGGATGTGGGAAAAGGAGGGCTTTGGCAATGGGAATAAATTGTCTGCCAGCATGGGACCGTAATTGAAGCACAGAGCTAGACAAAGCTCACCTTCCCCCTGCCCGGCAGAGTCATTTTGTCAACTAGCACAGGCGTGGAAGAAGATGTCAGCTTCACCTTTGTTAATTAGGTGCTGAAGGCTAAAAATATTCTCCTTGAATGCAATGGAAAGACAAGATAAGGTACACATCCTGACTCCCACATGCTGCAAAACTAGTAAGGTTGCATTTGCTGAATGGCAATTGAGTTAAAACTGGGAAAATGTAGCTTCAATGCAAGCTTCAGAAAGAAAAGCCGGAAAGAACCGTACATTTCACTTGCATACAGAAAATTTCACCTCCCACACAATGAGCTCTAATAGCAGCAGTGTGTCCTGGTCCAAACCTACAGATGGGGTCATAGGGTTCTCTTCAGCTCTCTGCAACTGCAAACCATTGAGAGAGCTGAATAATACCACAAAGGAAAAAGAGCTATAGTTCTGTTAGCAAAGACTTTCTGTCACCTTTTGAAACTATGTCTTCTTGTAGCAATTCAGAGACACTTGAAGCTGGGAAATGGTATGTGTATTTTCGAAGGAATTAAATTTTCTAAAGATGTATAGCATTAGGCAGCTAGCAAAAACTCCCATAATTCAGATTTTTAAAAAAGACCAAAATAATTGTGCCATGAAAAGTCACTTGGCAGAAATGCATTTAGCACTTTCTATTCTTGCTGATTTTCGTCTAGTTTAAAACCATCTCAGCTATTCTGTGTTGCAAAGCACTACTATAGTTTAAACTTGAATGTTGCTTTATTTGCATTCTATTCAAAAATAGCCTAAATCAAAAACAGTTGAGAAAATACTGAACAGAGTAATTAAAAAAATAAAACAACAAACCCAAGCCTCCCTCTCCCCCTTCTCTCAAATCATTGATTCCTGTGGGAGACTTAAGCAAAGCTATGAAAAATTTAATGTGTTGATGGTGATCTTTTCCCTTTCCTGACACTAGCTGTCTGGTTACATCAGTGTAGCTACTCTGTCAGAAGGATGCTGAAGTGTGTGATCTTTCAGGTCAGCTTTCCAGCAGATAAGTGATGACATTAGCTTCACATGATCCCTTTTTAAAATATTTTAGAACATTATTTACACACAGACATTGGTGTTTGACCAGAGGTAGCCCATTATGATGCGAGGCAATAGTGTCATCTAATACACCCACGTTATGTTAAATAGTCATGGACACTAAAGCTAATAATAAATTCTGGTTTTGATATATCTCTTCCATGCAGGACAGCATATAACCCAGATTAAAAACAGCATATGCTTTCACTTCAAGGAGGAAAGCACTAAGCTATCAAGCAAACCAAACTAGTTATCTTCATGTGGTGTCAAATCCCAGTTCAAATGTTACAGACCAGTGTCTACAGGTTGTTTCTCATGGGAATGGCTTGTATATTCAATCCCTGATGTATTTTCTACCCTTAACATTTAGTAAAGTAAAATCTCCTGCGATAAATATGCTTTTCAAGCATAGAAACAGAAGAGTTATTTGATACTGGATTTATGCTGATGCTGATGTTGGTTTAGTTGTGAAAGGCTTTTTTTTCAAAGGTGTGGTAGGGTCCGGAGTTGGATGGATTAGCACAGGAAGTTCCAAAGTTTACAGCTGAATAGGAAATGGAAAGTAAATGTAATCAGACATCAAAGGTTTCAGATTAGAGGAAAATCTCTCTCTCAAGGTTCAGCATTGGTTTATTTGTGTGAATTGCTGTTTCTGTCTGTTTTCATTAGCATCTTTTGTGACTTCAAAAAAAACTATATACTTAACTAAACAGATTGGATTTTTTTTCCTACATCAGTGCAAGTTCAAACTCTAAGGTACCTAAGTTTACCTGTGGTGGTAGATATGTTCTAAAACCTTTTCCAATATTGATAGTTCCACCTGCTCTGAATAAAAAAATGCATTAGAAAGCTCTGCATCTTGAGGTGATTTTGTAAAGTCAGTGATGGTCACCCATATATATGATAGTAGGATTAAGCCCTTCAAAGTGCCTGTACAAGGTTTTCTGATTGTAACTCTCAGCATCCATTAGAGATACAACCAGTTGCACAGTCAACATTTTTTGCTGCATCACCTATATGTCCTTGTTTCATGGAGTCCTTCATCCATAATAATTAAATCTTTTCCTTGCTGATAATTTAAATACTTGTTCTCTTTCCACTCAGACCTTCTTTGACTAGGTGATTTTTTTACAACAAAAATAAGAATGTGTTTAAAATTTTAAAAGAGATCCATAGTTATGAGGAAGAAAATGACATTAAAAAAAAAAATAAATAGAAAAAGTCCATGTTTTATTCAGGAGATTTCTTTATATACACATTAATAAAAGTACTTAGGGCTTCAAATGAGTCCTTCCAGAACCAGAGAAACTTAGTTTAAGTTATCTAAGAAGTGGAAGCAATATTAATAAAGGGGTTGCTGTCAGTAAAAGCCTAAAGCAAGGATGCACAATACTGCCTCATTGAACACACAGAGAGAAAGGAAAAAAAGGCACTGGAATTATTTAGAGATCTTTCAAGATGAACAGTAGATTTTCTAGTAATTTGAGGTAAATGAATTATAAAAAATTCATATACTTCATAAGATGATGAATGAAAGATTCTAGTTGAACAAAAGCATGCATATCAAAGGAAAAGAGTATAGACTTGCATTCAATAGGCAAAACAAAGCAGATAAAAGAAAAATGAGCAGAAATCTGATGGAGAGGGAGAGTTTTCTATTTAGATTGAAAGTTTGGTATATAGGCTAAGTTATTAACCAAGACAGTAAAAAAAGCCCTGGCAGGTTTATCAAGGAGTGTTCAATTTCAATATAAAATCTATCTTTTAGAGTCAGAGTGCAGCACCACCATATATTTTAAAACTTCATTTTATTTTTTTAATAGGCACTGGAAACTAGGTCTTACAGAGAATTGTTTAGAAGTGTATGGCCACTGAGAATGTCTGACTGGGTCAGTTGCATAAAGAGAACTATGCGACAGAAAACCATACCAGCTAGAAAGCAAGTCAGTAAACTGGGATTTGTGATGAGAAGAAAAAGACAATTAGTCAAGGATACCTGGATGAAGAAGAGTACAAGTGCCAATGAAGAGGAGTTAATGAAATTGATCACTTGTCACTCAGAAAGAGTAGTGATAATTAAACCATTGTCACAAGATCTGATTTATCACAGCAGCAAATCTCAGAGCAGTTATGTTTAGTGATCAAAATAGTAGTTAACAAAGGTAATGTTTACCTTTAGGAAATGATTGCCATAAATCATGTAATGTCCCTCTTGCTGCTTGATGCAGCCTTGCATGTCCTATATCCCATCATGCCAACATCTTTACATTATGTCTCTAATAGTGGCTGGCACAGCCTGAAGAAAGAAGGACAATGTTGATTTATCATGTTCTGGTACTATTCTAGGACCATATATCTGTATTTTCTGTTTGCTGGCAATAAATGTGTTGCTAGTTGCTAGTCTGAGGTACAGAAGATGAATCTGTATCCAGCAGATGACGCAAAGTAGATTTTATACAGCCCTCCCAGATGACTGTCCCCATTGCACTTGCTGTTACTAAAGGAAATTCATGCATATGGATTGAGTACACTGCTGGAAAACCTCTGAGAGGATGTGTTTTTCTCCTGAGGAAGACTTCATCTTGTTTCCTAGCATGTGGGAATCACTCTGCCCTGGCATATTACCTCAGCCTTAGTTCCACCTCAGGAGAAAGCATTTCAAGTGCATTTCAAGATGCAGTGAAGTCCATACCACGGGACTGAAGTCCAGATATATCACAGTGTATTTCCGTCACTGAGCAAGTGAACAGGATGATTCTAGTGCACTAAGTGGGTTATGTAGATGTACCCTGTGCATCCCTCCTGCACCACCACTTTTTTGTCTTTTTGACAGTCCTGCCAGACAGATTAAGCTCTGATTAAATTTTGGCTTTAAAAAATATGATTGCTTACAGAATGCAAGTTTTACTGTTTTGCTGACGGGCCAATTTCCAGTTTTACATAGCTTATCTGTAATATGCTGTATTCCACTTTTTCTACATTTTACCATAAAAGTCCATCCTGTGAAATGTCAACACAAGAGGAAAGACAGTTTTATTCTTGGTACACTAAACCAGATCGTATCTACGGAGATCTGTGGATAAGGGGTGGGTTCTCTTTGGCACGTACAATATTTAGATCAAGATAGCTATGAATGGTAACTTGAGCATATAAACATCTTGTCTATGATCATTTCCATCTATGGCATGACACAGTTTTTAAAAAAAGAAGTATTCAAAGTATGTAACTCCTCATTCATTTCTTGGATGAAATCTTTTAATGTATGTGTATTTATGGTGACTGTTCCACCTTTTCCAGGTCATAATTCACATTTTGAAAGTAGCACTGGGCAGAGGCAGAATCTCATAGGCATATACATATTTAATCTGGGGAGCAAGTTCATTTGTATCAGGTTTATTTTCCCCCATGGTGCCTATCCACCATCAGTGATTTGTTTAATGAATGCATTTTAGCTGTTGCTTCAAATCTCACAGGATTAGAGTTCTTAAATATTTTAATGTCATTAGCTACCACTAGAAATCTCAGTGTAATTCTGAATAAGATAGTTGTACCAAGGTGTTCAGTGTTCTTTTCAATCATATGTAATTTTCTTAATATTAATTTTAAAGGGAGTTCTACTTCTCCTATGCACACATTAGAAACTTGATGGCTTTCTCCTCAACTGAGTAACCTTCCTTAAGAAAAAAAATAGTAGATGCTGGTTGCAATTACCCCTCTATGGATTATGCCTTATTCATGTGTCCTTTCTATTAGTTTTGGGGGTTTTTTGCTCTGTAGAGCAAAAATTATTCTTGATCTGATATTTTATGGTTTTTAATGTGAAGATTTTTTTTTTTAATACATAGGCCTTTGCAATATTGTTCTCAAATAGTACAATATAACTAATAATATTGCTCATGATATTCATATGTTTGACAGCACACAGCATCATGAGATGACTTATTTCATTGAAGTGTTCCAGTCAGTGTCTTTGAGGACAGTTAAGAGTGTCCACATGAAGGTGATACTTGCATCAAGAAATACTTGCACTGGCATCTGTGCATGTTTGATACTGTTGATCATTTTCCCAGAGGCTTTATTTTCCAATAATACTAGGTTTGAAGATAGTTGTCTTCCTTCAAATAAGTAGAGTAAGAGGTTGAAAACAGCTGTAGTGGCAAGAAGCAGGAATAATGTCTCTATAATTAAATCTTTAACTGTGTGGATAATATTCTGTATCTTTACTTGAGGGGCTGAACCTGTCCAGGGGATGAATTTTTTGAGCTTCACTGATGCCCTGATGGGAATCATTGGGTTTTCTGTCCTTTTTTTTTTTTTTTTTTTCCTTTTTCTTTTTTTTCCAAGTTGATTTAGCAAAGAATTTGTGGAGAAACAGGGTTTGCTTTTCTTGACCTTTAAATACCAGATAAGTTTCCATGGCAAATTTTGCTCCTTTGACTTCAGAGACTAGATATCCTGGTGGAAGTACTCTTAATGTTCTTTTCTGTATCATACTGTAAGTCCTTCAGAGCTGTAAAGACTAGAAATTTTGCTTCTAACTTAAAACTAATGTTTAATTTGTGGGAGATATCTTTTCTGAGCCAGCATTGGAAAGCAGTCTTACATAGTTGTGCAAGTAGATGCTTCACTGTGTGTCTAATTCTACCTGTGACAAAGCACTTGAGCTGAGTGATGTTTTAATACAGGAAGATTACAGGTACCTGTAATTTAGAGGTACCTAATTTGTCCGGTATCAGATTATGTACACAAATTTCCTTTAGACGAGGTTTTCTTTAATAGGGCATTCTGTTTTGTTCTGATAGACAGAGGATCATCTATCTCCCAAAAATTACAGAACCACAATGAGTTCAGGTAATTCATGGCAGAAAGTAGAACAGGGAGAAAAAGAATCAGTATAATTAATAAAAAGATGTTAGCTATGTACAATTCTGTAAAAAACATTTGATAGTTAACTGTAAATATAGTACTTGACTATGTCCTTCTCTCTCTCTTTCTATCTCTCAATTTATTATACATATACCAAAAGCAGGAGTAACTTTCAGTATGACTTTTGTGAGAGTAATTGATCAGGACTGAATGCAATATTCATGGTTTAGTCCAGGCAGTGCCTTGTTGACTGCCTTTAATAGTTCTTTACCAGAGCTAGAGCAGGGTTTAATTTCCTGTCATTGTGCCCACATTACATTGATCACTTATAATTTACTAATCTACCAAATTTTATCATCTTCTAATTTTCTTAGATTTTGGATTTTTCACAAAAATTTTGTTAGTCACTAGTTGATCTTACTCAGATTGTCATTTCTATTACTTCTCTTTTTGGTTCAAATAATTATCTATCAAATCAATCTATCAAATAAAAATCTATGATACTGAAATTCCCCTCTGAATGTTGTTCATTTTGTAATTTTTACCCAAATTGGAGTTCTGGGAGGAGGAACACAAAACAAGAACAAGAAAACAAGTGACTCTAGATATTCTCTATCATTTTTTATCCCAATTGGAATCTGTATTTTGGTGAAGAGCATTTAAGGAAGGGTTTCCTCCATCTCTTCCTCAAAAGAGAGCTCTTTTGATGATGCACAATCTAATACATGGTAGTTGCTTAAAGTGCTAAATACCTTTCTTGTTACAAAGCAAAAGAAAATCACGAGTGAAGAGAAACTCCTTGCTTTAGTCTTCTGATTTTAAAATCTTAGTTGAAAATTGATATGATTTTTAAAACTGATTATGTTGTTGGTGATGAAAATTACTTGGCATCTGACAGAGTTGATCCACTTGTATGCACTTAATGTTTAATTTATGGATTCATTTGTTTTATTTAATTAACTGTACTCTTGTATTCATTCCCCTGAAACAGTACAATTTAATGTTGATGGAAGTGCATGTGACCTTGGAGATGTACTTCTAGCCACTGCCTTGTCTTCTGAGAATACAAAGTCCATATGGTGCTATCCAAAAAGAAAAGTGTTTATGCTGCCTTAATGTCAAATTAGTTGTCATTGCATTTGAATAAAAGGTGAACAGTTTGAGGCAAAACTAATTATAATCTATTGCTGCTTATATTCTTTGTGCAAGTTGGACATTTACATTTTTTTTTAATAACAGTGCAGAAGATCAAAGTAAATCTTTGTTAGTTTTGAGTATTATTGCCATTTATGCCTGCATCATAAACTCTGATACTGACAGAATGACTAAAATAAATAGGTAGAGAGCTAATTGCTTGAAATTGATTTAATGAATCTTATGAGGTGGTGTTGTAGTTATCACATATGAAAACATGAAGAGAGTGCTGTATTGGACCACTTCATTTTTATTGAAAACTTTGTTTCTTTTGAAGAATAAACACAACCTGACTGAAACTATTTATAACTTTTTAATAAATTTTTAATTCAAATTAATTCACTGAGATAGTGGATAGCTTACATATAATGAAGGAAATATTTTCAAAATGCACTTTTAAAACTTTCAAAATTATTCTCAAAAATCTATTTCTAAACTGAATGTATTTGATTCCTAAGTAGGCAAATTTTACTTGATACAAACTGGTTGCTTGAACAAGCACAATTATTTCAAATTGATGTAAAAAAATTTCCTCCTCCTTTTAAACCTACTAATCAAAACAATATCACTAGAATAGAAGTATATTTCATAGGCTATGATGTTCATGGAAGAAAAGTTAACATTTAAGAATGCATTTGAACAATAGTTATAAAATTAATATGAAAATTGGTAGGAATAGAAGGCTATAGGGGATTGCTAAGGAAGTCTTTATGTTCAGTACTCTACACCTGCAGACAAGCATCAAGCAGCTACACAGATCATGATGGTCCACAAAACATCCTACAAAACTGGCCACAAAGCATTTTCCAGTATCTTATATCAATTCCAACGCTTAAAGGATTGAAGATCAAAATTAAAGCAGAAGCAAAACCAAGCCAAATAAAAAATACAAAACACACAAACAAACAAAAGAACAAACAAACCACCCCAATAAGTGTGCCACAGAGGTAAAGAAGAGAATAAAGGCATTACTTGTGTCATAACTGCCTCCATGCGTGCCTGCAAGTGTGCTGTTGTCATCATGCTATTAATAGTTGGACTTTGGAGACAGCCCCTGACATGACAAATTCCATCCAGTCCTCAAATCTGGAGCTCAAAGGTCCCAATCAGGTGATCTACACATTGACCAGATAACTCCAAGAGCTGAAATCATGTGCTCTTTATTTAATATATCTGGTTGACTGACAATTCTTGGAGTACTTGATGCAACTCTCCAATCCCAGAGTGTGTAACTGAAACAAGAAAAATCCCAGATTATGAGAATCCTTTCTGATCATGCTGGAAGTCTTACATATTTGGGAGAAGCAAAAGGATACAGTGAAGTTTAGTGTACGTCAAGATTTAAACAGGTATTTGGAAAATATTTTCTGTTCTTCACTCCTCTCTGGCCAAAAGAAGGTTCTTTTCATTGACATTTGAAATGATGCATTCAAAAGAATTCAGGGCCACATTCCAGGCTTACAGTGTCCATTTGTGGGTCACTGAGCTTGAAAAAGTTTAATTTCTGTTTTCAATTTATCAAAAATGTGGCCCATGGTGACACTGATGACCAAACCTTTTCAGAGGTCAGAAGCTGGCAGTCAGAAAATGCCAGTGATGGTGCATTCCACAGGATGTACATGCTGAAGCTTCCAAGCAGAATTCAGTTTGAGTGGTTTTTATTTGTAACTAGGCTCTGTCAGGAGACTTCCAGTGTGTGTTGTGATCACAGATGGTTTCATCAACAGCTACATTAGTGATGAGACCTGATAACCTCTTTGTGTGTGCTTTTGCATTAGGACAACATATTTCTGGAGAGGAGTATGGCTGGACCTCACTGTTTTCAAGGAGCTAAGAAAATGTTCAAGCTGAGTATATTTTGTGAGAATGTCAAATAGTCAGCTGCCAAGTAATGACACTTTAGCTTGTAAAACATAAATAAGTTTGCAAATAAAAACAGAATACTCTTGGTAATATTACATAGCTACTGTCTTGCTTGAGCTCCTGAAAGCCACATTAATATCTTTTACTTGTAAAATATGTGATTGGATTCATTCTTAATATCTCAAATACAACCTTGTAATTTAAATGGATTTTTTAATGTGTATTAATTTTAATGAATGACTGGGAGGTTTATTGGAGGGAGGTAAAGTAGTGTCTCTGAAGCCTCACTGGTTAATCAAATTGCTATAAATAACCTTTGATAGACTAAGGCTCTATTCCTAGATGATTTCTCTCATCATTATCCAAGATGTTAAAGAACTGACACCTGCAGAGGTTTGCTTTCAGATGCTGGGAAAGGTCATGAACGTAAATCCTCCCCCCCGCACCCCCCAAAAATTCCTCTCAGTAGAGGGTATAAGTAGTGTGTGGTATGTCAAATCTTTGCTCTGTGCATTTGGCAGTGAAAAGTCATCTTGTTTAGATTGGCATTCATAGTCCCACTTCAGTATCTATTGGTCGTGGAAAGATGACTGAGGGAAAAAATTGTGTGACTTTACTCAGAGGCCGGCTTTGTGCTTTCTCCATGTACAAAAACAGAGAAACTTTCATACAGTTATCACAGAGATTCAAATGGAATGAAACAAAATGTGGGATATTTCAAAAGCAAATCAGAGGTGTGTGGATTAGGAGGCTTCTTTCTGCAAGTTAACGTTGCTGAAAATGGTTATGAGCCCCTCTACAATAACTCCAAACTTTTTCTTTTATAAACTTTGTCAGTACTATAGTTCTGTTTTTCACCTAAAGATCTAGATAAATGTTACTGCAAACAGTATAAACTACATGTTATAGTTTCCATATTGAAAGCATGGGTTTAATACCAAGAAGTTCATTCAGTTTTCCAAATTAGTAAAAAAAAAAACAGAGACAAAGCTCTCTGGGAGCAGGAATCATTCAATCCTAGGTCCTACACATTCTAAACGACCATTTCAATAATTTCTCTCTTAGTTTCTATATTCTTTATCTTGGATCAGATAATCCTGTCAGATTTTCTGACAGACTGCAGCCTGGTCCTCTTAGATTATGCATGTTCATGCTTTCTTGAAAATCTAACTAAGCATATTAAATATGTGTGTGTATTTATACGTGTGTACATCCACATTTCTGTGTAAGTACAGACTGTTGGGAGCTTTGGAGGGATTGCAGCAGATTCAGAGCAGGTCGAATTAAGCTGATCTTTTGTATTAGTAGGACATTAGGATATTTGATCTTTCAAATTTTGCTAGTTCAGGACGAGAGTCACAAAACTCACTCTCATTTTCCACATTTTTTTTCCTTTTGGTCTTGGCTGAGAAATTGTGTATCAAGTGGGATACAGAAGAGAAATTACCTGTACCTACTAGAAATATCATTTTACAATTCTAGATATTTCGTACTGGTGAACAATTGTGAGCTGATTGTAGCAACAAGGCATGTAAAGGCTGTTCTGCAGTTTTCACACCATCTTAGTATAAATTGAGGGCTTAATGGTCCACACTTAAAGTTAGAAAAGTGTCATTGTATTTAGACAGTTGTATCTGTCTGAATGAGAGAAGGAAAATGTTTTGTAGTTGTCTTTGTGACAGCCTTGGGGTTGAAACTTTGAAATCCACAGTTCTGTCTGGTCAATATGAACACTGCATTTCCAAAAAAATAAAAAGGGTTTTGAGAGTTAGTTTTCCCTGGTGTACCTAGTTAAATACCTTCCTTCTCATCTTGCTTTGTTGTGCTATGGGCTGCACATCAAATTGGCTGTATTTCAGTGCCACCAAATGTGTACAGTTTGATAAGCACGTTGTAGCAAATCTTCAGGACAACAGTCACTGTATAAACGTCAAATTATTTACCCATTTTAAAGCATTTTATCCTCCATAGCTGTAAATCCAGCACCATTTGCTAACACAAAATTAGCTTTTTAATGCTGTAGGACCCTCTAACACTAACACATATAACAACATCCACATCCTTGCTAGGGGGGAGGATGGGAAAGCGAAAGTTGATGTGTCTAGGTGAAGCTTCAGCAATTCAAGTGCTTTATTCACACTGGATTTAGAATCAGATTAACAGGCCATACTCAGTCTCAGTTCAGCAATTCTGTCATCCTGTCTTCTCTTATGAGCAGCAGAGACCAAAGAGTCTCACGTACATATACTCGCCACTCACAGAAATCAACAGGAGCAGCAAGCAGGCAAGAAATCAAAGAATGGGGAACACATTGTTTATGTGTATTACTATATTTGCTTCATAGAAGATTTGTGACTTTTTCTTTTGGCAATTAGTTGTGGCCACCTGAAATTTGAAAGAATTGTAGAAAGCCTGCTTGTTTGTTTCCAGACTGGTGATGTATTACGCACTTTATGTTTTCACTTTGTTGGTGTTCCACTGTAAATTGCTTTTTTTTCCTTTTTTTTTTTTTGTCAGACTGTTTCCTTCAGCTTTCTGTAGCCTAAATTTGTCTTAGTACTTTCACATCCTTTGCTTAGAAGAAAAAAATCAATAAGAAGTGCTTTTAACACTGGCACAGCACAGTGGTTTACTGCAGTGTAGGTGCTGGTGGTGCCAAAGCTGCTGACCTACATATTGGGATTTTGGTTAAGCATCAGATAATCATATTGTGTACCTTTAATATGTGTATTTATCTGGACATGGTTGGAGCTGGACATTGTTAATACATGTTTGCTTTAGGTTCTGAAAGAGGACCAGAATTTTGTTAAGACAGAATTTTGTTAACCATTTTTCAAATGCTTCTCAAAGACTATTTTTGTCACATATAAATTTCTATTAACAATATACTGCTGAAAAACAGGGGACAGAGAAATCTCAAGTATAAAAATATATTCTGACTTTAATAGATTTTTATTTTTATTGATTGTGAGGTAGGATATTACTGCATGTTCCTCATTTTAGACCTGTAAATATACTTCATATTTTGGGACAGCATCCATTTCCCATTCAAGCCAATATGCATGAGATTTAAAATTGAAAGGTGTAAATTCCAGAAAGAGTTTAATATGGATTCAGAACTACCCACAAGTCATAGTCAAAAATGTGTCCTTTCTTGTCTGTAGCTATATTATTCCTACCCCAGATTAAGCGAAGTTTGGCAGAAAATAATGAGAACTTGAGTCACATTTGGATGAGATAAAGGAGATTTCTGTCTCATTTGAAAACAACTTTCTTCAGCCCTCATGGGCTTGAATTCTTGCCTTAGCTCCCCCGGTGGCCATGCAGTTGTGGGCAGGACAGGAATGGGGACCACCCCTGTCTGGAATTGGTAACCATGCAGCTGGGACAGTAAAGGGCAAAGAGCAAGAAAGGGAGGAGTAGCAGGCAGCCTGGCTTCAGCAGTCTGCACAGACTCTGGCATGAGCAGGATCCTAGGCCAGTTTCTGAGCGTAGCTGTATGCTTTGCATAGCGCTCACTGTGAACGAGGCAGCAAATGCTGTCTCCTTGCATCTTACTAATGGCTTCTCCACAGCAGAGTTACACAGTTTCTTGGCTTCCTCAGAGACACCCAAGAGGACTTCAGAGTGAGAAAAAGCATCTGAACTAATGTGACACTTAATATCTGATTTTAATCTGGTTTGTTTGATTAATCCAATCATGGCTTTCATTACCTGCCTTGAGAAACATTTAGGAATGTGGACAGCAGATAGAAGGTAAGGGCAGCCTCTGTTCAGCATTGAAACTCAGAGTCAGGCTGGATTTTCCTGTCGTGGTGAGAATCTCAGTTTTTCTCTACTCAGTTCATTCTCTGCTATTACACCTTTTTTTTTCTTTTTTTTTTTTCTTTTTTTTTTCCTTTTGCTATAATTATAGCAGCCAAATATCTTTTGTCTTCCTTTAGAGCTGTAACGTCTGAATGAAATTAGGAGATGTCAGTCTCCAGATGGTTTGAGATTTTCACAGGCCTACGTTAAGTTGTAAGAGAAAGAAATTGTAAGAAATATTGTTGTAGAATCACAAAACAGAGTGTAGTGTTACTGCACCAGATAAAAGTTTTGCCTGGTAAGGAAGATGTAGCTTGTTACAAAGCTGTGAGAAAAAGCTCCAAAAATTCTAGAGCCTTCATGTTCAAACTTTTTAATTGCTGAAGTTCCCTAGGATTGATGTCTGCAGAGGCAAACAGTAGAAACGAAGACGCTGAATGGCAACTGGGGGGTTTCAGGGAATTTCCATGCTAAAAGCTACATTCTCTTTCTGGAACAAAGTAAATCACCATATTTCAAGTAAAAATGGCTACCTGAAGTAATCTTTAAAATACCTTTGATAGTGAATATGAAGTCATTTGGGAAGTTATTTTGCTTGTTGCTTTTTAAAATTTACTTAACTATCATTTTGCCTTTTTACTTCCCACCTAATGAAGATAGTTTGACTTTAGACATTTTAGTAAGTGCTTTTTATGTTGATATATGGGAATACAAAGTATTTGAAGGCATAAGAGAAAGCTACACTAATGAAATGCCTAATACAGATAAATGCAGAAAGCAGTGTTTTGCATTTTGCCTGCTTATTTATTGTTCACAGAGACAAGTAAAGGTCATCTTTTGCTATGGCATTATAACCTTGGCCTCCTTGGTATCAGGATGTTAAATATTGTAAAGAAATGTTTCTGTGTGATGAGGATTTTAATTATAATACATTTTTATGTTTTCATTCTAGCACCAGTCCATTTTCCTTCCATGCTGAAGTTCTCAGTAATTTATTCATGACCTTTAACTGCTTTTAAGAAGCATAGATTGGGAATTACTGCTTTCCTTGCCATTGGAAGTGCCAAGGCAGAAATGCCTTGAGAAGTTTCACAGGATTTTATTAATGAGATACACATCTCACATTAGAATAAAACATCTGAAGCTGCTGGGTTTGCTCATCCTGGTGTTATCTGGAGGATCAGTGTTTAAAGTCACTTGGAGACTTTTGATCTAAGATAAACAAGTGATCAGAGCACATAAGGGTATGAAATTTATGATGAATAATCTGGTTTGTTTAGGATTAATTTGTATCCTTGTGATTCTGACTTCCTTCCCCCTAAAAGGTGAGTTAGTACAAAAGAACAGCTGCGTTCAGAGCCTGAGTAAGGGAAGGAAAAATTCTGCACATGTATGAAGTATGGGTAGGAGTATAAATCATATCTACCCTTGTATATGTAATGTATGTTCAGAAACACAGATTTTAAATATATTTCTTCCCAAAGTGCCTTTGTGATAGTGACCTAACACTTCAAGCACAAACTTCAAAGAAGGATTTAGAAAGTCAATACTTTCTAAAGAACTGTTAAGACTTCTCCATAATTAATTTTATCACTATGCAAAGCTGGACAACCTGGTGGCCTGACTCAAATGGAAAGATTAGGAACCCTGTATCCTTTATCTTCCCATGGGTATTACTTCCCGTATCCTGATCTACTCTAGGTAGCTCCACAATCCTCCAATGGCGTAGACTCAGAGACAAGGGGGAAAAAAGGGGCAGGGAGAAAGAGACTGATGCCCCCTGTCTATGTGAAGATAGAAGAGAGGCCATGAGAGGAGGGAGACAGAGAAGTAGGTATTCAGTTGATGGGTCAAGACTAGAGGAACAAGCACTCAAGTCTTCAGAAACATGAATTTGCATATGTCAGATCCTTTGACATTTTGATAGGTGCTTAGAGGACCTTTAGAAAAATCAGCCACAGCTGTGCGCAACCTACAACCGCAGCTCTTGCTATGTGTGGGAGTGCTGGGGTCACATGAACTGAGACATTGGGATTCCTGTCCTTTAGTTTCCTCTGTAAGCTTTCAGTCTGCATACATCAGGAAACAACTTTAATAGGATACTTCAGGATATACCAGATTGCCATTATAAACCTGTTTTGAAATAATTAATTCAGATTAGGAAAAATCTAAGTTTACGTCTGTGCCTCTGATACAGGGAATGGCAATGGGAGGCTGACTGAGATTTCCAAGTTAGGGTCCCAGAGAAGGATGCTGGAACTAAAAATTGAGAAAGAGATCAGGAAAGGGTAAGAAAAGCACATGCTTTCTAAAACCCTTTATGTTAGCAAATAACAGTGAAATATTGACAGTGTGCACATTTCTCAGAGAAAAAGGTAGAGGAGAAGATGGCAACCTCTTGGTTTACTTTGTTCCAGCAGAGCATTCTCTTGTGAATGCATACTAGATAACTGCTTTGATGACCTGTACCTCATATGGATTATTTGAGTTTGCGAACTTAATATTTTATCTTTGAGGATCATAGCAGCATTTACGTTATTAAAGACCTGTAGGACCAATGAGTTCAAGTGTTAACCCAGCACTGACAACTCCACCACTAAACCATGTCCTCGAGTGCCACATCTAAACATCTATAAAGTACCTGCAGGGATGGTGAGACACAACCAAGTCCCCAAGCAGATGAAAGGAAGAGATGATTTTAATTATTGCCAAATACAAGTTCAGATCTCTAGTGTTTAACTCGTTCTAGAACTGTTAACCTTATTTAATATACTTATTTAATAGTAAATTCTTTTTAAAATAATTTGGTGTCAGCATTTTGTATAGACAAATACAGTTAATCTGCTTCTTAAATTTATTTTTTTTATTTTTTCTCTCTTCCTACTTACTACTCTGCAGTAAAGTATAAAATAATGTTTCAGAAACCTCTTCACGTCACTTCAAATTTTGTACAAAAATTTACTTAAGTCCTAAATTTAATTTACTGCTGAAAAAATAATGTATTTTAAGGAAGGATTCATTTAGACTTGTGAAAAACTCAGTTGCAACCTTTATTAGGGGACTGGCAGCTATTGGCATGTTGTGTTAGAGGTCATGAGAAATTCATGTCCTATTTATTTTTCTAATGGCTAGGGGATATGCTCCTTGTAAGCAGTAGAAATATATAGGGTCTTGTGGCTCAAGTAGAGATTTATTATTTTTTAATGGAAGGTGTGATACAATGGAACTGAAGGATAAGATTTTTATCTCAGCAGTATAAATTAATAAATGTACTGTAGAAAGTCTTTTACTGTGATGTGCTTTATTCCCTAAATATTTGTATGGCTTCTCTCCACTCACAGGATTACCATAATATTGTAACAAGTTCCTGAACAGTACAAGGCCCATGTGATGTATGATATCACTAAATTTAAGATGTAGTTGCAAAATTTAGCTTGAAATTCCAGATTGTAGTATTTGCCATGTATGCCCAAATCCAAACATATATCTCTGAATTTTTTTTACACAATCAGTTTTTACTGCATTATATTTGTGACCAGTAAGTATTTACAATTAGATGCCTGGCACTTTTAGACCTTACCTCAAAGGAAATCTCAAGTTAATTGAACTTGACCCCTGCCTGTCTACAGTCTCCTTGCAGGTAGTTGTAGAGAATTCAGCTGCTGTCAGCCAACATCCCCAGATCCTTTTCCTCTGGGCTGCTTTCCAACCAACCTGCACCCAGGCTGTAGCACCGAAGGAGGTTATTGTGACCAAAGTGCAGAACCCATCACTTGGTCTTGTTGAACCTCATCATGCTGTTGGTCTCAGCCCATCGATCCAGCCTGTCCACATCTCTCTGCAGAGCTTACCTACGCTTCAGCATACCAACACTCTCACCCAGCTTGGTGTCACCTGCAAGTTTACTAAGGCTTCACTCAATCCCCTCATCCAGATTGTCAACAAAGGTACTGAACTGCACTGGCCCAACACTGATCTTTGAGGGACACCACTACTGAGCAGACACCAAGTGGATGCAGCACCATTCACTGCCTCTCTCTGGGCCTGGCCACCCGGTCATTTCTTGACACAGTGAACAGTGAACCTGGCCAAGTGATATCTTGGATGATATCTTTTCCAGGAGCTGGAGAAGAGCTGGTTGTAAAAAGAAAGGAAGGAAAGATCAGGCTGTGAAGATCAGTCAGAAGAGTCTGTCCCCCAGATGGTCAGTGCCTTGGGATGGTCTGCAGAGACTGAACACAGTCATTCTGGTAGCTGTCAATGTTTCTAAAAATCTCCAGCAGATTCTGGACTGATGTTTTAGGCAGTGGTGACCAGCAGTCACCTGTCCACTATCACTGCCACTTTCTCTGCTACTTTAAGTAGAAAACTATGTGGGAGATCTAAAAGTTCCCCAAATAGCTGATACAGGAACACAAATTTGACTTAAATATCAGGTAATGGGGTTTTGTTTTGCACTCTGCTTTTAAAATCAAACTATAGATTATATATATATAGATATATAGATAACTGAGAAATCAGTTATAAGGATACAACTAAAGTGATGAAAACAGAGCTTAGCATTTAGAAATTGCAATGCTCTGGATGCTTCTTCAATGTCAGTGTCCTCCCCTTCTAACACACCTGTAAAGTTTTTTCTTGCTCACAATTCCGGCAAAAGTGGGTGTTCTACTACTCTGGGAACTCATCAATACTGGGTAATGAAACTAAAGTGTATTTTTTTTAAACCAATTTCTGCATCACTTGTTCCAAAAGTTGGAAAGCCTCTGCTAAGTAGACAAAGAATGCAGAAGAGTAGGATTCACTTCAGGATAGAAGGAGATGGCACTAGCTGTGAGAAATTGTATTCTAAGCCTGCCACTAATACCAAGTTCCTGTCTTATGCCTGACAAGAGATTAAAGCAGACTTTTCCCTATATATGATTGTATGTTCCTCATTTTAAGATTCCTAACTTAAGATACAAATTTGCAGATGTGGTATACATTTCAGTGTATGAAATGCTGTATGTGCTGAGACCTTTAAAATCAAGTCTTAAGGATCTCATCCTGACCCTCAGAAAATAATGGAAGCCTTGACCTTGATCTCTCTGTGCTACAATTGTAGAAGCCAGCAATGTAAAGACTACTGTGAAAATAAATTAATGAATTTTTTGGAAAATCATAATTGGAAAAAAGCACCAGAGAAGTAGCTATGAAAAAATGAATAACTCTAAGAAGAAATTAAAATCTATGACTTTAAAGCAGGATGTGAATAATATGCTGTAGGTAATGAATGGAGAACATGTGTGGAGCACAAAAAAGAAATCAAAACATTGAATTATTACTTATTCAAGTGTGTGCTGTCCATCAAGAGCCCAAAATAAAATGGAGATTATGCAAAAAAAACCAGCATGCACTCAAAGACACCAGCACTCATGTTGATACGCAGAGGGGTCTGTGGAAAAGTCAGCCTCTGGAATTGCCTTGCATTTGAGTACTCAACCTTGCAACTATTTTAATGTCCTTTGATTAGAATTTTGTTTCATAAAAATGCATGTAAAAATAAATCTGTGTATATTTCTGCACAAACGTTTATTACACAGATTCTAATTGGGTGATTACATTCTGTTTCAGTAACAAACTAGATTTTTTCCTATTCAAGCTTTAGTTTTAGTAGACCCTTGGGGCGTAATCCAGGCTTGAATTTTACTAGCCAAGCATGATTATAACAGCCTTTTCACCACAAGTGTTAATACTGTTATAAATTATTTGGGGGTAAATTTCAATGTATTTTATATTAAGTTTCTTAATTGTACTAAGTTGGTTTTCTTAGTGTTTTGACTGTTAAGGTTTTGTCCTGCCACTGTAGATAATGTTGTGTATGCCAGATGACCCTTTCTGGACATTCTGAAGTCTCTAGTTTTCAGGTTATTATTATTATTATTCCCCTCTTCAACATGTACAAGTTAAAAAAATGAGCCGTGAATTGTCAAAGTAAATGTAGATTCAATACTATTGCCATGTTTATCTGTGGATTCTGCCAAAAAAGCGATTCACATGAAGTGCTGAATGGTTTTAAAAGCCACACTAAAAGCTCACACAGGATTTGAATATAGATTGGCTTGCAGCAGAACAGCAGCTCTCTGCAGTTTGAAATAGCGTCAAACAAAGGAAAGTGAAAGCTGTTCCCTGTGTGCACGCACGTGTCTCCAGGGTGTTAGTCTGCCTTTTCTAAGTGCAGTAGAGTTAGAATGAGCTTAATTTGTGCAGATGATGCAGAAGAAAGTTTGGGCACCACTGTTAAAAAAAATTAATTCAGAGCTGGACAAAACTTTTTAATTGGCTGCTGCTGGAGGAGGGCTTAGCCAGAGGAAGGGTACATCCTGCCCTTATTTTGAAAACATTGCAATCCCATCTTTTGCCAAGTAGTCATAACTGGCAGTTATTGCAGAGCCTGCCAGAAATGCATGAAGCCTTTTTATCTAAGTCAGAGAAAGCTTAGCAATCAGTATTTCCACCCATTTTTATTCCCAGTGTAAGAGGACTCCCAACCAATACAGCTTGTAGAAATGTATAATAGCAGTACAATGTTTCAATGCTTAGAAACTGACAAGATTGCTTGCAGTGACTGCAATCTCCTCTTGAAACAGTACTGAAGAACCTCATCATCTACTCTGACTAGAATTATAGCAAACTAAAATTTCTGTTTTGCATAGTATTCTGCATAGTCTAAATTGGTAAGCTTCAAAGGCAGAAAATTGAAATTAAAATTGCAGTAAAAAATTGAAAACATAATTAACCTTTAAAAAGACATTTTGCTGTAACATAGGAATTTGCTGAAACAAGAGGCTTCCTGTGAAATTAAAATAGGTGTTCCACTCCCAAAATGAAATCTGATCTGAAAGTGTACAATGGTGTAATAATTTTCTTATTGACAATGTACCTTTCTATGTAGTTTTTATGCAATCATATTTATTTTCTGATAGGAATTTTTTCTGTCAAAAATTTTATAATCTTTTAAAGTTGTACCAGCCTTTTATCTAAGCCATAGAAGAAAAGTGTTTCCTTGATACAGAAATTAATTTATAACAAGGAATAGGAAGTCTCTTTCTGAGTGTACAGGCTTTCATCAAAGTTATGCAGGTTTAGTAGTTGTGCGTGCTGATGTATCTGAGCAGTTTTCTCAGTCCTGTCAAATTGTATGACAAGATTATAAAAATATATAGGAAGTCCTGTTTTCATCAAAAATCTTCGATTTTCTTGTAAAATGAATGGACTGTAGTGAAGTAGAAAGGTACAGTAAAGATTTTCCATATCATTCTGATATGGGATGAAATATTAAAAAAAAAAAAAAAAATTCTGGATGCCTGAGAGCAGAACTACACATTTCAAATTCACGAGACATGGAAAATGCAAAAGTGGTGGCTTTCACCCAGGCTTGAAGTCTTGAGCTTGTTTAAAAGCACGTAGCCAGAACATCTGCATTTGCAAAACTCACCCTTGGATTTTACCTAGACTATAAGGTAAGTTGGAGCTTCTGGGACAACTCTTACTGTTTCAGCTCTTGCCTTCTTTTCTGCCTAGTACAGTGTAAGGCCTGGAAGCTCAAGATATTCAGATGAATATCAGAAGCTGGCAGGTGGAATTGGAAAGCATGGGTGTTCCTGTAATTCTCCATGAAGCAGTTTCAGTGCACCAGAATACTTCTACAGGAGAACACAGACAGTAGAACCTCTATTGTGGCACAGGTGTTTTAACAAAGCTGTCTCCTGAAGGCCTTTCACAGCAGGTGAGCTATAACTAGCCAGATGTCTCAGAGCTCTAACTGCATCTCCTTGGCTCTCTCAGATGTGGCTGACTAAGAAAAAATAGGACCAGTTTTATAACTCATAAAATTGCAAACCAGTGGTGGCTGGAAAAGACCATGGAGAGGCACATCAGTGCCAGATGAGTGATTAGCTCAGTGTTTACATCCTAGTTGACAAGTGAAAGTTAGGGCTCATTGAGGAACATAATTTGAGCTAACCATACACATTGCTGGGTTCTAACTGATCAATGAAGACTTGATGTTGTCCAAGATTGTTCAATGACTGCAGCAGGAAGTGAAAAAGCAAACAGGGTGTTGGAATATTCAAACGGACAGAAAATAGTGCTATATTACACATGAATCAATTATAACCACTCAGCTGGAATAAGACAGTTCTGGGCAAAAAAAAAAAGATAATCCAAAAAAGAGAGTATGTATATAATAGAATCATAGAACAGCTTGGATTGGAAGGGACATTAAAAATCATCTTGTTTCTACCCCTCTGCCATGGGCATGGATACCTTCCACTTGACCAACTTGCTCAGAGCCCCATTCAGCCTGGTTTTGAACACTTCCAGGGATGAGCTACCCACAGCTTCTCTGGGCAATCCCTTCCAGTGCCTTGCAGTAGTTTGTTGTTTTTTTTCTTAATACCTAATCTAAACCTACTCTCAGTTTGAGTCCATTCCCTCTTGTCTGTCACTACATGCTCTTGTAAATACTTGCTCTCCATCTTTCTTGTAGGCTTCCTTCGGGTACTGTAGGGCCACAGTTAGGTCACACTGAAGCCTTTTCCTTTCCAGGTTGAACAATTTCAATTCTCTCCGCCTTTCTTCATAGGGGACATGCTCCTTATCTCTAATCATCTTGGTGGCCTTCTCTGTTCTTTGTGTTCTGGGGACCCCAAAACTGAATTAAATACTCCAGGTATGATCTGAGCAGAGCAGAGCAGAAGGGAAGAATCACCTCATTCAACCTGCTGGCCTTTCTTTCAATGCAGCCTGTGATATGGTTGGTTTTCTGAGCTGCAGGCAAATATTGCCAGCTCATGTCCAGTCTCTCATCCACCAGCAACCCCAAGTGCGTCTGGGCAGTGCTGCTCTCCATCTGTTCATCCCCAGCCTGTGTTGATACTGAGGTTGCCCTGACCCAGTTGCAGCACTTTGCACTAGGTCTAGTTAAACCACATGGGATTCCCAAGGGCCCACCTCTCGAGCTTGCCCAGGTCCTTCTGCAGGGTGCCCTATCCTTCAGGTGTGTCAACGGCAGAGCACTGCTTGCCATCATCGACAAATTTGCTGAATGCACTTCGTCTCTTCATTTAGGTTAATAATGAAGACAGTAAATAACACTGGTCCCAGCAGGGACCCGTGAGGGACACCACTTGTCATTGATGTCCATTGTGACTCTGAGCCATTGACCACTACTCTCTGAATGCAACCATCCAGCTGCTTTCTTATCCATCCAGCAGCCCATCAGCTGACCCCATTTCTCTCCGATTCAGAGAGAAAGATGTTTTTGCCCTTCCCTTGTTTACTGATGTAGTTACTCCATCATAGAAGGCTGGTTTATATGAGAAAGGCCACTAAATCAGTTTTTGAAGGGTGGCTGAGTATAAAGACTTCCATACAAAGATTCAACATATTATTTTTTTTAGAAAGGATTAAAGAAAATAAATGATATAATGTAGATATACATGAGGAAGATAAAGTACTCTCTCATAACTAAATTTGTAATGGCATAAAAAGGAATAGATAACTAAAAGAAAATAAAAAACAAAAATGTATTTTCTAAAATACAACTTTTGTAAGTACAAACTGTGTGTAAATCTCATTTTCAAAAGCCGAGTAGAATTGAGGCCAAGATCTTAATACAGTTTGTAAATGAATTAGACATTTGCATGCTTCTTTTGACTTTGTATTATATCAAATAAAGATTTTGCAAGCAATATGCCTTTCAGGCTTTAGAGTTAAGAAGAAACATTCCCAACAGGCAGATTATTCTATAGCTGTTCCTTACTTTCCCTAAGGCATCTTGTTATGAGACAGGCTTCTGGAATTAACCAGTGTTACAAATTTTTAATAAAAGTACACTGTGCAGTATTTTGAACGTAGCATTTTTAATGGCATTAGGCCTGACTATGTACAACATTTTTCAGACACTGTAACTTAAGCTTTGAGATGCATACAGGCATTCCTATAAATTCTCAATCTGCCTCCTTTCAAAGATGGAGTTCTGCTCTAGTTCACTTGATATTTATCAGTGATACAAATAACCAGGAACAGAGACAAGAAGTAATACAGAAAGCAAGTAAAAGGTTTAACAGCCAAAGGAAATGCAACTCAATATACAATAAGAGGACTGGCTTGACTATATAGTCCTTCCCATTTTTGAATCTTCTTCAACTCAAATTAATTTTGAATTCAAAAAAGCTCTCAAATGTTTCATAAATGAAAAGGTCATTTTTAAAACACTGTTGTTTTAGTACTTCTTTTTCTTTAAAAATTGTCTGGGAAAATAAAAATATTATTCACCTGAAACATCAAGACAACCAAAACATTCAAAAACATAGTGAAGCATTTAAGATGCTTAAGATTAATTAGCCAATCTATTGATGAGAGACTGAAGAGCAGTCAGAAATATTTGAAGTGTGCTTAATTAATAGTTTTTATGATCCCTTGTTTCTTCAGTGTTCTTTGCCATTTCAGAATTTGAAATCAAAGCTTTACAAACTTGATGCACTTTGCTCATTGAATTCTGCAACTGTTCATGTGGGCTGCTACAGAAGAGCAGAGACTCTGGTGATCTGTGGCCCCTCACAAGAATAATTTCTCATGTTACTTCAGTACTCCAGAAAATAAGGTCTCAAGTTTGTTCATGCTGTACTAGATATAAAATTTGGCAGGTTATCCTGCCTTCCTGAATTCAGCTGTGTGTCGTGTTTTTTGGTCACTTTCATGGAATCAAGATCAGAGAAGAGGTATTTTAACTTACTAGACTCCAGCCTGTAGTGGTTATCAAATGTAAATGGACAGAGTCAGAATAAGCAGGTCAAAACAGTTCTTCAGCCATTATGTTTAAGGGGCTACCTTTCTATTTACTAGATCTGAAAGTTCTTTCTCCCTTAACTTGTGCAGTCTCCCTTTATATTCATCTAACTAACATATACCATCTATATACTTCTGAAAAACTATTTCCATGGACTAACTATGCATTTCATCAGAATTTTCCTTGGCTTGCTACCTCCTAGGTTTCATTTGATACTCACTAGTCCCTGTATTTGAAAAGAGGGTGGATGAGATAACTCTTCCTTCTATGGTGAGACATAAAGCAAATTAAACACCTCACTCTTGTTTTTTTACTGAAAGAAGGGGTAGTTCTTAATGGAAAGGTGCAACTTACTTCACTAATTTTAATCTGAAATTATCACTGCAACAGAGACCGTTGTCATAGTTTTGGTGATGTGAAAGGGTCTTGTAGCTTCCTTTTATTTAAAAAATTAGGTATAAAAATCTCAGGGACAGGTTAGGGACAAAATTAAACTCCCCTGCCAGTTCTCCAGTGTGTGAGAAATAGCTAAAAGTGCAATACCATACTATTGTATGCACATATACTGTCTGACCAATCAGAATGGGATACAGATGTCTAGCCATGCATAATTGACAACATGATGTGGGGTTTAAGACTTGGATGTTTTTTGTCAGAATTGAGTGGGAGTCCTTCTGTCAACTTTAATATAAAGTAAATGAGACTGCTCTTCAGCAAGTAGTTAAGAACAAGCCCAGTTTTCAGGCACAAGTGGTTGATTTCAGAGGAACCTGGTACATGTGTAAGTACCTTCGAGAATTCAGATTATATTAAATGATACGCTGTCAGGACTAACTAGCATGCAAACACCATAAAATCTAATCAAAATAGCAATATGAAAGTAGCAGACATTAGTTTCAATACGTTTTTTATTAATATGCTGTATTTATTATCACCATTTCCATTCAGCCAAATCTTCCTTAAAATTATTTTTGAGTACTCAAATGCATCATGAAATGGTTAATATTATTTTGACAGAATTAAATATTCTCTAAGAGGTTCAAGAGGAAGCATATTCCAAAACCAAAATACAAATGTTACAAAACCCAGTCTTCCCCCCCAAAAAAGTGTATGCTGGATTTTATGTCAGCTTTATTTTGATGTGGTAAGAAATGTCAGAGGAGATAAGCTTTATAAAACTAAGTGGGAGGAGGTATTTGGTGTTGTTTAGTGCCTGTTTCTATGCTGCCTGCATTCATTTCTGTTGTAACTAAACAATGGAATACAGTATCTGTAATTATTCAAATAGGCACATTTGCAGTTATAATGTATTCTTTCACAAGGGAAGCTATTATTTATAAATTAAAGGGAAAAATGAGTTCTTTATGGCTTTAAATTAAAAAATCACATAATATGATTGAGAAACTTATAATTGTTAGAAAAATTAAAGGTTTTTCTTTGATTTTGCTGGTCTTAAGTTGATCCAAAAATACCAGCCAACTACCAGCAAATTTAATTTAAGACAATAATGGTGATTCTGTTATTGTCTTTTTAAAAAAAAAAAAAAAATTAATAAGAATTTCAGAATTTATATTAATTCTGCTAATAGATTTATAATGTTGGAACAAGATGTCTCTCTCTTACCATGTTCAGCTCTTACTGGTCAGAGCTTTTATACATTTTCCCATATTTGTAAACCCTTCAGCTAGCAGAAATGTACAATTTCATTTTTATTTTTTTTTTTCTCTCTCTCAGGGCACACTGGTGTATTAGTTTAAATGTTCTGGTGGAGCTTTTACTTGATTCTGTTTCAGAGAAGCTCCAAAGATCCTCTAAAATGCATAACCTCATACCGTTTGTTAGAGAAATTCAAATGCTAGAAGCTTAATAGTTTCTCATTTTACAAGGGTGTAATTTTATGCAGCCACAGAAATGTAAAACTTGACAAACACTGCAGTGGTTCAAGCCCTCCTCATTATTAAATTTGCAAGACATAGATGCTGAGTAAACAGGAGTTCATATATTGTTTATTCAGTTTAAAGTAATAATTTCCATTGACTTTAACCTTCCATAGGTAGTTATTAACTGTAGCTGGTGTCAGTTTCTAGAATTATTTTACAAAAGGCCTGAAATGGACACATTCATTCCTAGGTCCTATTTAATTGCAATTGTATATTGTTTACTAACCATCTGGGCATTTGATTAGATGCTATAACCATCATTTGGTTTGAGCTTCTTCACTTGCACTAACTGCTAGTTATAAAAGATAATTACTTGGAAGTGAAAATATGCAGCTCACATGGGTAGCACAAGCAATTGTTTTAGCTAGCCTTGCTCTTCTTTGTATTCTGAGCCTTTGTATTCAGAAGAGAAATAAATCCTCAAAGTCTCATACTCTACAAAGAACCTGGTGTACATTGTGTGAAGGTTTACTGGGCTTTGTGCACTCTTTATGACCAAATAAGCAAGAGGAAAACAAAGATAAAAGCTTTATTTTCTCCTGAGCATTTTGTGTTCATAGAGACTAATAGCCAATTAAGATAAAAGGAAATATTTGATGGCTAAAATCCAGTAATATTATCTGTCCCAGGTCAATTTGACACTTAATATGTTGTTTCCTCTTCAGCAGTTTTGCTACAAGGGAAAATTCAAGCATTAAAAGAGAAGAAGGACTCATCTGTTCTATCTGTTCTATCTTGCATAGTTTTTGATTTTTTTTTTTTATTTTTTTATTTTTTGTTTAGGTGAAGCTTTATCATTACAGCAGTGACAGTTATTTACGTACATAGATGTTCCATAAAAAAGATTAATCTGTATAGTAAGGGCTTTATTAAGATTGATAATGACCTCCTGAAGAATTATAATTACTATAAATAATTTAACACTATTGAATTGTTGGATTATTCTTTCCAGAGCTATCATTAAAAGAAGAGGGTGAAGCAGTTATACTTTTTTTGTATGTGAGTATGTTTTGGTAGTTTAATGCAGGATTATTGAACAGCTTTGTAAATTAAGTAAGAATATCTAAGGTGTCAGAAATATATCTAAGTTGTCAGCACCAATAATGATGTAGACTCATGAGCAATCAATAACTGCTCAAAGCTTTGATTTTTACTTTAATAGTTTCTCTGAATCAATGCCAATACCAATGTACTTGCATGGACAGTAGTCACAAGTATTTTCTTGATGGAGCCATGTACTAAAAATGAAAAATAAATGTTAGCAATTCATGATTTTTTCTTCTTTTGAACTGGTAAATAGAGAGTAAATTCAAAACTGACCTGAGGTATTTATCATAAACTTTTGCCAGCTGAAATAGTGAATGTGCTTCTTTAAGCACCCCCATATAACAAGCCACTGTCATTTAAGGCATTCATTAGATTGTGATAAAAAACTGGTTTATCTGTAGGGTATGGAAAAATTCTGCTTCTAAAATTTTTTCGTAGCTCACCAAAAAATTGTGTCATGTATCTTGAGTTTATATTAGTTGAGAGAAGACTATGGAAGACTATGACATAGTTTGGGTTTTTTGTTTTGGTTTGTTTTTTTGGGTTTTTGGGGTTTTTTTTGTAGCACATTTTTCTTGATTTCAAAAAGCATTTGCAACTTGTCATGGTGAAGAAGAATTAGAATCACAGATCCTGTGTTTTGCATTGCATGTCAAATTCCCTGGTTTAATAGTTCAGTTCTGATTTACAAAGGTACCTCTGCTGTTTCCTGTTACAGACTGAAAAAGAAGATGTATTCAGATAATTTTTTTGTAAATATAACAATTAAGTAATTCATATATATAATCTATGAATTGGAAACTCTGGACTCTGTCCTGTAAATATAGATGTCATTTCAACTGCATGCCTTTTGTTTGTTATGCTTCAATTATTGCATTCCTGATGCAAGGTATTTCTTCATCCTGGGAAAATGAAAGACTCAGTGCTTCTGTCTAATTTTCTAGCCAGTATAAAATAATTATTTTGGGCATATTCTATCGCTTGTGCTTATTAATACTGACTTATGAGAGCAGAGACTCCAAACAAGATACTTGCAACATTCGTGTCTTGACCACCTGTTACAAAAGGATTTTTACACATTGCCTTCTAAGTCACTTATTTTGATAAAGCAGGATGGACAGATATCTTTTTTCTCTTCTGATTTTGAAGGACAGATCCTCATGCAAACCTAGTATACCTCTGTGTCAGAATGACCATGGTAATTTTTCCCTCCTGTTGTAAGGAAATTCCTTGCCACGGTGGTGATGGAGTGAACACATTGAGTTTGGTGCCAGAGAGCTCCTGTGGGTCCTGGTTAGCAATTCTTGAGGAAAGAGTACTAATGCACCATTAGTTAAGTCCTCTGCATTTTCCATGAGCCTGCTGATAATGAGTTCTGTAAGCCCTACCTGAGAAACATTTCTCTCTTCTTTCCAGTTTTATACAGAGGATAACCACAGCTTTATGCAAAGCCCACAGCCTACAGAGGACAGTGACATTTTGCATCCAGACTTACTTTCATTCCCTCTGTGGTGCTGAACATTTGCTTTAATTAGAAAACAGAAGCTTGATTCAAAACAACATCACTTTTTATTTATGCATATTTTTATGAATGTTCTGTCAGTATTTGATCAAACTTACTTACATTGCCACTCATGCATCAGAATCCTATTGCACCAGGTAGTATATCAACATGGCATGAAAATGTCATTCTTGCTCAGATAGGTTTATAAGACAAGAGATGGCTGGTTGGTGAAGACAGTGGTCAAGGGTGTTGAAACGAGGTTGACCTGCTTAGAGGGAGGAGTGTCATTACCAGCCTGCCAGCAACCTAATCACTGTCTGTCACCAGTGAGTTTCAAGGAGGAACTTAAATAAAGTTAAAAGAAGTCTTTGTGGATGCTTACAGTGAATGCCTAATCGACATTAGAGACAATTTTGAAGACTTTGTATGTTTGAAAATACAGCTAATAGCAATACCAGTGTAATAATTTGGTCAGGGATGGGAACTGTGACAAATGAAAACAATATACAGGAAAGGAATCGTATAGGTAGTGCTTTGAAAATCAAATGAAGACAAGTCAAATTGAGTTTATACTTGAATGGGCTGCATAGTGATTAACCCAGCAATGATCAATGCAGTGCCCTGGGAAAATAATCGTTGCAAAACCAGTAGATATTTGGAGGATGCAATTGGCTTTGTTCAAGCAAGCCTTTAGTTCCTTGCTGGATAGCTCTTCACTGTTGTGAAAATGGTCTCTGATAAATTTAGGGTGAAATTTAGGAAAAAAATCTGCATACCATTTTTTATTAAAAGTACCATTCAAATAATTGTTCTTATTTCTGTTTTCTTTCAAATCAAATGTCAGTTATTTTCCTGTGTTACTTTAAAATGTCAAATTAATGTGTTTATATTTTGTGCTCATAATAGTACTCCATTATGACTAAGGCTATAACAGAGACGTTCTTATCATTCAGCTGTTCCTCCAAGATCAGCATGAATACTTTCATAAAGCTCCTTTTGACATATTTTATAGGAGAATTAAATTTCTGGCATACCACTTTCCATTGAGGCGTGGTCTTCCCTTTCATTGAGGTAAACAATTTGTATTGAATTTAGCAAATTGGTTTGACAGGGTTTGAAAAAATGAAAACATAAAAACTAGATCTCTTGAAAAAGCTATTTCCATTTCTCATCTCAAAATACTTTTTCCCAAAGTTAGTCATTATTTCTCAAGTTTTTGACAAAAATAAATGAATTTCAGATTAAATCAGCTGAAATATTTTCTTGACCTTTTCTAAATTATTTTTCCTAGTTTGTCAGTTACGGTTTCTTTACTTTCAAAATTTATTGTCATATATTGAAATATATATATAGATAGATAGATAGATCTGTGAAACAATGTGATCATGGCTCAAATTTACATTGCTTGCATTATTGGTATGCCTATTGTCTAGATTCCTACTGTGTCAAATATCTTTGTATATTACACATTAAGGAAGATGAATAAAATGCTTCTCTAATGTTCATATGCTCCTTTAATTCGAGTTTTTGTACATACTGTATTTTGGGTGACCTAGAAGTTTTATAAAGAAATGAAAAACACTTGTATATATTTTTATCTTCTTGTCTTTCTATCATGAGAATTCCTTTGCTACTTCCAACAGTGAGAGTGCTTCATAGTTTTTAAACTTCATTCACCACCATATGGGATATATATTAGCCAAAACTGTCAATGGGAAAAATGTTAATTTACTACAGAACTGCTTTTGTAACCATGAAATGTATTTAATAATATCTGGAAAGGATCCACAAATCTATTTTTATAGAACTAAGAGATTTTGTAAATGGTATGAAAAATTTTAAGCTGTGTAGACCTGAGTACTATTTCTCATGTTGAAGCCCACACACTAATAATATCTATGTAAAAAACTATTCACTCATTATAAAAGCCCACCTCAGAGCTCTGCAACAAGAAAATAAGAACTGTTCTCTGTCTTTAAAGAATCCGTTTTAATTCCAAGTTGTTCTCTTGTGCCAAATATTGTATTGCTGCAAAAGCTCTTTGAAGTAGCAGCATCACCTTCTTCACTATTTTTTGCTATCTGTGAACATAGTTCTTCCTCTTCTAAACAGTGCACATGTGCAGAGTTGATGTAGTGGGAATAAGGAATGCCGTGTCTGATTCATTAGTTGCAATTACTTATCATTATTCATTATTTATTTTGATTTATAATGGATTAAAAAGAACCTACCCAGGGCCATTTTAACATGAATGATAAATGTAGTCTCATAAAACGATTAAACTGGCAACTGCTGCTTGTCTCCTAAGTGGACAATAATTGATGTAAGATTGAGAAATTCCAACCAATGCTTGCCTCAGTCTTTTTTTCATGCAATTCTAATTAAAAAAGCTGGCCAATCTTCCCCAAAGCCAGGAAACTTTTCATAAACTTTTAGCAAATGACAAAAAAAACAAGTTAAGGCTTCATGTAAAATCAGTCACTTTTCTCAACACCGGCAACAACACTTATTCTTGAAGACCAGCGGTAAATTCAGTTCAGACTGTAGGAGACTAAAAAGTGTCAGAGAAAGGTTTAAGAGAAAAACACTTTGTTCTTGTTCAGGATATTGATCAGAAGATCTAGAACTTCTTCTACAAGCTGGAAATCGTCCTTCATGATATTAATGTAGTACAGCTACTCTTTGAATAATTAAAATTCCCCACCAATGACAGGAAATTGCATAAGCTCTTAGATGTCAGGAACATCGTTAAATACAATAAAATAGTATAGCGATCACTCAGTGTCCCTAAAGCAGTTGTATTGGAAAGGAAAAAAAATGTATATATATCACACTAGTATTTTTCAGCAGTTCATATCAAATTTATACTGGAAAGGGACAGCATGCCCATAGTACACATGCTGTGACTGATTTTCCCTACTTGCTGTCTACCTCCTAATGTTATTGACTTTGCTATCCTTTGTAAAAGGAAACCTTAGTGCCTTGGAAAGCCTTGCAAATATAAGCAGTCTTGCAGTCAGCAAGAAAAAAATTCTGAATATTTTCTATTCCAAGACAAAAAAGTCTGATTTGCCTATCATTATGAAAGTATTCTTTCTCTTTTAGGAACAAGAAGAATTTTTTGAAAAGGGTTTCCCACCTGTGGAAAGCATTTCCTTATAACATGCCTGAAGGAAATTAGCTGTTTATTGTTTTTCACAGTGATTTTTGACCACAGCAGTTATCTGTATTGTGACTCCCAGTGCATCTAAATGTGAGGTTGGAGTCATCCATGTCAGAGTCTCCAATGAAAGCAGGCCTCAGTATTTTGTGCAGTTTTAAGGGCTGGAGATCTTCATGTTTGTGCCTTGAAGAGAAATGAAATTTAGTGACAAGTCTTCATGCCTGAAGTAAGACCTGCATCATGGAGTTTGCAGAGTTGTAGGTAGCAGGAGTATGGGTATTATTGTTTTGTAAATCTTGCAAGGGAGTGTGCTTCGTTGAGTCTCTTCTGTTGTCTGATGTGGTCTTCAAATGAGAACTGTGGTAGTACCTCTTAGTTTGAGGGAACACCATGTGTCATTCTTCTATGGCAGCCACACAACAAGAAATGCTGCCTTTTGATGAAGATTATCTGCCAATGTACACGCATCGCCTGTGACAGGCCATTAAAAGGTCTCTATTCAGACACTTAGGAAGATGGTACAACTTAAGCATGCTACTGAATGTGCTACTCAGTGTTCTTACAAGTTCTAACAAGAGTAGTTGTATCAGTGTAAAACTAATGACAGTGCCTGGTTTCCTACTGACTTTTGTCCTTTAATCGCTCAGATCTGTCTTCCATGGAAATAACATCTGTTCCTTCCTGAATCTGTCTGTGACACCCCTGCAGATAAAGCATTTTGTCATTAGTCTGCAACTAGATATGTCCAGATTTCCTGGCCTGGCTGCCTTCAGATGGGGTGTGTAGCTGTTACATTCCGCCTACCTTCCTCTCAGGATATTGTATCTCAGGATGTAGCTGTGTCCACAGTTATCTGTCTACCTCCCCATTTTCTAGTTTCCAAGTTTATAACATCTTTTAGACGTCTTTTAGAAAGTCAGATTCTCTTTAAGCCTTTATTCGTTTTCTAAATCTACTTAAAATTGTCCCACTCAAAACTTATTTAAGGGATGATGGGGTAGAAAAACCAGTTAGCATAAACCTTCTGTCTTGAGACATTTTAACATAAGAACTATTCCTTAAAATAACCTTACATGTGTATTTGAAATATCTTAAATTTACTTGATAAAATGACGTAATATTTCTCTAAAGTATAAAATGAAACTTATTGGTATTCAGTACATTAACAAATATATGTAGAATTCATTGTATGCTGTGCAGTCTTCATCATATTAATTACAGAAGTAAATTTATCAAGCTTGCTTTCTCAAAAGAAGTAGCATAATATTTAATATTTTTATTAAGCAGTGTTTTGGATGTTTTTACTACCATTTATTGAACAAATTCCAGGATTTTGATTAATATACACTGCAACAGGATTTGCACAGGTTTTATGTAAGAGTGAGAGCAAGTGTAATGAATAGTGTCCTAGAATCATTTAGAATAGACACTAGGACCTCTGCATTTTTTATAGATTCTTGTAATGTTTTCACACTTTGCATACTGTAGGACTCCTCTGTGCAAAGGCTGGTGTTGTAGACTTCTCAGTCACTGATTTTGCTTCCTAGAGTATAAATTGAAAAGCTGCTAGGTTTCTATTACACATACCCAACAGAACAGATCATAGAGGAGGTAAAAAAACACTAAGGCACATGAGAATAATTGATATAACATATATAAATAAATAAATAGTATTTATCCTTTTCCCCCTTCTAAGAGTTAAGTTATGCTCAGACAATGTAAAAGATTACTCCCCTCTGTGCCCTGACACTTCATCACTTAATGGATAGATAGGTGGGACTTCAGAAATTAATTATTACCATTAAAATAAAAAAAAAAAAAATCAAGTATAAGAACTTGATTACCACTGCAAGTCTTGTCCAGTATTAAGTCTGCCTCATATGCTGCCCATAAATGCCAGGTTTATGTGGTAAAGGGCAAGATGGACAACTCTGTGATCATGTGCTTGCTAATTAACCAGCACTGAAAATAGCCTTGTCATGAGAGAACTGTCATCTCCTGTACAACTAGGCAAATGATTTTGCTGCTTAGACCAGAAGATGAATACAGAAGCAGGCTGGATGCCACTGGAAAAAACAGGAAAGCAACTCACAGAAGATTGTTAGGTACCAAAGATGCTTTTTCATTCCATATTGAGAATTTAAACATTATGAAATTACTAGACTTATAGTTTTTTTACTAGTAGCCCTAAACTGAATGGACAATGAAAAAGTGAAGCAGAAAAAAAAGAGATTACCCAGACAGTGCTGGCAAGGTTCATTAGCTTTGTTCTATGTAATCAATTTTCTGCTATCCTTCCAGCACCTTATTTAATGCTTCCAACACTTGCAACAACTTTTGTTTCTGCCTTCTCAAAAAATGCATTTATTTATATACGACAGTGAAAATAAGTTAGGGAATTGCTAGGAAATTAGGGGTTTATCATCAGTTGTGATAGTTCTCTCTTGTTTTCTTTTATGAGAACATCCTTAGCTGAAAATCAGACAAATCTAATACAATTCTCTTAGAAAGTCTCATTTTCTTTTCTGCCTCTAACACAACACATTTGTGTGTGAACACCTGTTTTTAATAAATAATTGAAGCTGCTGAACTTATGCTGTTCAGAAGTGTCACACTAAGATAATTGATACTGGAAGTGTACTGTGAAGCAAGCCTTAGATTTTAAAAAGCCAGATATTATAATAATTTTTAATAAGAATCATAGAGTTTAAAGGAAATTAGCTATCTATTGTTGGTAGTATTAATTTGGAAATGCTGCAGTTGTCTGTATTATGAGTCTCAGTACATACAACTCTATTTCTCAGTTTCTATCTCAACCAGCTGATAAGGCTTAATAATTGAAAATTAAATAATACATTACATTTCTACTTGTGGTAGATATAAATAATTATTCTGTTTTGAACATTAAAAATTATAAGAAATTACAATAATTCAACCCCATTAGGATGCAGATTGCAATGGTAATTTATAGAAAAGCTATGTTTTTTTATGTAAAGAGTATGGATGTCTCAAGCAATGAAACAAACGAGCTTTATTGTTTTCAGATTTTCTTTCATGACAGTACAAACAAGTCTTTTTATTAGAATTATAATTCAATTATTGAGAGTGTAAAGCCTGGACCACCTAGTCAGAAACCCATAGTTCCTTACAGAACAAACATACCACATGAAGCTCTGCTCTTGTTAGGGAGATTTCCACTAGCACTGGGATGTACTGTTAGACAGCTCCTTCCAGTCTAGTGGGTTTGATTCATGTGAATTTGTGCACAGTTTTCAAGGAACACTTAAAATGAGTCTTTGATAAATACATAATATTTTAATCTTAATAGGGAAAGAATAAATGTGCTTAGGTCTAGGATGATATTTATTTTTATTTGTGTAGCAGTATGGGGAAAATTTTTGGCAGTAGGAAAATTACTAACTATGCCTACAGTGTAAAATAGCATATGTTCTTCCTATGAACTCTCTCTCTCTCTCTCTCTCTCTCTTTGCTGTCACAATTAAATGTCACAATCTTTTACAATGGATTTCAATGCTAGTTGTTTTGGTATTTACTCCTGAGTTATTCCTGTTTTACCCTGCCCTGGTTTTTGTACAGCTGGTATAAGTTATTAAAGCTGTGTGTCCACAGCCAAAAGATCTGTGTAATGTGTCCTTCCTGTAACTTGACTTCAAGCCAAGGTGGGATCAACATGAGTATCAGCCACAGACAGAAAATTTGGATTCATCAGCCATAAAGGAGCCATGGTATAGTTTAGAGCTCCAACAATTAAGGGACCAGAAGAGGGAATCAATTTCAGAATGTACAGCTGGATCTTTAGATAGAGCCTTGGAGAATTTTGGCCTCTTGCTGTTGTTGTATTCGTTACCTTTTAAAATACTTCTCTGCTCAAAACAAAAATGATAGAATGGCCATAGACATTAGCATTAATCAGTGATTAAAATTCTCCAGCAATTTACAGTGGGAGCATGATGACTCCATTATTATCTTTGAGTAAAGTTTATAATTGTTATGGGAATTCTAGCTAGCTAAGCTATAAAATGGTAAGCACAGAAGTGTTGCAGGTGCAGGTCACATGTAATATAAATATTGTTTAACTTCTGAGAAACAGCCAAAAGAAGAAGGGAGAAAATAAACTGCATAAGAACCCTATGAGTTGAATGATAAAAATGCTCCTACTCCTGAAGACATACAGTTCATGCAGTTCAGGCAATAGGAAGAGGCAGTCCAATCTTTTTTAATTTCAAGTATTGAGAGCCAGCAGTCAGTGTTTGGTTCATGTCTCCTTGAGCTTTATTTGGCAGAACCTTCTACAATGAATCTGCACCAAATAGGGTGTGGTACTACCTTACTACTGCTACTTCTGACCACCTTCACTGTCTGGCAAGAGAAGCCCCACTTATCTGGAGTAGCAACCTGGGCTCTTGGCACTATTCATTTCAAGAAAGATTGAACTCATGCTCTAATGTCCTAATCCCTATTCTGAATGAAGATGTGCTTCTCTCTCCACTTTTTGCCACAGGGAGTTAGAAGCACAGAAGCAACGATTGATAGTTCATTTGAGAGGGAAGATTCTCTCCTTATGACCACAGATACTGCCAGGTTCCTGGTTAGTCCTATGAACAGGAACATTCTCCACTGAGGAATGCTTTAGACAAAGAAGTTGTACTGCAGCAGCATCCAGTAGCCAGTTCAGTGCCAATCACTTCACTAGAATTATGTTTTTTCTTGATACTTCTGATCATCTGGCTCTTGACTTCTCCATGCCTGGCTACCCACAGTCTGGCTCCAAGAGGGAGAGTGAAAAACACATTTTCCCTATGTTAGGAAGTGGAGTATATTGGTGTTGACCTAGATGAATCTGAGGTACTTAAACAGCAATTTAGTTAGGCAGATCTGGTTTGTTAAATGAGCATGGGATGATGACTTCTCTCCTACACCTGAAAATGCATCTACCTGAATGGCATTACAGCAAGTAGGTGCTGCCCACACTCTCTCCCATCATTGTCAATGATAAGGAATTCTTTAGTCCTGGGTGGATGGTCTAACACCTTGATGAATTGCTGAACTAACATTTACCTGAATATTTAACTGCTTTTCTAGTGTCAACAATATTTTATATCATAGCCTGTATTAGAAACAAAATAAACATATTGTCACATTAAGATTAGATTAATAGAAAAAGGACTTGTTTATAGAAATTTATTAGGAATTTATAGTAGCTGTAAGGTATGATAAACAATGTTAGTGATAGGACTCTGAAAGAAATATTGATATGAGGAAGACCAGAAGACAATTGTCAGAGAAAATTTAATGCATGGATGGATTTTGTATCACTTTTTTTTAGTTATTTCTGTATATGAAACAACCTTTGTGTAATAGAAGACACATAGTAAATATTGTAAATTTCACATATATTTTTATGTCTGTTCCTCCTTTTTAACGCATTCTAGATAAATATTGCACTTTCTTTTTTTTAAATTTCATTTCCTTAGACAATTGCCAGGATAACATAGTAGGGAATCAAACATGTGACTCCATGTTGGTCAGACAAAGCAAATCGGTAGCTAAAACCTGTTCAGTTTCTTTGACATTCTTAAATTTGCAGCAATAATATTAGCATTAGATTTTTATAATTTTTTCTGAAAAAGACCAGCAAATATCAGCTTTGGCTTAGTCATTAATATTTATTATTGTTGTCATTTCAAGCCATTGTTTCTAGAAATCTGAGAATTATGTCTCCTCAGTGTATGTCTGATGGTTGCAACTGAAAGGAAAATCTGAGTGAAATGACAACTCTGTGAGTGCACTTGGGTAGTGAAGCTTCACACCTGTTGAAAGAGATTGCTTACAAATCCATCTGTTATACTATCCCCTGTGATTATCTTGAAAAGATAAACACATGAACAACCTTCCCTTTAAATTAATTGGAAATTTTTGTTTGTAAGATGTATTAAATTTCTTTCCTTTGAGCCTGTATGAAAGCTCCAGAAGATAAGAAAAATATACAGAAAAATCCCTTGTAGCATACAGGTTAAATTGCTTAGTAAAAAGCTGTGAGTAAATTAGTGCTTACTAATTATGGTTAAAGTTATTGTTGAAGAATTATAGATTGGTGCAAAATAGAGCAGAGGCACCTGACAGAGACAAACACTACTGAGTGAGAAAAAGTCCTTCTGTTGGATTCTGTCTCATAGATTAGTCTGATAGTTACAGGAAATATTTTTTCATATTTTTCAAGCTAAAATTCTGTGGAATTTATTTTTAGTGTGTTCATGGTTTATTTAGAATTAAGACCTATAATTTCCAGCAGCTGTCATTCTTAGTATAAGGATGCCTATGCTTTTGCCCTAGTGGCAGTCTCATTAACAAATGCTCTGCTCATTTGCATATCAGCATAAATATACTATAAATCGTCTTTTGCTGTAGTCTAGATAACATTTTTAAAAAACTGTTGCTATCTTGGGTGGAGGAGAAAATTCTTAAAGAATGGTCTGTTGGGACCTGTAACCATGGTAACTAGAGATCCGGCTTGCTATAATTTGTTGTAATTTAAAAGATCTAACACTGATTTACTTTTTACTTCACAAAAAGCAATGGATTCTCCAAGAAAGAGTCCATACAAAAAAGTCTTGTACTTCTAGGTACTGCTGAAATTCAGTAAAAAAATATTTTGGGAAAATAATCTGCAATTTAAATAGGTCTTTGTTTTCAGTTGTAAGTCAAAAGATTGTATCATGTTGATACTCCCTATGAAGTTACAGTATATAGGTATTTGTCCTTCCTTATGATGATCTATGAAATATTTGTGTAGGGCAATTTTAGTAATGCTGTAATGACAGTTCTGGGTGTATGTGCTTGTATGTTCTCCTTCCACCACTGACAGTGCCATGTTCTTCCATGTTGTCACTGCATTTCCTCTTTGGGCACTTGTTTTGCACCAGTACCTGAAACCCACAGGTAGAAATCCAAGACTGCTAGGAAGGGTTAAAACTAAATCTAACACTCATGTAGCCCTACCTCCCTAAGTAAGCACTGTTTGAGGAGCTAAATGGCAGGGAGGGATTCCTGCAAATCAAGTCTCTTGGAAGCAGGGAAAGAAAGGAAACAGAAATGTTAAGTCAACGCTTCCCAGGCTGGAAGAATGACTTGCTTCCTTTTAATTATATTTTAGATATGGGGGTCTTTGAAGTTAAGGTTTAAGTTAAGGATTAACAACCTTCCTACTTTGAGATTAAAATAAAATAGCTAATTAGCCCCTAAGAGAGAAAATAAGTTCCACAAAGTTGAGCTTTTGGCTTTGTTTTATGTTTCTATGACCTCCGAGGATTATCAGGGTTTTGTTTTGGAAGAAAAGGACTGTTTTGTGGGAAACTGTAACTCAAGGTGATTCCTGCATGAGCTGATTTGGACCTGTGGTGTCTTTGTACAGAGATTCTCCAAGCGCTATTGCTAAGAACTAAGGGCCAGACACCGGAAGAAAATTACTTCTGTCATATGCTTTGGCTCTCAGTGCTTTCTGAACAAAACATATATTTTCCATATACATTTCAGCTATAGTAATTGCCTTGTTCAAGTAAAGAAATGTTTATATTTTGCTCATAATTCCAATCAAGGATGACACTTACTGTTAATTCATGAGGGAAAGACAGATTACAGTCTCTTCTTATACCATTCCTTTCTTTGACATTATTTGTAAGCGCTCTCTTCTACATCGGTTGTGAATAGCCTTTTTAGGTATCTAAAGTTCACAGGTGTGTTTAAACAGCATGTACACATCCCACAACTTAAATATTTGCAAATTTAACAGAAAAAGTTTTTAAATATGCTGAGTTAAAAAAGGGTGAACCTTATATCACTATTTGTCACATCTGCAGTGATGGCAGTTGATGGCAGTTTCAGAAGCTGCCATTATCTTAGAATATCAGAAATGAAATGGAGTTTGCAATACCAATCAAATTTGAATATAGAAATAGATTAGAAATAGTTTCTATGTTGAAGCCAATCCATTTGAAGAATCACCCAAAAGGAAGGCTGTCTTTTTATAGAATTTGTGTGCTTTGAAGCATCTTTCTTTCTATCAAGAGTGAATATATGATATAAACTCATGAAGCTCAGTTTCTATAAAATGCATCTAGATTTTATGAAAGAGTCATAATGGAAGAAAACAAAGTGATGCAATTAGTGCAAATCAATCAGCCTGAAGCAAGAAGAGCTAAGAATATCTTCTACCCATATTTCTACTCCTCAAAATTTAGCACTTTCTCCAACACAGTTTCATTTGGGATCTCCTTACAAATGATCTTTGAAGTGTAGCTCAGTCTCATATATGACATTTTGTCAATAAATATCTTTGAAAATCAGTATGTTTGTGAGAGAAAATGCCAGCAGGCTTTCTCCTGCAAGTGCATATCTAGGATTCTACTAAGTATTAGTTCTTGGAGTTGTACTTGAAGTTTCTATTTTATATTATTTCTAGGGAAAAGACTTTCTTCTATGGGAATTATAATATTAAGCCAGCTCAAAATATTGAATTGGTTTAAAAATAACATTCCCTTAATAAAGAGAGACCTGAGTCAAAGGGTAGTATATCATTATGTAATTAAAAGGTACATAAAATATTCATATGCTCAAGAGATAAGACTTCAGAAGTCCAAATTTAACTTTTGAATCGCTGATTTTTGATGAAGGAAAATTAATTTTACATTAATGTAATCTCTTACTTGAAACTTAAAAAGGAAGAAAAATAATCTCCATTGTATTTCTTACAATAATAGCTGGAGTTCCAGGTTTGGGGTGCTTTGGGGGCTTTTGGGGGTGATTCTGGGGTTTTTATTGTTTGTATGATGCTTATTTTATTTTAACCAACTTATTCTACTTTTATGCTATTCTTATTTCCTCTCTGATTGCATAGTTAAAGTTAAATTGTTCTAATTCAAAGTCAAATCACCTTTCTTTTCTCCCTTACGATACAGTCTCTTTGTCATATATAAGCTTTGTCTGTAATAAAGCTTTTGCATTACTGAGTGTGAGTGGTGGGTCTGGCTTCATACAAACACATAATTTGAAACAGCAACTACCAGAAGCTTCACAAACTGCTGAAAGTAGTGATTTTTCTCTTTAGTTGTAACTAAAGAGGGAAATCTAGTCATATCTAGAATTTGACTTGGTCCTGATAGTACTGCATCTGAAACAAAATACAATTGTAAATTGGAAAAATTGGAAAAAATACAAGTTTCATGAATGATTATCAATTTAATGTTCTGTCAAGCAATTACCACTTTTTATCAAAGTCTGCATGAGTGTATTCTGTTTGAAAAGCTAATTGTATCTTCACAGAGTGCTGTCTTTGCTCCTGTGTATTTAAACCAATCCACCATCCTCGCTCCCTTCCTGATTCCCTCCCTTCTTTCTCCTGTCCCTCAATCCCTCCCTCCCAGTTTTCAGGTGCCAATGCTCACAAAAAATCTAGGATATTTTATCATGGGGTAAATATTGTGAATAATTCAGGTGAGATAAATATGGAAAGTATGAAAGGAAGGTTTTTATGGCAACGGGGTTTTTTTTTTGTAGTTGTGGACAAGGTATATAGGAAAGGAAAGGCCAGATAACATAGAACATGTGTACTTGACAAGAGGACTGGCATCAGGAGAAATGTAGATTCCAGAGAGCACAGGAAGAAGGCATGAAGCCAAAGGTAAAAAGATATCAAAGCCAAAAAACAGTCAGCAACAGCAGGAGTGATTGGATGTTCATCAAATCTACAGGTGTCTCAACATTGGGGAGAATAGTTGAATTGATGGAGGAGAGGTCTGCCATACAGGAGGACATCAAGAAATTAGAGGAATGGATTCTTCTCCGAACCTCACCAAAGCTCAACAAAAATAAATGTAAATACTTCTGAGATAGAATAACCCATGAAACAGCATTGTCTGGGGACTGAGTAGATAGGAGCAGCTCTGAAGAAAAGGAGCTGGGGATTCTGGTGGATCAAACTGAGCATGTTTTAGCAGTGTGACTTTCTGGTAGTGAAAACTAACACCATATTAGCCCCATCCAATAACAGTCTGTATTAGCAAGAGTGGAGCCCATTGGTCAGGGAATATGATTATTCTTTCAGGAAAGGACTGAATTATATCTTGAGTACTGGCTCATATTTTGGGACGCTTGGTAGGGTCTAAATATTGAGAGAGTCCACAGGAGGATCACAAAGGCTGTCAGGTAACTGCAGCCCAGGACACATAGAAAAATCTGAAGGAACTGTGCCAATTTAGCCTAAAAAGGAGAAGGGTTGGGAATAGGGAATGTAACTCCACTATTCTGTTCCCAAATGCGGATTGCAGACAGAAACAGACTTTATCACTGCAAAAAAAAGAACAGTTGCAGGATGCATTAATGGAAGTTATGGTGAGTTATGAGAAAAATGAATCTTACAGATAGTGGTTTGACAGTGGAGAAGAATGTTCAGAGAAGCTGCAGAATCTTCAGCCTTAGAGATTTTCAGAATTCTCTGAAGACCCTACTCTGCAACTTATGTAATTTTAAAGCTAGTCAAGTCATGAGCAGGATTTTGAACTAGAGGACTTTAAGCAATCCCTTGCAAATTCCTATGTTTCTGTCTTTCTGTCTAGAAAAAAAAAAAAAGAAAAAAAGGAAAAAAAAAAAGAGAAAATTTGTGGTTTCGGTTGGGTTTTTTATTTGTTTTGTTTTTTTGTTTCTGGTGTTTGGTTTTTTGTTGTTTGTTTCTTTTTATTGATTGTGACTGCAAGCTGTAACTCCAACATGAATTCCATATCTCTGTCCAGTAAGATGTTAAGAGACTTTAGTCTCTGTGCCTTTGCACATACTAAAAAGCAGTAACTGGAAAACCTGATTTGTTTTAGAAAGCTGCTTTAGAAAAGATGAAACTGTTCAATGTTTTTGTGATAGTGTGTTTTAGTACTTTTTACCTGAAGTATTTATCTATTGAAATTATACTTTGTCAAGGGCACAATGGCTATGCATAATAAATCCTGCTGGTTGGCTGCAGTTGGGAATCTGCTATTCCAATGCTGCACAGGTGGCACTGTGTTTCAGATAGGTATATCATGGACATCTCAATTTTTTGACCTACTAGAAATTTTCTTTAAAAAGTAATAATTTATGTCTCTACTTAATAGCATACCACACAAAAATATTCATAGAAATGAACTTCCACCAGGTAAGTAATGACTGTGCATCTGATTCTCAGGTTGCAGTAGGATACACACATCACTGACTGACAGCCAGGCAAGCTTGTTAATACCATGGACTATCTACAGTAAAATTATGACTTTTATTAAAACAAACAATTTCAGAATTTTGTTTAATTTTTTTAATATGTACTAAATTTCTGTTCATTTAGTACTGTGCAAGTACTTCTGATTTATTCACATTGTATGTACCATATTTGTTTTCTGCTGAACCAAGCCATTAACCTTCTTGGAGCGAGAGGTCATAAATAGAATCTTAGAATCATAGAAATTTTGTGGTTAGAAGATTATCTAGTTTCAACCACCCTGCCATGGGCACACCTTTCACTAGACCAAGTTTGCTTATACCTCCATCCAGCCTGGCCTTGCACATCTGCAGGGATGGGACATCCACAATTTCTCTGGGCAACCTGTTTACCCTCACCACCTTCACAGTAAAAAATTTATTCCTAATATCTAGGGTTTTCCTTTGTCTTTGGTAGTCTGTTTTCCTAGAATAATGCCATTGGAATGGGAGCTATTAGGGCTTTATTATTCCTGGTCTGGTGCCTAGACCATGGCACTGCCTTGATAACCTATACTCTTAGCTGTTTAATGATGCAGCAACTTCATACTCTCAATTAGAATTCTACTTGAATATAGAGAGATTTTCTGAATTGTTATGTCCTCAAATCACATCTCCTGTGTTACGTCAATGAAGTGTAAAAATGGCTTACAACTCCTGCAAGATGCTCTGCCTTACAAAGAACTGCTCATAAAATTACCGGGTAAAATGAATGGATTAAGAACATTCATGCTGTTATTTTCAGTGGATTAAATATCCATGCTTTTTATTTCAAGTTAATCAGTCCTTTGTACTGCAGGATGGGAAAAAAAAAAATAATCTCAACCCTGTCCAGTAAGCCTCAGCAGCAAGAATCATTACTGAAACCTTCATTGCCATGAAGGAATTGCTGAACTTTTGGAGATTCCAAATTGCACTTCCTAAGTATCTACTATGCCAGTTCTTTTTAAGCTTAACATAAAGGTTTATTAAATGATGTATTCAAAAAGTTGAGTTGAAAAACTTACACAAATATTCTAAGCCATGTTATTCATTCAGTCGAAATTGTAGCATGCAGTCAGTATAATACATCTTAAAATACTCCCACACATGATACTAATTTTATGACTGGATGACATAATGTGGGTTTTTTTCAAATTCCATGTCTTAATAAAGAGATTTTGTCATTGATTTACTGAATGCACAAAAATACCATACTACTCTGTGATTTACCCTAGACCAATTAAGCAAGTAAGGCATAGTTTTCATAAAGATAGAACACACACAAATGTGAACCTTTAATAGAAACCCTTGTGTGACATGAACTTGAACATGGTTCATGAAGTGCCTCTCATAACTCTTTTACTTTATACAATTATAAATTTTCAGTAGTAATCTCTATGGATGAACTTTTGGCAGTCTTGAAAAAAATGATACCTGCTAGTTCTTCTTAGCTGAGGGAAGCAAAATACTGATGGTGCCCTTTTTAAGAAAGCATAGTAAACATCAATAATTTTCTCAAATAAAGGCTCACCAACGTGCCACATCAATAGCAAGATGTAAGAATTATAAATAGATGATTAATAGATGATTTTAAATGAGTATCATGTGTCTAATACCAGTGCTATTAAACTTTGCCAGAACTTTTCAGGGTACTGCTTATTTTATCAAAATAAGTTTTTAGAAAAGGCTGAAGTCTTTCATGAATTCTAAGCTAATGTATTTTTGCAGCAACTAATGTATTATGGAATTACTGTGGGAGTTGGCATCATATTTACCTCACCAATGTGCCATATTCCCCTTGTCACCCCATTCTTCTAGAGATAGTTTCCCTTGTCAAACATCTTGATGCTAAATCCCTGTTGGGGCACCCAAACAGGTCATGTTTCTGCTATCAGTCTGTACCTTAAGCCACAACATGAAAGAGAGCAGTAAATTCTACAGCTGTTTCTCTTCATCATGAATAAGAAGTTATTTCAAATTTCCTTGAGCAAATTTTGAGGAAATTGAACCATCCCAAAACTTTCATTCAGCTGTTACTAGCTACTTTTTCCAGGTGAGTCTTTCTTCTTTGTTCTTTGCTTGAAAAATAATCTAGGCTGAAAAAATAATTTTTAAAACGTCTATGAATCTGAACTATTTTATGTATAATCCAAAGAAAACTGTACACAGGTCCATAATTTAAAAGCTATTTTTCATTGCAAGTTTCTGTCAGTCAAAGTGTAATTTCTACTGTAATTTCATAATAATGGCATAACTCCTAGCCAGCTAAGAAATAATATCAAGTAGTCTAATAGCAACCCCATACAAACTTCATACATTTGCTGTGTGAGGCACTGCATGAGACTACTGGATTGAGGTCACATTCAGCAGAGTTGAGAATTCTGTAAATTCTCAGTTCAGACTGGATATTAGTTTCCTCATGCAACACAACAAGCTAGTAGTAATATGAGGCAATGGTGATCAGCCCTTTTACCCCAGCTTGCCCTCAACAAACCTCTTCATGGAAGTATAAACAGCTTCTGGGGTAGGTAGGAAGAGAATGCATTCTTCTGGCTTACTGGTCAGTGTGCTTCCCCAAGGCTACAAGGAATTTATTTCTTGGAAACATGCATCTAAAGGATATTAATTTTGTCCTGAGTAGCCAGACACTAGGCAGTGGGATTTAACCAAAGACCTGATGCTTCAAATTGTGAAAGCCTTGATGTATGTTTTCCTTTGTAATCTTTAAGCACTTATGCTCCATTAAGCACAATTAAGATCTCAAGATTTTTCTCTTCATCTATGCTTGATGTAGTATTCTGCTATTCCATTTTGGATAGGAAATAAAGATATTTTTTCTTCCATTTTACTTTATACAAAGTATTGTTTTTTTCTATTGTTCTTTCCCTAGCACATCTCAAAGGAAACAATTATAGCTGATTTTACAGGGTGAATTTATTAACTACTTGATTTTAACTTGACTTTTTGAGTTTGTGGAAAGCCATGATAGAAAGGATCCATTATATTACCAATTCTGTGGAAGACCAAAACTGCTCTGGAATTCCTTATCACCCTGTCACAAGTCTTAGCATCAACCTTACTGAAAGGTGTTAAGTCAAAAAGACAGTCTTGTTTTTCCTGATTTTAGCAGCTATATCTGGAAGTGGGATAATTCTTGATCCTACATTTTGCTGCTTTCTAGAAGCTTGCTTGCTTTTATATCTGACAACATAACAACATAGGTTGCTTCTCTCTGACCCATTTCTATCAAGAAGAGACAGCATTAACACTAGGGCCACACTTAAATGGGCCATTCTGGCCAATTTAGGAACAACAATTTTTTGACTTAGATCCACAAGTCCGTGCTGTGCTGTGTTTGTGACAAAGGGCCTTTGGGCCTGTATCCCTTTAACCCAGTTCAGCTCTAGGCAGCATGTAACATCAAGCACAGCTTGGTGATCACAGTGTTTCTTTGTATGTGTGCTGCTTTTGGCCAGGGTAGAATTAATTTTCTTCACAGTGGCTGGTATGGGGGAGTGTTTTGGATTTGTGCTGGATGTGGGGTTGGTAATATGGAAATGTTTTTGTTATTGCTGAGCAGGGCTTACACAGCACCACAGCCTTTTCTGCTTCTCATACTGCCATGGCTGGAAAGGGAACTTGAAGGTTCACTGGCAGCTGGGAGGAGAAACAGCCAGGACAGGTGACCCCAACTTACCAAAGGGATATTTCAGACCATATGACATCACACTCAGTATATTAAGTGTGGAGGAAAAGGAAGAAGGGGTTGACATTTGGAGTGATGGCATTTGTCTTACAAGTAATCATTACAGATGATGGGGTCCTGCTGTCTCGGAGATGGATGGACCACCACCTGCCCATGGGAAGCAGTGAATCCCATCCTTGTTTTGCTTTGATTGTGTGTGCATCTTTTGCTTTCTCAATTAAATTGCATTTGTCTCAATGCACTTTTTTTTTTCTTTTTACCCTTCTGATTCTATTCCCAGTGTTACTGGTGGGGGAGTGAGTGAGTGGTTCTGTGGGGTTTGGTTGCTGGCTGGGGTAAAACCATGACAGCCTGTGTGCTTAAAACGTGACTTGGTACTTAAGGTATGTATTACAATAGGTCAAGCAATGCTTAATTGTATTGCTTTTGCATCAGTTCTTCAGTCACTTGATAGATCTGATGGTTATTTATCAAAATACCCAAACATCTCTGTATTTGAGAACAGAAGCTCTAGGACATCATCTAAAAGCCATTAGGTCATGGAAGATCCTGTTTAATTCAAGCTTGAATAAGTCTCTAATAGGACATGTCATTTTAGTGCCATGGTGTTGATGAGGCAGGGAAAGAAGCTGAGCTGTTGCAGATTAGTCAGGGCAGCTTATGGCCTTTATGCTTCAAAGCATGTGTGCAGTTGCCAAATCAACAGGACAACTCTCTCTCTTTTTTCTTTTTTTTTTTTCCTTGCTAATGGTCAAGCTGCCAGAAACAAATAGTGATGTTAGTTGAGACTGAGAAAGTTGCTACCACAAATACTTTGAGGAATGAGCTGATATTCATCTTTAAAAAAAAAAATCATAAAATAGCTAATTTCTGATACCTAATATCAAAAACAAATCTTGGTTACTGTTTGCAATAAATCTTCCCTTTTTAGTGCTAAGTACCCAAGTGACTGCTTACCCTAATAAACATCAGACCCAATAACCAGACGAATAGCAGTGCGAGTAACCTCAAGCAGATACCATCTAAACAACATCCTTAATAGTCAGAAAGTGGCATCAGAAAGAAATACTTTTTCTTCCTGACCTGGGACCTTTCCATACTGCTTATAGCTGAATGGGAAATGTATTTAAATTATTTGGTAAAAAAGACTTCCCAGATAATAAAAAAATTCCTTAAAATGTATTGTCTTGAACATAGGCGCTTTATTTTAAAGTGTTCTTTTGTGTGCCACCCAGCAGAATTAGCACCTGGCATTCATTGATATTTCCCATGCTTTGCTGTTAAGGATGGCTCATGTGGCAGGAACTGATCAACCCATGTGCTCCTTCCCCTCTGCTGAACTCAGCAGTTGCTCTGTGCAGAACTCCAGCAGATGGACGTATTATCTCCTGAAGACACATGTTTCTCTTATGGACCATTTTATAGCTTGTGCCTGTTCAGTTTGCACTTTAATAGATACACTAATAAAGAGATTATCCATGCAGTTCAGCTCTTCAAGAAGGTGAAAGGTGTCATGAAAAATAAATAACAGAAAAGAAGATGAGGGTAAATGCCTTGATTTCAGTGAGACCATGAGACATTTAGGCCTGCTGATGTATACCCTTTGTCTGCCAAATAAAGAATTGTAGATACTCTTTTAAAAATAAAGAACACTGTTTTAGATTCTATTTAAATATGTTTTCTTGGTATGATTTACTGTCCTAAGCTGTAGTCAAATCTCTTTCCTGGATATACTGAATTCCATTCTGACAGTCCTTTTCTGAGGAGTCTCTGAGATGGGGATTAAGCTCACCATGACACAAAGTCCTTAATAATTAATAAAAGCAAGTAAGTGTTACTTTAAAAACACTGTGTATACACCTGGTCAGGATGGGATTTAAAATATTGTTGGTGTGCTTGCTTCTGTGGTCAAATGTAAGTGCACTTTGCAAGGACAGGATGACAATGCTAGGGAAATTTGTACAGTAGATCTAGAACAAAGAGATTTAGAAGATAGTAGTAGCTAATGAAGAATAGAACAGGAATATAAGACAAAAGCATTCAGGCAAGAGCTTTAGAGAATCTTACCTCAGATATAACAAGCAAACAAGGTTATTCAACTTTGCATGTATCTCTGTCACTCACAATATTTTGAAACACTTAAAGCAATCTTCTATTAGAAAACAGAAGAAACGCTATATAAGTTCCTGAAACAATATTGTTTGTCAAAGTGTCTTCAAGAGCAAAAAAAAGGGGCAGACATCTCTTAATTAAAGGAAACTTTGGATGAAATTATGTTTTAACTCTTGTGGTAGTGGGGCTGTGGGCCAGGATAGAGGTTTGGGAGCTTAGTAGTTCTGACAGCTCTCTAGTAGCTACTGTAAGCTCTGATTCATTCTGCTTTGCTAGTAGGGATGTACTTTCATCACTTGATGTTAAAGAACTAGTCCTATAATTGGCAGCATCAGCTGTCTGGGGACTGAGAGGGAGGAATTTTAAATACCTCTCTTCAGGCTAAAAGGATACTCTATGTTTATTCAGTTTTAACAGAAATACACTTACAGGCGCCTTTATTCTAATGTTGTGGATGATTCACCTTTTTTTTTTTTTATATGCTTATTTTTGAAGATTCAGAATGTCCAAGTTCTCAGCTAAAAGATTACAACCTCGATTGCCATCAGATATTCTGCTTCTGTGGGGTGTGGGAATTTACAAGCCTGAGATTTACATGTCTCTTGATTTCAAAGAAGGCAGTAAGTTTCCTCATATTTAACACCTAGAGTCATGCAGTCTGGTGTCTAAAAGTCAGGGAGTGGAAAGAAATACAGAGGGAAAAACCCCCTGAACTTTGTGTAGTTGAGAGAAACAGAATTTATTGTAAAGCAGCTTCTGGGGTGCTCCTTACCGTTCTGTGTGGCTGCAGCAGCAGCAGCAGCAGCAGCAGCAGCAGAGGGGACCTGGAGTCCTCTCCCTTCCTCCCTACTGTCAAAATCCTCCTACATCCTGATGTTTACACCAGAATTCTCTACCATATACTCACCCATCACTCGGCCTCTGCAGCATATGTCCTTCTGTAAATGAAGGAGTTTTCTTGGCTTGCAAGGCCTTTTCATGGCAGTAGTACCAGCTTTTCTACCTTTCTAGAACAATTTTGACATCTGTAAAATTCTATTGACTGCAAGAATACAAAATGTAATCTGACACGAATCAGTGAGGATCCCTGTGTGTACAGAGAAAGAAAAAATAAGCCTGTTTAAATATCAAAATCTTTGCTAAATGATGTGAAGGGACAGCATGAAGAAAAAAAAAAGTTAAATAATAAAAAGCTTTCTGTATTTCAGATGACAGTATGGCTATGTAGTTGTGTAATTTAAGAACCAAGTAATTTAGTCAGAAATGTAGTAACTGATCTTTCAGTTATTTCAATTTATTATTTTTATGCTCTGAAGAAAAATAAAGAAATGAGGACATATGAAGAAAAAATTTTTAAAACAAGATGGCTGCACATGTTATGGTTAGAGTATTTTTTACTCTCATGATGAATTTAGTTCTGTGTTTTTTCTAAATTTAAAATTATATCTATAAAAAAATTGCATGAAGTGCAACTACATATATCAGCTATGAAAAAGATGAGAAATTATTAGAAGTTCCTATATAGGCAGTTCTTAAGTCCTTCTTTTTGACAGGTTAAAAACTTTTTTTCTTCTTTTCCCAAAATCTGCAACCAACTTTACATTGAAACTCAGTGTTGATCAAATAGGGAGGTAAAGATAAGAAGAGAGTAAGAAATGTCAGAAATGGTGATTGTTGAGTTCCCTTGTACATTCCATGGCTAGGGATGTTTGCATTGCACTCTTTGGACCACTAAACCAAATAACCAGTGAGGAGTTGGTCTTCTTATCATGTTTTATTGACTAAGCTTCAGTGTGCCCATAATGGAAGGGGGCAGAAAAGATCCAAAGGCAGAGAAGTTGACAGAATGATTCAGAAAATCAGTCCTAGAAAATTGTCTCTGTACCTGAAAAAGGCCAGGGTTAGTTAGATGCCAATATTATCTATGAATTTGAATCAAATGTAATTTGAATGGGTTATTTGGGGGTAAATAGCAATCTTTTGAACCCAGTGTTTTCAGTTATTCTCCAGGAGTTGCACAGATTACACATGCTTTTAAAATACTCAACTTCAAATCACTGTCTGCAATGAAATTTATCTTGCTTATCTATCACTAGCTTAGCTAAATGCACTATGCAAAACTTAATTTTTTTAAATACTATGTGTTTAATGTAATAGCTTTATAATCAGTTCTTTCAACAATTTCCTAGTGAAATTTGGACTGTAGATTTTGAATTCTAGCAGTCAATGCCACAAAACTTAAAATTTGTCAGGTTGCAGTAGGATTCAGAGTAATTCCATTGTTTCACTTCAAACTTGCACTCTCCAAAGGTAAAAGAGGCTGTTCACAGAAATAACATGAAAAATATGAGAAGGTTCACGTGGTGAGGGCAACATTTCTCTTTCTGGCAAATTATCTACAGAATCATCACTATTTACCAATTTGTGAGGAATTCCAAACTCGACTCATCTGTTCTGGAGTTGTATTTAGCTGCCACTCATTCTGACAGTCGTTATAATGCTGCAAAATATTATCCTGCACATCACTTATGAGATCTTCTCCTGTGCACAGTGCCTCCAGTATTTTCTATTTGCAGTCCATGATTACCATGCTAAGTCATATGATAATTTCCTGTAATTTAGATCTTTATGAAAGCAAAAGATTGGACACAGTATCTGTTCACTGGAAACAACATATTGCAATGCTTCTCATTTTCTGGAATAGGAATACTATTAGGCTGGTTAACTATTACTTAAAAAATATAATGGCAATAAAAATCAGGATGAAAGAAACTTGTTTCTTATGCATGTCTGTCTGTCTGTCTGTCTGTTTTGCTGGGCTTGTTTGTTGTTTTTAATATTTTGCAGAAAACTCAATCATGGCTTAGGACTCTATGTGTGAATACCAAACAAAATGACATTTGGTGCCTTAAAGGTCTGATCTCATGTCAGGAAACTGCCCCATCAGAGATGAAAGAAGAGGCAAAGATGATGAGTATGATAGGTAGTATGTTAACAATCGAACTTTGTGATGGCTTCGAGAAAAGAAAAAAAAAAATATAAAAGGGCATGAAAGAGAATAATGAGGTAGTTCTGCCTGTGTTTACATGGAAGTCTTCCAAAATCTGAAAAGCAAAACAGGGAGAAGTGGAACAGATTTTTTTAAACACAGTAACTGGATGAAGGCTTGGATCATGAGCTAATCAGTAGCAGAACTCAGTCTTCACGTCTGATAAGAGAGAAATGGTCTTCATAATTAGGGCTGGTAATTGAGTCAACAGTGAAGGAAAAGACAAGTGGGATGGAGTGGAATGGATGCCCCTCAGCAACTCACCAGATGCTGTGATTGAAACTTCAGATGACAGAGACTTTTATACTTTCTCTATAAGCATGTGCAGGTGAGAAGGCACAAAATATGTAAGATATTATGCAGTGAGAATCTGCAAGGTTAAAGATAAATAAGTACTTAGGTTTTTTCAGTGTACTCTCTGGTTTAACATCCTAATTAATGATTTCAAAGAAGTAAATGACATGTAAATGAAATTCATAGATAACTAAAATTGACAGGAAATAAAAACATATTCAGCAGAGAGAAGGCATCCAAAAACTGGAGGAACTGGTTAGTGAGAAAATATGTAAATGCAAATGTATTAAAGCAGGATATTTACAAAGTGCTGGGGCAATAGAAAAAAGGCCAGTGATCATTTAAAATTGAATATCTGTAGGTCAAGATATGTTACAGAAGTGTGGGAAAGACTCAGAGGTCTGATTTGATAGTTGTTACAGATTGCCAGTGTTAGGTTGTAAAAGGTTTGGTGCAATATTTTTAGTATTACAGGAATAAATTTCCTTTTGGATATTTGAAGTTGCCTGATTAAAGAACAACTGCTGTAAATTATAGTAGGTGTTACACTACATCATCAATTTACCAACAAAAGAGTACTTTATAGCTTACATTGACGAGTCATTTTATGAAACCCATTGCTTTAAAACATGTGAGTGTTCCTAAAATGGACGAATTTGCTGGATTATGTAAAGAATATATATCATGTACTTAATTTTAAAAGTGGAAATATGAATAAGTATGTAGACTGTCTAGTAAAACTAAGTGCACTAAACAGTTCTAGAATTTAAAAATTAAGAAGAGTTAGAGTTTCCTTAAGCATGAACGCAAAAGATATCTGAGGGAAAATATTTCCTTAGGAATAGTTTATACTCACAACAGATTAATAAATAACTCATTTTTTATTATTTTTTAATGATTGTAAGCAGACAGCTCTTTTTTTAGCTTTTCAATATGAAAGGTACGTATTAGAACTTTGCACACATTAGGAATGTGAGAATTGTCAAGTATCAAGCCAAGCTACAGCATACAAAAGGTAATCAAAACAAACAAAACAATGGCTAAATCAATTTTAGCCATGTAAAATTAAGAATAAAAAAGGAAAAAATAAAGGGGGCTTTATTCTAGGTTAAGACAGTTGTTAAAAATGGTTCTTTTGCCCCAAATTCTAAATTAAAAACTTATCAAGGCTTTCTTTAAAGTCAAAGGTGTTTAATAGGGAGAAAATGATGAAAATGAGGACATGGAAATGTGATTTACTGTTTTACAGAGGTAAAAAGCTTAAAAAAATCCATATGATCTAGGCGAGGGAGATTAGAAAGTCTTCATTCCAGAATTTGGGAAAAAGCATGCTTGAAACCACAGATCTATTCAATTAACCGATCCTTAGTCAACCTTTTCCAGCAGATATCATGTACTCAGAGAACAATGCTAAAGCCTACACTTTAAATTTAGTGAGGGTTTTGCATTGAATTTAGAGATTTGGGATAGTGGATTCATCTGGCCCTTTTTACATGCAAAGTTTTAGAACAAATTTCAATGGCAATTATAATGAATTGCATGAAGGCAATTAGAAGTAGGATAAAACACAACATGTTTTTATCCACAATTTTTCTTTGATAAATAATTTTCTAGGCAAATGACATGCAGTAAAACTCATCTGTTTGGACTTCAGTTAAATATTTGATTCAGTGCCAAAAAGAGTAAATTAAAAATAGGATTGTTACAAGAATTTTAATGCCTTGCAAGGAACTGACTAAATGGGAGAAAATCATGTGTGATATTAAAACAGATAATATGCACTTAGGGGGAGGGGTGATTTTTACCATTTTTGTTGTGTTTTCATTTAGTATTTTCTTTAATGACCTTGGTCTAAAAGGAAAAAGTATGTAATTGGTTTTGTCTACAGTATATAAGTTCAATTAAAAAAACCCCACAAAACTACTATATAGAAAATAAATAATTTTAAAAATTTGAAGGCCTAAATAACAAAAATGGGAGCATAGAATTAAATTCATCAGTGTAATGGATAGTAATATATTTAGGGGCTGTTACAAATTTTTACAGTAGGAGATGTTCAGTAGGTGAAGTGGGAAAACAATTGGGTGTATTAGATGACTGAATCTTCAAAATCATTCAGATGAGAAGAAAGCAAATATAGTTGAGGGGTTGGTTCTGAAAATTAAAAAATTAAAAAATGCTAATTTCATTGTGTAAGTATGTATTACAGCCTCCTCTGGAAAGCTTTGTAAAATGGAGGTTATTAAATCTAAGAAAAAATTAATTCACAGTGTAACTAATAAATGAAAGCATCCCAAAAAATAGATATAAGGAAAAAGGCAACAAAGTAGTAGATACCAAAAAGTTGGAAAAAAATTAAAGCTGAAAGCATACATGATTATTTCCTATAAACCCACAAAAAGATAAATACAGGAAAGGAGAAAATTGCAAAGTTAAAAATTAGTTTTACCAAGAGAATTAGTTGAATACAAACTGTCAGTTAATTATTTCAAACTGGAAATTAATAGATTTCTAACCATGACAGGTTTGTGTTTAAAACTTTCTATCAGAAAGAGAAAAGCAAGAAACTAACTGCTTTGAAGATAATACATATTTACTTCACAAAATAAATTACCTGAACTAGCACTATACTAAAGTCAGTGAACCATAAATTCTTACAATGTTCCTTTCATAACCAAAGGGAAATATGGTATAAGTATCTGAAAGACATTTCATTTTTCTTTTCCATTATTGTTTTTAATGTGGTGCATAGCAATAGCATTACTGTAAGAGTCTTGATATACAATATCAAAAAGGATAAAATTCATCTCTTCCTTTTGACTTAGAGATAGCTCATTAGAAAAAAGGTGGTAGCCTCATCCCTTGGGACCTTTAAAACCAGATTCAACATGCTACTGAAGAAAAATACTCCAGTGAAAAAACAGACAGTAAAAGGATGAGACTTAATAAGCATTTTTTTCCCTCCCTGCTTCCTGGAGTGCCAGCCCTTCTGCTGTTCTTCACTCTGGTATGGCATCTCCAGGTCTGCACACAGTGTGGCTGCCCTTCTGAATGCATGGATTGGCAAAGTAGCTAGTGAAAATGTTCAGTAGCTATTTTCAGATTTAAGTCACTTTCTATTTCACTTTTTTCTTTTAATTACAACAACCGCTCGCCCGTAAATTGTGCATACCCTTTGATTGTTAATGGGAGATTTAATTTTCTGGTTGAATATTCTGTTGAATATTCATTCTGATTGAACATTTGACTCAGAGAGACTAGCAGTTTCTGGAAACTAGTAGCATACATCCAAGAACTTTTGAGCAAATAGAACTAGAAAAGTATTTTCTTTTTTGGTACAATCCCAAAAAATAGACAAACTTGTCTGTGAAAAATAAGTACATTCAATTTTCTGTGAGAAACTTTACTTGCAAATAAAATCAAGGCATCTTCTGTGACTTTTCTGAATGTACAGAGATAGTGTTGCTTTCAGAGTAGAGCAGAAGAATCTCCAGATGTCACATCAGAAATATGTGCGTTTGCTCTCACTGAGGAAATCAGTATTTAAACAATAAAATATACCAGGACTGTAGACTTTTGGATTTATTGTCTTTTGGGTAAAGATAGAGTTTTGCAAGAGATAACTTGCAAGCAGACCATTCAGCATTCACAGAACCTTTTAGACTTAACAGTGTTTCGTGGAAGTCAAGCACTCCATGTGTACATTTTAGCTTTCAGAAATATTTAGATTGTTGTGAGCAATTCTGCACTGGGAGGGAAAAGCAAGTAAACGGTAACCTAATACTATTTCTTGTCATCAGACACATCCTCTGAATTTGCACTACACCTTTGCCTATGTATAAAATATATATATATATATTTGTGTGTATAGATTAACCAAGTTAACAGCTTGCACTAGGATGATTAAATTCTCCCTCTGAAGACCTGATTTCAAAGAGGAAATAAATTAATTGTGAAAATTTGCTGGTACTAATAGGGGAAAGAAGAAAATTTTGTTTCCTGGGTTCAGCACCAAACCACTGAAATTGCCTAGTTTAATTCTCCAGATGTCTTTGTGAATTACTAATCTGGCACAAAATTAAAGCAAAATCTGACTCTTGCTTTTAGTGCATCTGTTGCAAAGGCAATATTGCTTCCTAGCATGAAGAGAGTGTTGCAGTTTTAAGACGCTTACTCTAGACTTGTGTTTAAAGTGTATGATTTTCTTTAGAGAAGTGCAGTAGCACAATGCTAGGTACTATATTCTTTACAGAGCACTGAGGAGTTCCTTGAGGTCAACAGGAAATAGAGCTGCTGTTACTTAGTGGCACCATCTTCAGTGAGACCAAGTTGCTGGGCAAAGTATTGTTAGGTGTACAATAAATTTAACAATAATATGTTATTACATGTGTAAATCGGCCAGAAATTCTCCATTTAATAAGTACATCTTGTTAGTTGACACACAATTATGTTAATGCAATGGAATTGGAGAGTAATTTAAATGTAATTATCGTTTAAGGGCTTAAAAGATAAATCGTACAGAACATGGGACTTTATCTCATAGACTATGTCTGAAATACCAAGTATGTCTGATATACTGTCTTAATGTTTTACCTTTGAAATTCATTTTTCTCAAATGGAATAGAATAAGGACAATTTGTAAATCAAAATACAATCGTGCTGCTCAGTGGTTCAGTTCCAAGTTTAGACTTGCACAATTAAGACAATCAGAAAACAAACCCTTAACCGAGGTTCAGTATAATCACATATGTTATCATGGCTTCAGTTTCTCTGTTTTACTAATGTATAGTCTAATAATAAACTGTAAATAATTTATCTGCATTTGTAATGCTACATTAAATTTCTTAGCAAGCTTTCTTCAGTATTTAACTGTCTGTCTATGTATGCATATTCATGTCCTATTTTAGATATAAGATTCATTTACTGCCATCAAAATGTGATAACATCAGTTTAGGAAAAATGAATAATAATAATTGTGTGTTAATTTATTTATTTCACTAGATCCTTATTTTTTAATGTTAGTATTTAGACTTGTTTTTTGAATTTAATTATTATGAGATGCATTTTTATTTTTTATATTTCATGTCTTGTTTTTTTTTAAAACTCCTCTGATTCCTATTAAAATATCCTAATATATTTTCTATTTTTCCATATGCTTTTTTATCAGATACAGTATGAATAAGGTTAAGGTACTGTAAGTCTTAATTTTCTTTTTTTACGAATAGCTACATAAATTCTCAACTCTAGCACCACATGAGTCTTAGTTTTTTTTAATCACATAAATAATTAATTATGGTCATTCTTCAAAAGCGACTTTCATTCTAGTTGATAATGTTGTTAGTAGTTCATTATTTGTTGAACATGTACAAATTTTTTGTCATGCCTATTTTCCTTGAGGAATCCATTTCTTTTCCACATTATTCTTGTTATTAGGAAGATATTATTTTATGTTCTGCTTATATTTTTCTTTCATAACAACAGCCTGTTACTCCTCCTTCCTGTGTTCACATATCCATATTCTTAATATTGTTAGCTTGAATGTATTTATAGACTGCAATCATGATTTTTCTTTTAGTGGATTATAAATTTAAGCTTTATACCCTTAGCTCATTTTTCTTGTTCTCTTCACTCCGTAATGTTTTCCTCCTGTTTCTGTTCATATTTTCTCATGTTTTCCTACGTCTTCCTTACACTGAAAAGCCAAAAGTACAAGGAAGGGAGGCTGAACAAGGAAAAATACACAGAGTTATAGTTATGAAGACACACCCTCTGTCAGTGAGGACCTAAAACTTTATTCTTTTTATGAAAGCCATATGATTATCTACCTGGTCTGTATTAGAAATCAAATCCTTTACATGGCTGGGATAAAAGCATGTTCTTCCCACATTTTCTGTCTCATCATCAGCTGTTCCATTTCCTGGATTAGTGATTAACAGTCATTGGGCTGTTCTATCTTGTGGTGAGGGCTGCCTCCAAATCCAGTTATTTTATTCCTGCCTTTTCTTAACTGTAAGTGGCTGAAGTGTTGTAGTTTGTACACCCTGAACTCTCACACCACACACACTTCATGGGATTGGGCACCTGGTTTGTAAGTCAGAAAAGGACTAGGTAAAGAGAGAACTGTGGATTTGCTTATCTCTGCAAAGGTCATTTTGGAACTCATTATACATCACAGTAGAAATTCAGCTGTCTGGGCAATTTTATTCAAGAAAGTGTAGACACTTTAAACCTTGCTTTTTGGGGGTTTGTTTTTTGTTTTGTTTTGTTTTTTTATTTTTTGGCTGGTTGGTTGGTTTTTTTTTGTCATGTCATCTCCCATGCCTTTTGAGGCAGTTTTGAGCGTACATTAATAAATAAACAGCATAAGCCAACCTGGTTACTTTAACCACCTTCAGAATTAGCCTGCTGGAAACAGGAGTTGTTGGAACTTGGCTTGGGGACCACATTTGGGTTTAGGCAAAATAATCTAGCCTTTGCTGCCAAGGCAGCAAAACGTCATCCTAAACATTTTTCCTGGAAACTCCTCAAACATTTGTAAATACACAGATTTTACTTTCTCCTACTACTCACTGAGAATGCAAAAGAGCAATGCAAGGGCCACCCCACAGTTTTGAGAAAGCTGCATTGTCTCCTACTATCCTCAAACAAATGTGTAAACACAGTGAAAAAATACCAATTTTGTTGTTCTGAAATCATTGGAATATTAAGCAAAGACTTGTTAATTTAGAAAAAAAAGATATGTGTAATTGTGTGAAGATGTACTGTGACAAGTGTTTCAAAAATCTGGAAACAGCAGTCAATATCCTCAGCCTGATGTTAAAGCTTCTCGGCTCTATTTTCTTTAGAAAGTCATTTGCATCACATGTTGTTTGGCAAATGGAGACATTGTTTTATGTGTTACATTCTTGTACAGTTTTTAAAGCAGCAGGGATCTCTGGATGTCAGAATGGTCTATAAGCATAAGTGTTCTTCACTAAGGGCACTGGCATTATTCCAGCCATCTGTTCTAGAATAAATTCCATCCAGTATAAAGTTTTAAAATCAGTATGCTTTTTGCCGTTTTGGTTATGTTTGACTGAATATTTTATTGAGAAGTGTGCATAACTAAATATTGGTCAAACAACCCAAGCTATCATTCTTCTCAGCAAAGCTTGGTTTGATTCAGGTTTTGTGTTGGAGTAGATGTAAAATGAAGTTTAAGACTAAACTTTTTAAGAATCAGGAATGTATTCTGAATTTTTTACTGAGGAGGTTAAGGGAAGGGAAAGTGCAAAACAAGAAATCTAAGAGCAATTTAATAATCCAAATTAGCTTAGGACAAGCTCATTCAAATGACAGAGCATCTTTTAAGGGATAAAAATTAACACTGCACATTAAATTTTGAATTCTCTTTGAGATGTATATCTTGACTTGATCTGCTAAGTATTGCTTCCTGCTGGCTTGGTGGCACTAATTCAGCAATACCCATTCAGCGTACCTTCACAAGCGCCTTTCAGTGCAGATATGACTCGGAACCACCACAGTGTAATCTTGTCTTTTCCTCAGGTCATTGCTGGGAGCCCTGGGAAAGGAAATACAGAGTGCTTCTGAAGGCTCTGGGTTGACTTTAGCACCTGGACTTATTGCTAGACAATCAAAAGGTCATAAAGGAGAGAATAAGGATCAAGGCTATTGTGACAGTGGTGGTTTAAGGACAGTGATTTAGATGCTCTGCCCATCACTGCAGTTGGTCAGAATTAATGTCTATATATCAATCCTTTTTCTTCAGGTCAGAGAAGTCGTATTGAAACCAAAGTAGCAATGTGTCACAAAGAAATCTGTGCTGTAAATGTCAATGCAGCAGCAATGGTTTCAAGGATGTTTCAATTAATCTTCTGTGCTTGCTAAAGGTGTGAGTTAGGCCTGCTTTAGAAAACTCTGATATAGGCATGTTTAGGGTACCCTTTTTCAACCCAATAAAGTAAAAAAAATAAAAAATAAAAAAATGGAGAGAGAGAGATTTTATGGATTGAAAGACAATTTCTGAAATGCTTGGCTGAGGGCTTGCCAAAGGTTCATTGTCAGCAAAGTATAATTACAGAATGAACTTATTTCAACAAAGATTGTTAAAAAGTTGCTATTTTTACAGAATAAAAAATGCATACAAAAGAGAAAAACAATCCTGTATATGTTGATCTCAGGAAGAATTCAGAATTGAAAACTTTTCAGAATTGAAAACTTTTTTCATGACGTGTCACTCCAAGATACTGCTTTTTTTACTATATTTTCTTTCCCAGTGAAGGGGAAAAAAGTCACAAAATCTCTTGTCTTCACAATAAGAGCAAGCAACGGGCTTTTTTCTGTTCCCATTCCAGATTTTTTGTTAATTTTGTTGATCTATTTTCAGGAATTGCATAGACAATAATATCCACTGTATAAGAATTACAATTATCCTCACTCTTGCAGTTTTGCAAGTTGTTAGAGTGATCTGTATCCAGAGAAGTAGCTATAAAACTCAATCAGGAAAATTTTCTCCAAAAGAACTATTTCAAATCCAGAAACGACAGTCTGTTGAGAAAAGCAGTGCAAAATTGTCTAATTGTTATGGCACAGATTTCTTTTTATCTCAGCTCTTTCATGAGTTTGGGAGTTTGCTTTTCCTTTGCTTTTTAAAGTAACATTTTCAATCTCTCCTTGTCTTTTCTCCTTGAAGATTTATACTCATCTACTGTTTGACCTTTTGCCAGAGAGCTTTGTAGTCCATAAACCCTTTTGTCTCCTTGCTACTTTCTCCAGAGCAATAGCTCTCTGGGAAATGTATTGCTTCTTTCCCTGGCTATCAGGATTAATCCAGTCAGAGACCCCCACTCCTTACTAAGACACAGGGAAGGTGCTGCAGGCACTTTTAATGTGGAACGTGCCTCACCCTATTGACAGTTTCTTGGTTTGGCATGTGGGAATGATCATTGATTTATCTCAAAGTTCTGCCTCTGGCAGTGGCTTATAACGCAGTGCCAAAAACGACATCATACACATGGCACCTGAACAATTGGGTTATTCTGAGTAAAGTAGGATAAATTGATTCTTTCAATGTGATTGTGAATATTTTTTTTAATTATTTTTGTAACTGGTGCCCCTATGACTGCAGCATGTCTGAGAGCCTGTTGTCTGGATTTCCTTTGTGTGAGGTAAAAAAGATGAAGAGCTGGTGTTGTGTGGTAACATAGGGTATTGTGGAGAAAGCCAGATACTCGATCAGGGATAAATTCAAACAGAAGCTGTCCTCCATGCAAGGTGCAGGGACTGCAGCATCCTTGATAGAGTACTTTGCAATCACAGCACTGGCATGAAAAGCACTTTTGGCCAATTACATTGGAAAGATCTAGTATGTTGAAATTAGTAACAGTAGGGAAGTTTAAATAAAGGGTGTCTCTAGATTCTTTTTGCTTTTAAAGATACAGGGATTTATCTGTAATAAAATGTCTGACCAGAAAAAAAATGCTGTTAGCTGTGTGTATTTGAAAACATTTCATGATTTCATACAGCTGCATTTAAAAATACATCCAAAACCAGACTAATAATTTGTGAGAGCTGACTGGAGTAATCACTTATGGATTTTTCTGATTGCAAATTGAAGGTTTTATGTTTACATACAAGTCAGGTTTTGATTTTGGCTTTTTTTATGTTATTTAGTCTTGTCATTTGGGCCTTTAGGAAATAGCATGGCATCATGTTTCCAATGTCAGAGCCAGAGGTCTTTTATTTTAGTTGGGTATTTTTTGTTGTTGGTGGTTGTTTGTTTTTGTTTTATTTTTTCTGGGGGTGGGGAGAGATGGGCTGAGGACTTTACTAATTAAAAGTGATTTGTTTTCATGATCTGGATGAAGTGTTTTTGCCAGATGCCTAAGATACCTCTGAGATTCGAGCAGAAATTTGTCACATCAACCAGGAAATCCTTATCAAAACACAGCTTGGATCTCTGGCGGCACTGAGTGTATCGTTTGATAAGTGAGTCCTATTTTCTTGTCTGCTCACCAGTCCTTTGTAGCAAAGGGCATTTATTAAGGAAACAGATGGGGAAACATCAGTTATCTTTTGTGCCTTCTGTTTTCTATAAAGGCCAGCAAGACAAGGCAAGCTCAACCAAAATAATTGAAGGCTTCATAGAATAAGTCAGGTAAGTCAGGATAGGATAGATTCACTATAGCTCCAGAAGCCCTATAGTTCCTGATTTTTTAAAAAGTGTTTTTCATGCAGATTGGTAAAACAGCTCAAATTTTGAAACGCCACAGAAATTCTCTTTCAAATAAATTTCGATCAATGATATTACTTTCACTAATACAAGCTGTTGTGCTATGTAATACATGTAATTGGTATAAACCATTTCTGAATAAAGATTTATTTTTTTTTAAATTGAGAGCCCCAGAGGTTCTCAACCACCAGCTGCAGTTTTTATGGACTTCTTCAGGAATAGGGAACCATTATAAAAATCCTAAAATGTCTTTAATCAGGATCATAGTTATTAAGTGCAGTATTTTTTGTCCTGCTTTTAAGTTTATCAAAGATATGTGGTGGGCTGACCTTGGCCAGCTGCCATGTGCTCACCTTGTGGTTCTCACTTCCCTTCCTCAACAGAACAGGGGCAAAAAAATTAGATGAAAAAACTCATGGGACAAGATAAATGCCAGGAGATCGCTCACAAATTATTGTCAGGGAAAAAACAGATGTAATTGGGGGAAAAAAATACCTATGTTTATTGCCAATTAAACTGGATTTGGATGGTGGGAAACAAAAACTGAACACTTATTTCTCTGCCTGGCTTTTTTTCCTCAGCCTCAACTTTACTCTGTCATTCCTAATTCCTCTACCCCCCACCCTGACTGTTGCAGGAATAGGGGAATAGGGGGTTAGGATCAGACTGGGACAGACCCTCTCTCCACTCCTGCCTTATGCTGCTTCCCTGCTCCAGCCTGGCCTCTCCAGGGACTGCAGGAAATTCTATCCAGGCACATGGAACACCTCCTCCTCCTCCACACTTCCATCCTGGGCCTCAAAGGTCTGTTCCTCACACGTTTTCCCCTCATTAATTGCTCATGGGCTGCGTCCTGCCCATCCCTACACACACTTCCCCAAGGCACCACCATCGTGTCTGGGGGGCTCAGCCTTGCCTTAGGATGGGTGAGTTGGAGCCCACTGGAACTGGCCATGTCTGTCACAGGGCAGGTCCCCCACTGCCTGGGCACCCAGCACAGGTTTACAAGTAAAATGAGAGTTAATTAACTGTACTAGAATGAGAACAGTATGAGTTATAGACAATTTCTTTCATCTGATTTTTTTCATGCCTAGGCTTCATACTTCTCATAACTATGAGGCTTTTAATTTTGTTCACTAATGGGATATTTCTTAATTTATAGTGGTAAGTTAAATAAATAAGAAGGTAATCACAAAAACCTGAGAGAATTTCTCATAAAAATTCTCCAGAAGAAAGTATATAGCGAGTGAACAGTACCAGTTAAATATGAGTTGGGTTTTTTGCGACAATATCTTCTATGCATGCATGGGATTACAGCAGTTTAATCAGATTTAGTGATGAAGTGTTTCCCTAGCAGTATTGCAGAGTCACACAAACTTGTGTTAGGCAATATCCCATAAAACACTCTGAAAGGACAGCATGGGGCTCCTCAAGCCTACATGGTTTTGCCAGTGAAGGACAGAAGGAGGAGCACAGTGACATGGTGGAACAGCACAAGCTAAGAAACACATTGGAAATTAAAAATATCATGTTAACATATACCATAAGATCATTAATCTCTCTGTGTCTTAGCACTATCTCAAGCATTGAAGAAAAATATTTAAAAAAATTTAAAACAGTGTTAATATTTTCTGCAGTGTAGGAAGTATTGTTTCATACTATTTTGATGCTGTTGAGATACCTTATGATATTACCCCTCACACAATATTAATAGCTTGCCTGTTATGGTAGTCATTATACCTAGATACAAGTGGAATTATATTTCCCATTGCCTAGTTTAATGAACCAAATGGGTAAAAAACCAGTCATAAGCATGGATTTGTAAGCCCATATTATATATGTACATAAGTCACCTTTTTACAAATGCTAAGTATCAGCATAAATCCGTGTTTGCTGCCTTTGAATATGAGGAAAAGAAGTTTGATTTCCTACCTTAGTACTTTCTTTGTCCAGATTTGTGTTGTTTTCAATCACTACTTGTTTGCTATTGATATCACTGCTGCTTTCCAAGGCAATGAAATCGTTGTATTATTGCTACAATAATGCAGTTTTTTTATAGACTTCTGATACCAACCATGTTTTCTGTTATCTCTAGTCGCTTCTGTTTGTGGATTCACAAGAAGAAGTGCTGTCATTGTGATTTGGAAGTCTCTTAAAAATAACCCTTTTTATTTTAATGTTTTTGTTCTTCTAAGATACGTATTGTGTAGCATAAATTTTACAAAGTCAAGGAGTCTAGAACTCTTAGCTACCTGCATCTCAAGGAAACTGTGCAAAGTTCTAGGAAACTCCCTGATCCAGCCAACTTAGGAGTTCAGTCTCTCTTTTCAAAGCAGAACTTGAATTTCTTTTGTTTAGAGGCAGCTATTCATCAGTCACCAAAATTACTGCACTTTTCCACTAGTGCCAAATTCACTTTCCCTTTTATAACTTAATAAGGTGTAGCTTTTTTCACTGGCCAACATTCAGTGGTTGGTGGGTCACTCACGAAGCATGCAGTGGAGTCTTCCATCTGCCATTCTTTCCTTCCTATCCAGACTTAAGAGAGTATGTTTTTTCTCTTCAAAATATTGCACTTTAAGCTTGCAAAAGACTTTTTCTGTCTTGTGCTCCAGCTTGCATGATGTGGCACTAATCTGCCATATCTGAGTAATATTTGTTTCATTTCAAAACACAGTGACTGGTTTGTTCTTATTACAGTGACAGTATTGAGTGGGGATGTATCCTGTAGCAGCTACCAGATGTGTCACCTCTTGGCTAATAAAAATAAGGAATTGTTCATATTTTGTATGCTTTTAAAGCTTCAGGAATACCATCAATTTATTGTTAATGTACTTGACAGTCTTACATTTTTTTGTGGCATTCATTATTAGAGCCAGATAATAATATAAGTAACAGATGTTTATTATAAATGGATAGATGGCTCTTTTCAGGTTCTTGATAAAAAAAGTGCAAGCAGAGACTGCATATTTCACTGTCAGCTCCATACTGGTATATTCAACTGGGTGAATTTTGGTAGATCTCTAGCCTACTTATTCTTCAAGTCCTTATTTTTAAAATTAAGATGGTGGTGTTTCATGTCCTTTACAAGAGTGTTTGGATAAAAGGTTCAGTTACAGATTTCCACATTTATATATGTAGGCTTACTAACAACCACAGAGGATCTGAACAACTGAAGAGAAATAGCTGAGTAGGATCAGCTCTGCAATACCTATCCCAGGATAGACAAAAGTTACCCATCACAAAAGGATTCCTAAATCCAAACTTGAGGTAGATTTGTTGTAGTCTCAATTTATCCACAAATAAAATGAGTTACTACTCATCTTTGCTCTCCTTCTTTGCCCCTCCTGTATCTTGACATGTAAGTAAATGGAGCCTTTTACAGTATTCAAAAGTTTTGAATTAGTGCTGTTCAACATCATATTGAATGTATGTGTGTGTGCAATAAGCTGAAAATGAAAACAAATGGATAAGGATTTGTAAATAAAGGAAGTGATTTCATTTTATACTCTCCTAATTCTTGGTCTTTCCCATTAGCCACTAGAGAGCAGCTTTCTACAGGACCTGAGGGAGATTACTGTCCTGCAGAGTTCCTGAAATGTAAACAGGAATGTCTCCAAAATGGTCATGTTTAAAAGTCATTTTATAAATAAGTTCAGGCAGTATGATTTTAGATCATATTGGTTTTGTTCCTGACCCAATTTAAATCTTAACGCTTCAGACTTCATGTGTGAAGGCATAATGTTCTGTGACTTAAGCATAAGCATACATATTCTTATATGCCATCAATGGGCATCATTTTAATAAAGTTGATGATTTTGCAGTTATATCACTGCAGTTGAAATTGGAAAAAAAAAAAATCAAAAAAAGGAACCAAACCCAAACCTGTAAGCTGTTTCAAATGGAAGATAAAAAAGCCATATTAGATGAGAACAAAAGATCACCTAAGCACGGAAATTTGCCTCAAGCAGCAGCCAGTTGCAGTTGCCTAGTGAACAGTACAGGACCCTGTAGAGCGTGGTCATTCCTTCAATTTACCCTCTCAGCTTTCAGCAGTTGGTAATTATGAGACTTCTTAAACCAAAGACTGTAGCAAGACTATCATTTTTATCTGCTATCAATGGACTAATTTTCCATGAAATTATCTGAATTTTTTCTGTCTAAAACACAAAAGCCTGTGGAAATGTATTTCTCAGGTTCTTATTAATCCTGTGAAAATATATTTCCTTTTTTTCTTTCCAGTTTTTCTCATTTCAATGCAGCCAACTGCCTCTGTGGCTAGTGCTAGAAAAAGTAATGAAACTTGCTCCTTGCCTATTTACTTTATGTAATCCTTGACTTTAAAGAGTTTTTCATATTCCCCTACATCTCCCTCTTTACTGACTTCAAGACTCCTAATTGGTTTAGTCTGTCCTCAGTAGAAATCCTCCACTATGCTGATAATCCCTGCTATATTTCTTTGTACTTTTCCAGCTTTACTGTATCTACTGTTGCAAGTGTGGTGCTCTCTTCAATAGTGCAGTTTTCTGTTTCATTGCCCACTCTCTCTTAATGAATTCTAAAATTTTGGGTTTGTTTATCATCAAGCTGACATTTTATGCTAATTTTCTGGAATAATTTTATAATTTTATGAATAGTGATTATTATTTTAGAATCATCCATTGTGTATAGTAAGTATTCTTTACCATGGAGGTACATAATTTTGCATTTATCAGGACTTTATTTCATCCATCATTTTGATGCCTAGTCATTCACTGTTGTAATATCCTTTCCAATAATATTCTGCCAATTTCAATATCGTCTGCCTTGCAAATTTGGATAGACATAAAGTTTCAGCACTTTCCCACAAAACTTCCTAGTACAACATACTTCCTTCATGTGTTCACTACTGCTAAAGCTTTATGAAAGAAGTTATACTGGGAAGGTTCCATCGCTGATTCTTAACATCTTTTAGCAAAAATAATGTTAATTCTCCCATAAAAAATTGCATTAATAATTTTTTTCCCAATCTAACTTGTAATCTTCCATACAAGAAGAGAAGAAACTGGTCAAACAGAATTTGTGCAAATTTATATTCCATCACACTAACTGTTGACAAGACATTTGTTTGTCTCACCTCTGACTCCTGGCATACTTTTACAAGAGTGGAACAGAAAGTCCAGTGTATAATAATGCTGAAAGTTAATACTTGCCTTTGAACAGCTTTCACCTTACAGATTAAATAAAATAAAATATTCACAATTGCTTAACTAAGCTAGGAATTTAATAGTTAGAGAAAGCCAATGAAATCTACAGTTCCACGTGGATCCATTTTGAGATCAGGATTTAAATACTGCCTAGCTGTGTTACCTTGAAGCTAAAAGATTTTGTCAGAATCCCATAGGGAATCTGTGGCAATCCCTGGAACAGCATAGACCCCAGTACTCTGTTCCTAGACTATCACATCTATTGATTAATTTAGTAATAATTATGGTTCTTTTAGATTAAATGGATGGATTATATTCATTCTGTCTTGCTTAGGTACCTGCACTTAGTCAGAATGGATTCGCCTCTGTAGGCCTACAGTGACACTTGCTTTAATTCAGTATACTAAGAATTTGGTGGAGATTCAATACCTAAAATGAAGGCAGAAGTTAAAGTCCTAGATTGGGTAGACAGGACCTCGCCTCTGCTTTCTAAGTAAAAGTTATGACTGGGATGGGCCAGTGGCTTCTTTCCTAAAATAGTATCCTTACAAGAGGAGGGTCTAGTTAATCCAATAAACCCTAAGCTCAAAGGGTTTTACAGCCACGTGTGGGGTGAAACCTGCTGGGCAGAAGATGAAGGAAGAGACTTGCGGTGTAGCATCACTGCTCACAGCAGGGAAGACAGTTCCATCTAGAGGAGAGCAGCTATGCAGGAATCAATGGTTCCTCACAAAGTGAGGACATGAACATCCCTAAAACTATTATTGGTGCTGACAACCATTGTCAGTTCTCAACAGAAATCTAAGAAATCTGGGGGTGCTTTGATGAGTTTTCCAAAGTTATCCTTACCTTAAAGTTTCATTTTTCACCATAATTTACTTTGTATAGTGAGATTTGTTACTGGAAAATTTGATGACTCCTGTTTTTTCCGCTTATATTCTCAGATGCGTACAAGCTTTATCTATTCCTTCTTCTCTCCAATGTAGAATTACCTGTCAATATCAGGGCATCTTGAATGGACATTGATCCTTTCTTTCCTTGTCTGAGGTAACAGAGCAGCAGGGGTGAAAGAGGTTGATTCAGCTTCATTTACTTTATCCTGCTTAGAAAGAAGGCAGTTCTCCCTAACTGAAGTTCCTTTTCCACCTAACTGCATTGTTTGCCAGGGACAGCAGTTTCCTGTATCTTCACTGTAAATGGAATTCCAATCAGTATGTCATTAGGCTAGAAGCAAACCACTGGGTAAACCAGTATCAGTCAAAGCAGTGCCATGCTGCACAAAGCAGGAACCAGCAGGTGCTGCATTCATTGCATACAGGTATGCTGTTGCCTTAGCAGAGAAGCAGCAAGCACAATATTATCAGATGATCTTTTCCTTGAGTTAAAAATACTCTCTCTAGAGAGGTCACCTCTACCACTAAGAAACGCTTAGGCATTTGGTGTTATGTAAATGTTATTTTTTTCCTATTTCCATTAATACTAGGAGTTTGCTTTGGAAAAGATACTGTTGCTACCCGTATATAATTGTATTAAAAGATGCTGTCTAGCAGGGATTAGAAAGTCATAGACATGCATCAGTTAAAACATTGACTAACACATTTATAGGAAGACAGGTTAACTGTTACATATTTTACAATTTTGTGTATCATGCAATATGAAATTAAAGTGAATGCTCTTAGCCTTCCCCTCCTAGTGTAACACACACAAAATTGGTCAAAATCAATTATAAACATCTCTTTTTTTGACAGGTCATGACTAGATGGAAGATTGGGGGTTTTTTTGTAAATTCAAGGTGGTAATTTACTGGCAAGCCAGGGCATTTAAAATGCTAGACTTAAGCAGCTAACCTAAAATTTTCAGGTTCAGTTTTGTTTCTGGGATTTTTTTGTTGTTGTTTTGGCTTTTTTGGGTTTGTTTTTTTGGTTTTCTGATTTGGTTCTTTTGGCGGTTTGGTTTTTTTTTGGTTTTTGCTAGGTACTGTAGAAGGCTCTGGCTCAGGCAATGTAATTTGCCTTTCATAGTCTATCACAAGTCTCATGATTATTTCTTACAACAAAATATTCAGTGCAACAAATTAGTAGATTCTGCTATGTTGGTTGGGCTTCATTCCAATTTCTGCCTTAGTAATGCTGGCTGCCTTCAGCACTGCCAGCACAATAATTATTGCTGCGTTTTCTAGACCTCATGAAACCAGCAAGGTGATCACCCCCTTGGAACAGCTGGGGATATGAGGTATGAAAAAGAGGAAAGAAATTGCTGCAACTCTGTGCTATCTTGCCAGCAAGTGCCACTTGAATGGTGACAGCTATTGGCAGGGATAGGCCTCTGCTGGAGGAGAGCTTGCAGCAGTCCTAGGTTATTATAGCTTGTGCTGCTTCCAAGAGGAGCTGCTGTGGGCACTGAATTAACAGAAGCAAATTGGAAGGTGGGGAAAACAAAGATTCAAAGGCAAACGTGGAACGGGTGGAGGATAAATTCTGACAAGGAAGCAATTTTTGGTGTGTGATTGGCTTTCCTTATGAGGAAAAATCCTTCCACAAACACTGTCATGTCAGCCATGCAGGTTTGTTAGGTTTGTTAGGCAGCCCTCTCCAGCCTTCCTCACAATCGTAAGCTACCAGCTGGTGTCAGCAAATGGATGCTGTTCTTCTTTCAATACAGCAAAATATAATATTTTTTATCATATTTTTACCATATGAAGAACACAAGGGAAGTTTTAGAAGTCATATTTTATCTATTTAACAATATTGTCATCATTAAAATACCTTCTGAGAGTGTGTCACTGTGCCTGAGTGCATAGTTTGGGTAAGCGAACGCGTTTAATCCAGGACACAGCACGAGCCTTCAACACACAAACACCCAGTAAAAATCAGACTTTAGTCTCAAATTAGTTGATGTAAATTATTCTCTGATAAAAGTTTTTAACAGAAATAAACATTTATGCAAGTAAGCAGGCCAATTATATCCATCTTCAGTATCTCTGCTTCTTTTCCAGTACCTCCCTTTCTTTTGAAAATATTTATTCCAAATACATTTTTTCTGGACTTCTGCATGGAAGTGTATATTTTTACACCACTGTCATCACTACTAACACCTCTTTGCTCTATATAATGTATCACTAAGCATTCATCTTGTGTCTTTATTCTTTTGTCAGTGCTTTGCATCTATCCTTTTCCTCGTCCCTCGCATTTTAACTCTTCAGTATGACAGACTGGAAGGAGAGCTTTGCAACTCACCAAGTTGGAACTTTATAGAAGTTGTCCCTTTTTCTGTATTTATTAGTTTTTAAGTTAAAAAAGCTTAGATGCAAATAGATAGTATTTCAAAAAGAACGTATTAAGAGAAGGAAATATTTGCATCCATACATGAATTGGCTACTAAGAAAAGTTCAGCACACCTAATCAGTACATTACTCATTACAGACTAACTTTGTATTCATTGCATTTGTCATAGGGGCTAGGGAAAAGAAGTTATCAGACTGCTTCTTAATTTTATTGAGGTGTTAATGTTGGAAAATCCTAGAGAATGAGACTATAATCCATACTGCTTACTTATATTACAGAGGCTGTGTTTCCAGAGGCAGATAATAGGTTTTGTATTTTTTCAAAACAGAGAGCTTAGCGTCCCACTCATTTAAACATATTGTTTCATAAAATCAGGAAAAACCCACCCCTTTGTGTTTTTCATGAAATATTCAATGGGAGCAGTGTCTGACTGACTCACTCTAGCTGTCCATGGGAATTAGAATGACCTAGAGTTTTCCTGTAATGACAATGACAGCACTGAGTGCTTCATATGCTGCCTTTTATCCCCTTATAATCACGTTCCAAAGAAGATTGAATAAAAACGATGAAATATGTTGCAAATTATCTGGTTCCAATCAACAGTTCTTGAGCTGAATTAAGTATTGAACTAGCCTATGAGAATGTCACATTTTCTTTACAAAATAAAAAAAAAAGCAAATAAAAAGCTTGATGGTTTGGATAGAAATGTATATTTGTAGAACTGGGATGTAGACAATAATCACTGCTTCCCAGCTGCCATGGAATTTAAAGGTGCTGGACCTGGGAGCTGGGAACACAGGACATCTGGAAGATGCAATCTGAGATCTTGTGTTTCTCCCTTGGATTCTGTGTAGAGACCAGATGACAAATCTGACTCTGAGGTAGATATGTTGCAGAGAGATGCCTTGATTCCTACCATGGTTATTGGAGTTCCCTAAGGATGGATGGCTTCATACACAGGTAATAGGCAAAGTTCAGCACGTAGAAGCTTTTCTGTCTATAACAGATGTCAGTTATTTTTCTTCCATAAAGTTATCTGCATAGTTTAAATATCACTTGTCAGGTGATGCCAAGGCACGAAAACATAGCAGGTGCTTCAAATATTCTGTGTAGTAATAACGATTACTCCTGTAGAAGCATCTTAAGAGAGAGATTTCTGTAAGGACAGTAAAGTCAGCATTCTGCTTCTCCAGGTTTAATTGTGGAATGAGAGATTACAAAGGAGCCCTCTGTGCCATACAGTTCTGACACAGACTACTTGTCATTCTCTCACCACGTTGCTTTGTGGACACCCTTATATGCCTGCATACAAATAAAACCACCAGGACACAATGACTTGTGACCCTAGATTGGCTATTTTCACTTGATGGAGTCCTCTGATACTAAATGCCTGGTTCCTATTATTATGAGACTCAGTCCTGAAGAGATAATGAGTGATCTCTGCCAACTCCACTCAAAATAATTTGGCTAATGAGGTTTCTTACAGGTGTGCCTTTCCTGCTGAGAAATAGAGACTAATTTTTGCTGTTGTTATAGGCTGATTCTTTTTTCAGGTATTAAGCCAGAGTTTGTTCTGGACTAAGAATTTTACACAGAAGATAGGTTCAATACCTGAAGATACCTGAGATACTTCTGTAAATTCAATGACAGTATTATCACATCTTTCTTCAGTTTACAAATGTAATATAATTTGAACCAGTGTGTAGAAACTAGTTGTATCTTTTTAAATGAAACCAAGACCTATTTTATTGTTAAGTATGTCCATAAAGATAGAAACAATTTGAAAATATTTGATAAGGCTAATCTTTCTGAATTATCTCTGAATGCTTGATTTTGCCTTCAGGCTTTACTGCAGGCCAATTCAGACTATTCAATTATAAATTATTATTAAATCTTAATTCAAAAGAAATTTTACATTTAGAATTGGTTCAAGATTTCTCAGCAGTGTCAGTAAAATTGAATTTTGCAACCCTAAAGCAAGGTGTGGGTGCCAGTGTGTCGCACTATATTAGGAGCAGCGAGGCAGTACAACACAGACTCTCTCATGGGTTGTACAAGAGAGCAAAGTTTTTTATCCTTGATCTTTATTTATAGACAGGTCTGAGAAGGTTTGAGAGGTAAAACTCTCATTGGTCATTAAACCAACACATCACCATCATTTGTCAAGTGGAGCACCACCCCTTGACTTTTTCTTGGAACTAAATAACAAGGATCCTAATCAACACCTGCAGAGCTTGTTGTCTTTCTTCAAGGACTCTTTGGATTCTTCCTTATACTTTCTCAGGCCAGCGTGAGAAGCTTGTGTGACTTAGTTTCACACAGGCTCTGTGTTCACTGCTTGCGTTTTGCATTTAGCATCCACACCAATGCTTCGATGTTGTTGCTAGAAGGATGTGAGCAGGGGAGAGAAAGATTAAGAGAGAGAGATGGAGGGAGAAATAAGGGTCAGCCAAAGAGATGGAAGGAAACTCCTATGTTGGCAGTGTTTAATTCTCACTGGTGGTCACTAACCCATCTGTCACGATCCCTCCTTTGGCCACAGTCACAGCTAACCTTGTTGTTACACCTCCTTGCTGGCACTTGGCAACTGAATGTTTTGTGCTATAACATTATCTTTATTTTAAGGTAAAAGAAACCTCATAATTTGACCCAGTTTGTCAGTTTGAGAGCAAACCACTTTTATGCACCTCTCCCAGGGTTTGGTGGAGTGCAAATATGTCTTATTAAATAATGTGCAAATTGTTATTAAAAATGGTCATGAACAGGAAATAAAATAGGTTAAAGGTAATAAAACTTTTAGCACCTGTTGCTAAATTTCATCCTGTAGCTAAACTACATCCAGTACTATGAGACTTTTCAATAGTCTCATGGGTAGAAAAGTTTATATGATATGGATTTTTAAGGTTTTCTTTCAGACACGTAAAGGGATGTGTTCATACATCTCCATGTCTTGCTACTGGTGGCCAGCCAGAAGCAAGAAACTCTACTGTTTTAGAGCATACACGTATGCACACACACATAATTTGCTGCACCCTTTTTAATACTTGTGATCTAGATTGTGGCATGAACTTAAGGCTCTAACCCATCTAAGCAAGTCATTGGGATCAAGTGTAGAAAAAAATGAACTGGAATGCTCTTCTGCTTTCAAGAGTATTGAAATCTAATTTACCTCACAAATTCTAGATTTTTGTTGTTTTAAATATTAGCAAAAGTGAATTTGGTACAGTAAAAACTATAGCCATTTGAGGCACAATTACTTCTACAATGCTGTGTAGATATGCTTCTCACTACTACACAACAGCAAACCTACTACAGAAAACTTGTACTTGCCATTTTCTTATTATTCCATGCTCAGTTAGGGAAGGCAGCAACTGAGACTAAGAATGCACTCTGTACCTGTGGAGAGGTTTGTTGTCCTCAGTAGGTCACAGTGGAAATCCACTTATACACAATGCGATGCAGGAATGTGGTCCTGAACAGGATTTTTAAAAACTATGATTACCTTCTTATCAAGTGTGGTGAAGACCTATTCCTTCTCTCAGCAGCATCATACAGATTAAGGATGGTGGCTTAGTATTTTATATGTGATTCCTCTGAGGAACGAATGGACAAGTGGAAACTAATTCCTTCTTGATTTTGACTTAAATTACCTTTTCTTGCCATGGTTTTGATGGTATACGTTAGACATGCCGAGAAAAACATTGTGTCTGCAGCTCTTCACAGGACTTCATTTTAATGATGTCTTTTTTTCTTACAAAAAAAAAAAATTGTTTTTATTTACTCTGCTGTCTTGCCGTAAAGGACTTGACTCACATGCACATGCACACATCCAGATGGGTATGTGTACTTTGTATAGATTTGACTTTCAAAATATTAATCTGTTTTTCTGCTGGGTGACTGTAGAGAATTTTCTGAGTAACTGGGCCCTCTATCTCAGGATACTATCTGAAATTTTGATGAAAAATTAAATGAACCTCTCTAAGGAATGGCACAAATAAATGCATCCTGCCTCAAAATGATGGAAGTGCTGGAGAAGTGTTAGCTGGGGATATTGTAGTCATCCAGGCAGGCTTTAGCATTCGAAATCATTCATAAGCTAAAGGCCCAAAAATACTTGTATTTATTTGGCTCTTTTTAATTTTCTATACCATAGAGCAAGAACTGAAAGTCATTAAAAAACTTAAAAGCTAACTTAAAAGCAGAAGAGAATTATTAGATGTGGGCATCTGATACAATACACTTTTGCTGAGGGGTCTTAATGAGTTAGTGATTAGAGCTTAATTTCTTTAGCTCATTCTTAATGTGCACCAGTCAATGATATAAACCACGGCTGTTTAATTCCCCTGCACTGTAATTTAAGCTAATACTCTTCCTCCCTTGGACTTTTCTGAGATCCTGTTGCCACCACTCAGCCATTTGTGTGACCCTGCCCCAGCCCTGGTGTGCTGAGTGCCCATGTGCTGTGTTTGCTGTCCAAGGACCTTGTCTGGCAGGGACTGTACATATCCTCTTGTGTGTGTCTGCCTATGTGCACTTTAATTTATATCAGTGCAAAGTCTAGATTCTGTATCATTGTAAAGTAGTTGTGGTTGAGTTTTTTTTCTCAAGGACCTTTCTGAGCAAAGGCACTTAGTCATTTTCCATTTTGGAGTTTGTGTTATAAATCATCTTTTGACTGGTTTCTCCTTTGTGGTTCCTGTCTGAAATTCTAGTCCAATCATATACTTTAAGAATTATCTCCAAATGTTTTTCATTTTCCTCTGGAAATTCAATTCATAGATCCCTCAAGGTCAGTAACACTGTTAATCTATTAACAACCAGCCTTTGACAAGAATCTGGAAATAGTTTTTGAGCTATGCCAATTTAACAGTATATGGGTTCATTTTATTTTGTACTTATTTTTACAACAGTTAGCAGGAGTCTGAAAAAAAAAATAATGCATTAGTAAAATGGTTCACTTTTTTTAAAGTCTTCTGAAATTTTATCAGTGAATACATCAAATAATCTCCCTAAGAAGACAATGTGGTGGGTGCTTAATTTCTAACATTAGAACCTGACTGTCCCTAACCCAGTGAACATTCTGAGTTCACTGCATTATTAGAGGGGAGTTGAATTAAAACATATTGTCCTTTTCTAACCATATGATACGTTTTCATCCAAACCATCCATTTTTGGGCATCCATCCTATCATGGGCAGGATCACCTTGCACTAGACCACATTTCTCAAAGCCCCATCCAGCCCCATCCTTGAACATCTCCAGAGACTGAGTTCGCAACTGCTCTGGGCAACCTCTTCCAATGCCTTGCCACCTTCACAATAAAAGAGTTTCTTTCTAATATCTAATCTAATCCTATCCTCTTTCATATTAAAGCCATTTCCCCTTGTCATGTCATTACATGTCCTTATTAAAATAATCCCTCTCCAGGTTTGTAAGCCCCTCTTTTCTACTAGGAGGCTGTTAAAAGGCCTCCCTGAAGCCTTCTCTTCTCCAGGCTGAAGATTCCCAGCTCTCTCAGCTATGATCATATGAGAGGTCTTCCAGCCCTGTGACCAGCTTAGTGGCCTTAGTGGACTTGTTCCAACCAGCCTATGTCTTTCTTGTGCTGAGAGCTGGATGGGGTGGAGCTCCAGGTTGAGCCTCACCAGAGAACAGTATCAGGACAGAATCCCTTCCCTCACCCTGCAGTCCATACTGTTTTTTATGTAGCCTAGGATGGGGTTGGCTTTCTGGGCTTCAAGTACACATTGCCAGTTCGTGGTTTGCTTCTTGTCCACAAACAATCCCAAGTCTGTCTGCCCAGGGCTGCTCTCAATCCATTCTCTTCACAGTCTGTATTTGGGCTTGGAATTTCCTGAATCTAGGTGGAGGACCTTGTACTTGGCCTTGTTGAACTTTATGAGGTTCACACAAATGGACCTCTCAAGCCAGCCAAGGTCCCTCTGGATGACATCCCTTCCCTCCAGTGTGTCAACTGCACCACACAGCTTGGTGTCATCAGCAAACTTGCTGATGGTACAAGAAACTCCACTGCTCACCTCAATAACAAAATATGTTAAAACTGCCAATACCAGTACCAACCCCAGAGGAAGAAGAAGAAAGTTCCTTGACTTTAAAGATTAATATTTCTTTTTTAGGTCTTTCCTTTCTCCCTGTAATATCCTTGAAACATCATTAAACATTTGAGGCTAGTAGGAATGATTTGAAAAAGTGCAGTTGTTTAACCAAAAATTTTGAAGTAAAGGAATAAATTGCTTTCAAAATCAGATCTATATATTCTCTTGCTATGTAAGGAAATCCCTTATGATTCTGACATCTGTGGAAGAGGAGGAAGCTACATAACGCTATTTTTAATCGTCTTTGTCACTACTTCGTCCTACTTTCCACTTTTCTCCTTTTAGAAACACAGGCCAAATGAGAAAAGTACCTCATGTTGAAAGTCTGTATTATATTTATGTTTGTTTGTGGATGAGTTTTATTTTCTCTCCACCTTCCTTTCTTTAGGAAGCGGGAATAAAGATCAAGTTGTGTCCTGTAATTTCCATTTGATAAATCCGTGATTCCCCTTGCCATGTTAGTGTGATCTTCGAAGGAAGAGTTGCATTTCCACAGCATTTCTTCTGTGCATACCCAACCAGAATGCTGCCATTTCACATATCCAGCAGTCCCCACACAACAACTGATTTATTGAAGTGATATGAGAAAAAATATCAAGTCTGCCTGTGGCAAATGAGAGGTAGATAATGGACAGAAGCGGTGCAGACTTGACTTTTTCTTCTGTATTTACCCCCTGCCTTGTGTGCCTTGATTTTTGGTGTTTACTCACCCAAAGTTCAGTATGACCACAAAATCTGAGATTGGTTGCTTGGTACTGAAGGAATTGGTAGTAATGGAAAAAAACCAAAGAGTACATGGGTGTGTGAAAAGGAAAGTTTCTCACAGAACAGCATTTATCCAATGCAGTCCCATAAACAAGTTTTGGTGGAACTGCATCTCTCACCAAGACAAGCAAAACAAAACATTCTGATGCATGACAGCACAGTTTCCTTTTAGACTAAAAGTCATGTCAGGGATACGACGTTTTCTACTTTTTATTCAATTAACTACCATGCTGCAATTTTCCTCCATAATTGGCATACTTAACTAGATGATCTCCTGCTCTTTGAATGATTTGCATCTTCCCATGTATTATTTTTTGCTTCCTGAATCTCTGGTGTTACTAGAAGCGTGTACAGTCTAGACTTTTTTTTCTTCTGCTTTGCTATTCTTGTTTACTCCTTGTTTATCTGATGAAAATAAGAGCTCTCTGCTCAGAGAGAACATTTTCCCTTTGTTACCTGTTTAACAGCACTTAGGTGTAACAGGTCTTTTCCTGATACACCTAATTGACTTCACACTGACCTATGTAAAATTGCTTCATGCCACATGTTGGCCTTTTTTTTTTTTTTAAATAGAAATTACTGTGTCTGTAGTCAAGGAAATATTTCTTAATGACAAGCTTAGCACAGGCTAATCTGAGTTTTCATGAAGTTCCTAATACAGCTTGATCTTGCTTTTATTTCTTCATCCCACTGCCACCATTAGATCTGTCTTGGGATTCTGGGAACTCTTCTGTGGCTTCTCCCTCTCCCTAGGGAGAGATAGGACAGCAAAAATCAGTTCAGAAAGATTTTGGATAATGTGTGAACAGAATTTCTTTTCAATAAATATGAAAAATATAATGGTAGTCAAAATACTAATGCTGGCTATAAGCAGGATGCATTGTGTGAAAGGGGTCTTTGTTGAAAAGAGAAATTCAATGTTTGACATGACACCTGAACACTCAAATTTGAAATTACATGGCTGACAAACTTTCTCAGGATTATTTTGGCAGTCTCCATCTCAAAGTTCAACAAATGTCAGTACATAGTATATAATTAACAGCCTTTTAACATTTGCAATGCTGATGTAAATGTAGGCTGTTTTTTAATGAAAAGTTTTCTTGCTTAATTTCAAAAAGTGTTGATATAATGGTAGACTGTGGCATGAAAATTTAAAAATTCTCCCATAGCTGTATCATACAAGAGCAGTGGTTAATTACTCATTTAGTACTTAATCTCAAAAGATGTTATTTTTTAAATTAACAGAGTGGTTGGCACATACACCTAATTCAGTTCATCCGGAGCATAACATAAACTCAGTAAATAGTCACCTGTCATTTAATATAATCAATTTCTTGACTTTATAATCAAGAAATGACCACCTGCTCTTCTTTCTTTCTTTCTTTCTTTCTTTCTTTCTTTCTTTCTTTCTTTCTTTCTTTCTTTCTTTCTTTCTTTCTTTCTTTCTTTCTTTCTTTCTTTCTT
>NC_031770.1:61877478-62031115 GCF_001522545.3 Parus major | reverse complement strand
TTTCTCTCTCTCTCTCTCTCTCTCTCTTTCTCTCTCTCTTTCTCTCTCTCTCTCTCTCTCTCTCTCTCTCTCTTTCTCTCTCTTTCTCTTCTTTCTCTTTAGATAATTTTTTTGGGTGTGTGTGGTGTTTACATTGCTGTTATTTTAATTATCATTAAGAATTATATATTTTTATTTTATTTTCATTATTCACATTTTCATGAAGTTCATCATTTCACCATTCCAGTTAGTGAAATTGTTAGAATGCTGTCAAAGAAACTCCTTGATCTAAATTCACTTCACCATTACATTGCCTTCTAATATTAACATAAATATTATTTTTGTCAAAACATGTCATTCTACTACAGTTTGGGCTACAGTACTGTATTTTTACCTCATGTCAAAACACCAGTTAGGGACACCTGCTAATGGAATTATGAAATTATTTCTACTGCTACTATTAGAAAGGCATTTTTTCTAATATCTGATCTATCTGTTTGGAATGGTATTGCTTATTAACAGTAATCGTCAGCCTGGGATTGTTCCTCAAGTGATTTTTAAAATATTTATTAACAGTCTTGGGGGAGTTAATATTTTAGCTGATGTTTGTGACAATAGAAGAAGGTAAACTAGAGTCATTATCAGTAGAAACAGGTCAAAAAATTGTGTGTATTTAGTTACAGGCAAAAGCCCACTGACCAAATAGTTGGGATAGAGAAAAGAGAGATAAATCAAAATGCTAGGAAGTCTTGGTAGAGACAGGACCAGGCTAAAGGATGCTGTTGTGAATGGAGCAATGTAGCTGAGAAGAGGTCAAAAACCTAACACTTATTTTCAGCACTGATACCCTAAAACATTGTAGCATTTGCTGGTGTATGTAACAAAGTGATTTGTGTTTCTCCTCCTGCAAACATACCATTCTAGTGAGCAGTTTTGTATCTTGGTAGAATATAACTCAGTAACCAGTGAGAAGTGCAGCTTTCATTAAAACAAAAAGTGGAAATGTTTCAAACTGATCTTATTTTACTGCTGACAAGTTTTTTCTTTAACTCAGAGTTATTGTCTTTGATATGTCAAGGGGAAATACCTTCATATATGTTTTCCGGTTTGTTCTAATCTATTTATGCTTTTGCTTTTTAATCATAGGTTTCTGTGCTCGAGAGGCAGATATTTGACTTCCTTGGTTATCAGTGGGCACCCATCCTCGCAAATTTTATACACATTATTATAGTCATACTTGGCTTATTTGGAACCATCCAGTATAGACCTCGTTACATAACAGGAGTGAGTATTTAATTTCATTTATTTACTTTGTGTGCATGTGAAAAAAGAACAAACAGAAAAGTGGTCCAAACTGCATCGTTCATAGAGCAAATGGAAATCTTATCTTGCTTTAATTTTCTTCTGTAACATTTTCCATTTACTTACCGTGCTTTTGGGACACCTGCAATAATCAACTGGTAACACTCTACAAAAGTTAAAAGTCAATATGATCATTGACTGCATGACAATATGAACTTTCAGGTGGAGTCAGTTTAAGGAATTACAATGTCTTCAGTATTAGAGGAATTTAGAGCTAGTCTAAATGTTAGCCATAACTTTCCTAGATACATTGGACCTCCCCAGCAGAGGTATTGTTCATTATAGTTACTCAATATTCTTATTAACTACTGTTGCTAGAGTGCTTATCTGTTATGTACATGCCTCCTAGAATTTATAATCCAACCTGAAAGCGAGGTATGATGACATGGTAAGAAATAATGGACTGAGGGCTCCAGTATGAAAATAAGGATTAATTAGTGTCCACACTAATTAATATTTTTAATCCATTTCTTTCCTTACTCAGCCAACCCTTACAGACAGATGTAGTACATCTGTACTCTCTGTCACAATGCAGTATTAATTAAATCCTTATTTCATACTGTGGGTTTGTGAGGTTTTTGCCTTTTGTACTTCCACAAAGAAAGAATAACAGCAACTCTGAAAACTATAATTCACAATACCTTTTGTTAGATTTTCTGACAATATTACTGTCAAAATTGGCTATTAATTCACATAAGCTTTTATACATTTCAGACACAAGAGTTGAAAAATTTGCCCATACACAACCATATTTTCATGTCAGGTGAATGACAAGGGGATCTTAAAACAGTAGAATGGCTTGTGTTGGAAGGAACCTTAAAGACCACCTGGTTTCCAGCCTGGCAGGGGCACCTTTCAGTAGACCAGATTGCTTTAAACTCCATTCCAACCTGATCTTAAACCCTTCTGGGGATGGGGCATCCACAGCTTCTCTGGACAACATGTTCTAGTATCTCACCAGCCTCACAGTGAAGATTTCCTGATATCTAATCTAAACCTACTCTTTAGTTTACTCTTTCGGTCTATAAGCCATTACCCCTTGCCTCTGTTAACTCCACAGAATGTGTACCCATTTCTGCAAAGTCTCTCTCTTAACTGCTCCCTCATATACCAGCAGTCACTCAGAATATAGAAAGATTTTGCTTTTAACCCTCTGCTACCAACCATATTACATTACTGTGATGCTTGGAGAAATACATTAATATTTGTGTCTGTGTTTCTGTCTCTGTGATCTCCTATATGCAGAAAATTTGTATCAACATGTGCAATGCATTTATGCATGCACACAATTTAATATATTCCAAAAAATTTGCTATCAACATTGAAAAGTACATTGAAAGCCTTAAATATTTAGTTTTTCCTCAAGTTACAACACTGAGATTCATGTGAACTGGAGTTTCCTTTCATTTCTGGTACTTTGACCGGTACTAAAGACTTGAAAATAAAAATGCAAAATTCAAGCATCCATCAAAGAAAAAGGGTTAAATGATCCATCCCAAGACTAACTACTCTGTGGCATAAAACAGAGCATGAGCATAAAATGCATAGCTGAGCTAAGCAAAAAGTTAGATTTAAATTTAAATTCCTACTAATTTTCCCATACATCTTTCTTAGAGCTCACCCCAACTGCATAGCCCATCTGGCTTTGTGAGTTTGCCTCTCTGCATCATCACTGATTTGGATAGAGACAATCTAAGATTGAGCTCTCTTGCTCAGAGTTTATAAAAGACACCTGAATGTGCCAGTTATCACAGACTGATTGAATAAGAAGACAGTGATAAAAAATTCATCCTTTATTTATGTGGATCAACAGAGGAGCTCTGTGGCCCACAATACAAAAAAGACATGGACCTGTTAGAGCAGGTCCAGAGGAGAGCCATGAAAATAGTCAGTGGCTTACAACATCTCTCCTCTGGAGACTGGCTGGGAGAGTTGGAATTGTTCAGCCTGCAGAAGAGAAAGCTCTGGGCAAACCTTACTGTAGCCTTTCAATATATACAGAGGACTTATAAGAAAGATATAGAAAGATAGAGATCTTTTTACCAGGGCCTATAGTGACAGAAAAAGGAATAGGTTTAAACTATAAGTAGGCAGGGTTAGATTGAACATAAGGAAGAAATTGTTTACTATGAGGATGGCAAGAAACTGAAACAGATCAGCCAGAGAGTTTGTGTATGCCACATCCTGGGAAGTGTTCAAGGCCTTGTTGGATAAGGCTTTGAAAAGCTTAATCTTGAGAAAAATATCCATGCCCATGGCAGGAGATTAAAGGATTTTTAAAGGTCTGCTTCAAACTTATACCTGGTCACATTAAGTGTGGGAGAAAAGGACAGATTATTAGTAGTACATTACTTAACGTGTAATTGCCGATATGCATGTAAAAAAACACAAAACAAAGGAGGAAGAGGCAATTACCTTATGTCTGAGCTTCTTGCAACATCATCAGTCTGCCAAACCATTCAGCCCCAGAGAGTACAGTTGATTTAATCTATGTCTTTCTAAAGACTAGACATGGTGCATCGCTCAACACACCTAGTGGGATTGACTTAATGTCTGATATGACAAGTGCCCCTGACTCTACCAATTCAGATTTGGAGTATTTCTGTTGTAAATTGAAATTTATTACCTTCCTTTTTTAAAAAAATGTTTAAACTAGTGTATGAAGATGTGCAATAGTTAATCTCCCACATGTACATACCAGGATACTGTCCAACAACTGTAATCATGCCATGGGAAATTGTAAAGCCTCTGAGCCACCTTTCTGAATTTTAAAGACAGTAGGACAGTCTCCATATGGTGAATGATTTGGAAAGGATTTTTGGTGAGAAAACATTTTAGAAGACTTTTTGCTAAATCTTGTTAAGAGTAAAAATTTTCAGATAAAAGTTATTTATAATGAAAAAATTCTTATGTCTAATATTTTTAATAAGTGAGTTCTGGCATTAATGCGCCTTATTGACAGATTTCAATTTATCTTCCAGATAATGTTTTATTTATAAAAAGAAAGTGTGTGTAGTCAAGCTCAGTACAAAAATTGTTATAGAACATATTTTCACAGAATCACAGAATAGGTAAGGTTAGAAGGGACAGCAGTGGATCATCTGGTCCAACTTCCCTGCTCAACCAGGGTCATCTTAGAGCACATGGCACAGGATTGCATCCAGACAGTTCTTGGATATCTCCAAGACATCTGTGAGCCAGACCCCACAACCTCTCTGGGCAACCTGTTCTAGTGCCCATTCACCTAATCAGCAAATTAGATTTTCCTCTTGTTTTACTTCCATTTTCTTTAGGGTGCTGATAGGGAATATATATATATATATATGTATATACACATATATATGTGTAAACTCATTTAATAAAAAGGATGATGAAATTAAATGGAATGGTCATTGTGCATTCTTGTCAGCCTGCAAGACACAAAATTTTGAAGTCTGTGATGTCAGACTGCTACCTGAATCTCCTCTCTGTAAAAGGTTTTCTTAGGAAGAACTTTTCCATTCTGAGACAAACCATTCAGTGCTTCAGTTTATTTGTACTTACATGATACTCTACTGTGTTGCAACTGAAATGTAGACATTTATTTATAGATGGAGGCACACAGACACAGAAATTACTTCTCTGCTCTACACAACTTTTCAGAGCAAATGATAATTTGGGAAGATAAGCAATAATTTTCTGCATAATCATGTTGAGCTAATGCCCAATAATATTATAAGTACAATTAAGTAAATGACCTTGAACATTTTAGTAGTAGCTCTGTCTGGTGGCTGTCACAGGAGGCTGTGAATCAAGATACTGATTCTGTTTCAAACTGTGCCATTAGAAAGATGATTTGTTTGTTCAAGTTTGTTCAAGCACACATAATATTCTTCAGTTTCTTCCTTGATTCAGTAGTTTATAATGGATGATAATGAATGGGAATGGGTTTTTTTCTGTACTTGATAGGATCCTAGAACCATAGAATGTGCTGAGTTGGAAGGAACTCATCAGGATCAACTTCTCATTGACTGAAACTTCTGGCCCTGCATAAGACCCCAAGACTCACATTGTGCTTGAGAGCACTGTCCAAATGCTTCCTGAACTCAGACAGGCTTGGTGCTCTGACCACTTCCCTGGGGAGTCTGTTCCAGTGCTTAACCACCCTGTGGGTGAAAAACCTTTTTCTGATATCCAGCCTAAACTTTCCCTGTTTCAGCTTTATGCCATTTCCTCAAGTCCTGTCACTGGTCACCAGAGAGAAGAGATCAGTGCCTGCTCCTCCTCTTCCCCTTGTGAAGATGTTGAAGACTAAAATGAAGTCTGTCTCTCTCTTCAGTTTCCTATTTTCTAGGATGAGCAAATCAAGTGACCTCATGCCCTCTTCACAGTGGGCTCCAGACCATTCCCTATATCTCATGTCACTCCTTTGGATGTTCTTTAATAGATCAAGGTCTCTTCTATATTCTGGCACCTCAAACTGGCACCCCAAAAAGCAGGATTTTCCCCTCATGAAGTTCTGCTGGCTGTAAGTGATGACTGCATTGTCCTCCAGCATTTTTCAGTATCTCCCAGAACAATACTTTCCATGATTTTACCAGACACTGAAGTGAGACTGACAGACATGTAGTTTCCAGGGTCCTCCTTCTTGCCCTTTGGGGCAAAATGGGACATTGTTAGCTAGCTTCCAGTCAACTGGAAGTCAACTTTTCTGGACTCCCAAGACCACTCAAAAATCATCCAGGGAGGCTTTGCAGTGTCATCAGCTATTTGAGGAATCTGGATTAATCCAGTCAGGCCCCATAGATTTGTAGGGATCCAGCTGGAGCAGCAGATGCCACAAAAGTTCAGGATCCATTGGGAGCTGATAATTCTCAGTCATGTTTCTCCAGCTCAGGGCACTGAGACCCTTTTGGTCCATCCTCCAAGTTGAAGACAGAGGGAATGAATGCATGAAACACCCCTGTCTTATCTCTGTCCCTTGTTTAGCTGTTCATACCTACATATTCATTTCTCTATTTCAATGTATTTAGTTAATGAATGAATTCTTTCCAATACTCACGTTTCTTTGCAATTTGAGTAACAAAGAGTTAGCTATTATATGTACTATATTTCAGAGAAGACCAGCCCCTTAGACTTGTATTTCTGTCACAAATGGGCTTGAAGAAACAGAATTTATTTCCTGCAGCTGTCACTAATACGAGCAACAGAATGTGATTAAATTTTAGGATATTCTGTCACTTTATTTACTAAAGTCTTTGCTGAATGTGAGGTAGAAAGCAAGCTGAACGAGCCTGAAGTAAATTCACTTAAAACTGGAAATGACACTTGTATGAAGCATTTTTCATTATCCATGCTGTTCTCAGTGTAAAAATTTCCAGGATTTATTTGTTTCGCTCAGGTTGAAAGTAGTGTGATGCAAGGTGATTTATATTTTAGTACTTACAAGCCAGATCAATCAGGAAATGGGTGACCACAGATATATTTCCATGTTAGTAAAAAAAATCTGTGTCACTGAAAACTTAAGTAATTACTAAAATGTCAGGAGTAATCCAAATATACCTACCCACTGAAAAAGTTAAACAAGAGAGGTATCTCAGGGATAAGCAATGAAAGATAATGTTGACAGAGTAGTAATTTCCCCAGATTAAGTAGAATTCCAGGAATTAAACTTCACATGTGCCTTAAACAGGGAGGACAGAACAGCTATTTTATTTGAGAACTGCATGTATATTGAGATGTTCTTACATTTGGGAAGGAAAAATGCAGGTCATCACCCATTAGTTTCAATTTGCTGTATCATAAGCACACTACCATTACGTTTTCAATCAGAAAAATCAAAAAGATTCAGAAAATACAAACTCTGCAAGATCAAGGAGGTGATAGCAACCCCAAAAGTGGCCATTTTGGAAAGCTCTGCCTACATCCAAATAGAACAAATGCTCAGGTGAAATTTTAACAAAATAGTTATGTAAATCGTTTTCCTTCAACTGGAGGAAAATCAGATGAGTTTTTAAAAGCAGAATGATAGAATCAGTAAGAGTGAAAACAATCTCTGTTATCATTGAGTCCAGACCCACCACTGAACCATCTTCCTGAACACCATATTTACAAGTTTTCTTTGAACACTTTCAGGGATGAGGGAATAGAATATTGTTTTAGGGTCCATATAAACTCACAAATTAAAGAGGAGATAAATCAAGGGAGAAACAGCACACATATAGCTAGTTAGTAGAGATAGTTAACTACAATAAACATTACTCTGAAACATTTTGTCTGATGAAGTAAACAAAGAAATAAAGTTGCTAAAACTATAATGAAGCATAGGATTGCATTGAAGGAAATAAAAGCTTTGAAGTGCAAAATTTGTGACCAAGAGGATGAGGACAAAGGAAAAATACAGACTAAAACTAGAAAACTTAAAAGATCACTAGTAAACTTTGCAGAAACATGTTTGGGACACTGGTAAAACTACATAAAATGAATTAAGACTCTTACAGTGCTGGAGAATCCTCCTCAGCCTTGAATTATTTTTTTTTTAATTCATAGTTTAATTTTTCTTATGCCAGATAAACTGATGTTAATGAAACACTGGTTAAAACATTATTTTATGATGTACTAGATTCTGCATCCGGGCATTTTTTTTTAAAATGCTTTCCATGCCATAAATAGCAGCATGAATTCTCCTTAGCATTTTCCATGATAAGCATTTAATATGTTAACATTCTTTTCATTCCAGAATTTATACTTAATATTTTGGTTGAAGAATGCTTGCTGTTTGTCAAAGCTCTTCTTAAAAAATATTCTTTATTCTGGTCACCTTTTCAGTAGTCTTTTCTCAGGTCTTGTCAGTGTTTTCTGAAATATTTCCATGTTCAGAAATACCTGGAACAAGAATATGCTATTGCAGCTTTTTTCTCTTAAATTTTTTCATAAAAGATTAGTGACACAATTTGGATACCAAAGAAGAGTAGAGTTTGATTCTTTATATAGTCTGTCCTTTTACTACTGAAGCTACCTCCATACAAATGACCTTTGTAAACTTGGCTGTTATTTTATTGGAGGGTTTTGCTCACTTCTGGGAGATGCTGTGAAAAATCAGTAGGGATGTAAGTAGAAGACTGCCCTTTGGACTTTGAACAACATATGCTGAAAGAGATTTTGATTCACAGGGAAGTATGCTGTTTAATAGAGTGCTTCTGCTGCTGTTGTGCTAAAAGACTATATTTTAGTATGTTGTGGATTCAAATGTACTTTAATTTATATTTAAAAGGACAGGCTCAGCAGTTTACTTTTGTAACTGAATCTAACCTGCTTTAGGGTAGGGATGGGAATGTGAAGGGAGTAGAAATTTGTGAATAGCTGGCTGATCAGTGTCATAGCACTAATCCAAATTTTTAGTCTAATGGCTAACAGACATACAGAACTTGATCAAACAAAAGCTTAAGTATCCCAGTGTTCAAAAAATATTATTTTCTGTATGCTTATCAGTTGGTTTTTTGGTAGAGTATTAAATACAAGTTTAAAACAAATGTGTTTTTTTTACCTGATAATCAGTCCAGAAAGTCAGTCACAGATTTGATGACCCTGGTCTTTTGACATCTCCTTTTAGATATATCTTATATATCTTGCAAAACATCTCAATGGATTTCAAATTCTTAAGCCCTGGAGATTCAGCTAAGCCTTGAATAAATATGTTCAAGAATCATTTCCAGTATAATATTATACAGAGTGCATCTGTCTTGACTGTATGGAAGTAGATGAAAGAAGATAGTCTGCAGTAAATTTCTCTGCATTTTCTGTCCTTTTTTGGCTCTTGATTTTAAACTTTTCATGTTATTTAAGATAGAGTATTTTTTTTTTTTTCTGTAATTGTCTGGATGAAGTTTGGCTTCTTTCATCTGCTCTCTTCACTGGGACTTATTTAGGTGTAAGGCAGTGAGGGTACAAATAATTAATCTAAAGAAAATTATGTAAAGGATGGCTTTTCTTTAAAAAGTGTAAAATATTCTTTCAAGCGTATTCAGACTGTTAATCTCCCATCCCTAGGAAAGCACAATGGAAAAAAAATAAGCCACAAAACTCCTGCTGATCAGAGAACTAGTCAAGACATAAAAAGGATTTTATCCCAGATAAGAGCTCCTTGTTCTCCAATTCCTCTAAGTTTTGTGTAGGACATTACTTTCTCAGGAGCTCCCTGCTGTCAGAAAACAGACCTCTAAAGAGCAAAAGAGAAACTGCCAGACTCCAAGAGTCTTTTGAAAAAAGCAACCATTTTGAAAACACAACATACTCTTCTTACTTATTTGAGCATGAAATCTATTAGGTTCTTAGAACCGCTGATTCCTGAAAATTAATTCAATATATTTTCAGAAAATATGATTAAAGACACTCTGGACAAGACTCCAGCACAGAATTTACTTGAGTAGTTCTGCATGGAGTTTTGTTTTCTTTCAGACTGAAATGGATTTTCCCTAATTTTTAGAGTGTTTTTTAAGTTTTCCATTATAAAAAGAATTCCTTTTAAAGACACTTAACTAATACTTTTTAAAGTTTCTTAAAGTGATTAAAATGCTGATTATTAGAAGATGAAAGATTATAATTTGCATCATGTAATTAAGTCCAGCTTTGGTTCCCAGAAAATTTTATTTAGAACCTGTTCAGTGCAGGATAATGACTGATTATTTTAATTTAAGTCCAGACTTACTGCTCTCATGAAAGGTTTGACTGGTGTTTAATTCAGGTACATTCATCCTTTCCTACAGCTTTTATCCCCTTTCAATGAACTGTATTCACATTTAAAAAGTAGCCATTCAAAATGGCTCTCCCTCTCCCATTCCACAGAAAAGGAAGATGGTTTTCCAGGAAGTCGCCACTGAGGAGTAAAGTTCCATGTAGAGCTGAAAATAACGTATAACGAATATTGTATTTTGTTTGCATTCAACCCAGAGAGCTCACCAAGGAAAGCTGAAAATATGAAGTTCCTCTGCATTTCATTTTGTTTCTTTAGAATAGCTCCTCTGTTTTGTCACCATAATGAATGCATTTTATTCTGCGGTGGAGTCTGTGCTTCATTTTGATTGTTTTTTTTCTCTTTAGAAGAACTAGCAACCCTTTGTGCTAAAATAATGTCTAATTGGCACTTTAGTTGAAATACTATAAAGAGCATGAAGAATGAATGACTTAGCTGATGAAGTCTTTAAACAGATACGTAGAGGAAGAGATTAGAGATGAAATCCATGGGGTTTGCTACCTCCACCTAAACTGCAGTGGAAAGCATTAAAATTCTCTTAAGCATCAAATAGCCCTGGCCAGCTAGACATAATTAAACATCAAGCAAGGATAAGGTAATGTTTCCACTGCTCTGAGATGACCTCTGCAATTCAGTGCTGAATATTTCTCTTTATCTAGCATAATCAGGTTTCCTTGTATTTCCCAGATTTACTCCTATATTTGTTACTATGGATTTTCATATTGTTTATTTAGTATTTTTTCCTAGCTGGTGTACATCAATTATGCTGACATTTGCTTGTCTAAAAGGTTATAGCTCTATCTTTTTATCTTTTATGTGTTTGTAGCATGCATTTATGTCTGTCCACTTCAGAGCTTTTAATGTCTCTGTCTTTGTGTCACGCTGCTGGAGTAGGGAAGTATTCCCCCACACTGCTTTAATACGTGGGAGCTGAAACATTAAAATCTGAGACATTTTCTCATTATCAGATGACAGGCTGTGACAGATAATCATGTGAATCCATTTTTCTCAAGTTACAAGCCAGTGTTTTACTCTGTGCATCCAGCAAACATAAGGATGCCAGAAACTCTCTATAAAGTCTAGGAATAAAGACTGGAATCACAGATACCCAACAGAGTGGATTACTTCTGTGAGAAAAAAATTAAATAAATAAAACAGCCTTTGGACAGTATCTCTCTGTCCCAGCTGTCAGCTATGCCCCATATAACCACTCCCTTCTGCTGGGATCAGGATGAGAATCAAAAGGGTGAAAGTGAGAAAACTCATGGTTTGTGATGAAGAGTTTAAGAGATTTAACAAAATCTGCACATGCAAACCAAGCAAAGAGGAAAGCAACGAATTCATTTGCTGCTTCCCATGTACAGGCAGGAGTTCAGCCATTCCCAGGAAAGCAAGGCTCCATCATGCCTAACAATTATTTGGGAAGACGAATGCCATCTCTCCAAAATCCCTCTCTTCCTCTCTCTTCCCTCCCCTTTATATACTGAGCATGATGTCATATGGCATGGAATGTTCCCAGGATCATTGGGTTGGCTGTCCTGGCTGTGCCCCTTCCCAGCTTCTTGTGCACTCCCAGCCTCCCTGCTGGTGGTGTGGTGTGAGAGGCAGAAAAGGCTGCAAGCACTGCCCAGCAAGAACAAAAACATCTTTATATTATGAGCACTGTTTTCAGCACCAACCCTAAACATAATTTCCTACCAGCTACTTTGAAGAAAACTATCCCAGCCAAAGCTGGTACATTCTTTCAGCCAGGGAAAAGCTGCTGATGGCTGAACCTGGCTTTGTGATAACTCTTTTGTCAGACTTGGTGGCTGTTGCAATGGCTACTGGTATCCCTTGTTGCACTCCTTCCAAGAGATTAATATATTTTAATTAACAGCTTATGGCACAGTGAAATATACATTAGAAAAGAACAGGAAACATTGCCTTTAGTCCAAACTTCCTACTCAAATCTTACATTCCTCTGTTGTGCTGCCTCTCCTTTGCAACTGGCTCCTGGCTCTGGGCTTGTTGTGGAATACCATCACAGAACAGCAATTCTGCTGCTGCTCTTCTTTCTATTCCAGCTCCTTCTGTACTTCTACATCTCCCTCCAATCTCTTCACCTTGATTCAGGTGCTAATCTATACATGTATATTTGAAGTGGCATTGTGGCGTCATGTAGCTAAAATGAAGTTTCAGCTTAAAATTAAAGTTGATTTTATTTTTTTATATTTTTTATTTTTGGATTTTTAATTTAAACTGAAGTCTGATCAGCACTGCTTACCAGTACTGTACTGAAACCATGTTCTTCTGGCCAACTGAGTACAGCTTATGCAATCTTAGTAATTTGAGTGAAGCTGACTTCAGTCATAGTTGTTTCATATCTCTGCACAGGATGACCTGACAGTACCTGGCATCCACCCTCATATTTTTTTCAAGAGGTTTTTTTGCTAGGAAATGTGGCTGATTCTTTTTTGTGAGTTTCATTGTCACCCTGAGGTTATGCTACAAGAAAGGTGCATTGAGAATCACACAAAACTACACTACCCTATTCATTTACAAATCTCCATTTCCAATTCTGAGAGAAGCTGGAGGTGCTTTTCCTCAGTTATGTTCCAAATGTGGCCTTTTTTCCCCCCATTTGAACAAGAACCTGTAAAAAAATAATTTGTGAATCTTGTCACAAATCTCAATTTCAGAACTTTAGAGATGCTTTTCTCTTTCCATCTGTACTTACCTTTTAAAATTTTTGGTGTTTTCATTATGGTTTTCAACTCCCAAAGCCTCACAAGAAACAGGGCATGGTACTTCTTTCAAGTTTCTCCTGTTGCTGCGAGAACATTACCAGTACAGATATATTTTCTGAATGACACTGAAAGGCAGGATGAACAATGAGTAGAGTTGTAAAATGCACTATTAAACATGTTCCAAAATTTCCTAATGCTCCCTACTTCTACAATTTAGCTGTCAAGGGCACTATTTATTTGCATTTTGTTTTATGGGTTATTATGTATATTAGGCAGAGATGTTAATGCTACATGCATTCATGTTGGTTAGATCATAGTGAAGCAAGATTTTACGTGCTATGAACTCAGCAGGTAAGATTTGAATTATAAGTGCCTCTAAGGACAGAATTTTGCATATCAATATAAATTTTACTTCTAAACAAGTCTAGTAAAGTAACATTTTAGTTCTACAATTAAATGGTATGATTCCCCCTATACCAGTTTGAGCTACCAATAGTGCTGCTGTTCAATTCCTAGCTGTACTTTCTTAACTATTTCCAAGCATCCTGTTTGCTAGATTTCTATCTATTTATTTATTATATAAGTGAATAAAACTCTGCAGCTGTTTCCATTGATTTCAGTATCAATTTTGGGCAAATGAGATATAAATAATTTTGGGTTTCATGCTGTTTTTTATGAGCAAGTAGGCCAGTTAAAGATTCTGTGCTGATTGTGCTCTGAAACCAGTGAGTGTTTTTGCTTTCATTTATGGCTCACAAAATTAAACATTTAGCTGGTAGGTTTGCTGTCCAACTGGAAAAATGCAGAACTTGTTAGAAATATCTGCAGAAGTCTTCAAGTTTATCAAATCACCATCTTTTGGAAGAGGATATATGTTGTTCCTGGGATAAAAATTTTGTTAAAGAATAGCATTATGTAAGTAATGCATAAATAAGCAAAATCATCACAGCCATGTGTCCCTTGATAAATAGTTTAAACAGGTGATATATTTGAAAACAAAATCATGAATTTTAAATTGGCATAATTTATTTTATCAGCTCACTGTTATTCAGTTTGGCTTTTTAAATCCAGGTCTAAAGTAATCTTCAAAATATTTCTGTTGTAAGTAAAAACCAAAAAGTTATTTGTAGCCTATGGCACTGAGCACTCTACATATTTAATTTTGCATCTGCCTGAAGAGCAAATTCCTGTTTGAAATTTAATGTTAGAACTTGCCTGTCACTGATTTTATTTATGAGTTTTGTTTTACCTAGTTACTACTACTTTCTGTGAAACAAGAAGCACTCTTCTCTCTTTAGTCTTGTTGAAATTTGAAATATTTTTAGTGACATAAATGATACAAAGGTTTTGGGTCCTACACCTCTTAGTTGTCTAGTTAAGCTAATTTTTTATTTCACATTGATGCTCTGAATTCTGTAGAAAAATTAGATCCTATTTCTGTCTTGAGAGACTCACCCTTGTAATAAATTTAATTACTACTGATATTAATGGGTTTGTCTGCATGTCTCGGGGTGATTGACAGCGCTTTTCGCTCATAAAGATGTCATTGTTAAATTCACATAGGTGTAGACACGGTGTGAATAAGCAGCCTTTTGTGATATGTGTCTGTTTCTAAAATGCATTTCTGTTTCTGTGTGAGAAGTCTCTGATGGCTTTATTGACACTGACTTTACCATTTGATCTTTGAGTTCCAGGATAACATATTCTAAAAATGACCAGTTTTATTCATGGTTACAAAAAGTCTGAAAACAGTCACTGACCATGGAATGAGGTCAAAAAGTTTTGATCCTTATATGCTGTGCTTTGCACTCAATTGCACTTTAAAAGATCTGCATAGGAGAAGGATTCCTGCACAAGCTCAGGAATCACACCACTGAGAGTCTGTAGAATCTGAAAAAGCTCTGGTTAAGTCAGGGAAGTGTTGAGTATGTTCATGCACGACAATGACTGGGAATTTTAAATACAATGTTACCTTTCCAAAAAAACTAATCTTAGTTCCACTAGTAGGAGAGATGATGAGACTCTGATTTATCCCTTTCTGTCTTCTGGGAAGCAGAACTGCCGAGTAAGTGCTGGCATTGGAAATAATGAGGACTTGAATTGAAATACATTGAAATACATTAGGATTTTTTATTTTTTATTGCCTTAAAGGAGTGTGTATCACCAGAGTGATCCTGAGACTAAAATTTTCTTGTCTTGAAATCAAATAAATAGAATATGTACTTAATTACACTGTATTACTCTCAGCCCTGTTTCTCTATAGAAAACCTTAATTTAGTAGTTGCAAAATTTAATGAATGTTCTCTCCTCACCGTTCAATAACTTAGGTCACTTTATTAGATCTTGTGATCCTTAATGTAGGCAATAATGAGATACTCTGCCATCTCTGCTCTCCTGGGCTTCACTGTGGTGCAAATTCTCTGCTCACTTCCCATTCCCAAAAATGGATTCTACACAGTTCTGCTGCCTGTGGACCCATGCTGTCGTAACCTATCTGTAAAAATGATTCCTTCAAGGTTCAACTCTGTGAGCTTTTTTGTGTCTTCTGTTTTTCCATTTCTTTTAATCCTCTTATCAGCCTTTGTGTCTCTGTTGAATTTTCTTACTGGACATACGAAGCAAAACAAGTTCCTATGATAAAGTAAAATAATTTTTCATCATCTTTCAGCATGTGTTGTGTTTTGGGAACTCAAGTTTTCCTTCCTATCTCTACAAAACCAGTGAGATAGCAATTTTTTTGTTTGGCTGTTTTTTAGTTTGTTTGTTTATTTAACTGCCTCCTTGGCATAATTTCTACTTCTTACAGCTGGGATATTCCCTGAGCTAATTTCCTCTGAGTCCAGTTCAAATAGGGTGGTGTACATGTTGAACATGACTTCCACATCTGAATTTTAATTTATACATATATATTCCAGACAAACTGTTAGACTCTTAGAGTTTAATTTATTTATTTTTTTTATTCCTCAGGTCTTTAAAACAATGCTGATGACATGAACTACAAAATATTGTCTTATGATCAGAAATCTAGAGTGCTCCAGTCACATACTCCCAGGGAGTTTGGGGTACATTAGAGAACAGTATGTTGGACAGACAGTATTTTTTAATTAGTTGCCTATTAGTACCTAAGTATTTTGCCATTATTTGAATGGCAAAATATTTCAGTATGTTTCTGTGTTTTCAAAACACTCAGATATCCCATATCAGCTTTGACATCTAGCAGCTATACAGATTTAGCCCAACAAATTTTTCAATTTGCTTTTACTACCAGTACTGTACATTTTCTCAGAAATTGGCATTTATTGATGTAAATGTTTAGGATTTGCTTTCATCAGTTTCCTCCTACGAAATCTGAGTGGACATAGGAATGCTTCAAGCTGCATTTGTTTGCTAATTGAACCATGAGTTTACCTCATGACAGAAGCAAAGTAGCTCACATTCACTATCATTTTTCATTTGGTTTTGTTTTTGCTTGAAGCCTAATTTTATTACAATTTAAATTTGACATGGCAACATATTTGTTTTGACAACAAATTACTTTCTACCAAGATAATTCAAACCTAGCTATGTGGGGAAGCTAGTAGGGGAAAGTAGAATTACTTGATACAATAATGACTGTTCAGCTGAGATATGAGGGAAAAAGATCTAAGGTTTTATAGGCTTTGAATTGTTCATACACATCCTGCACTTGTGCTTTATTATAAGGCCAGTTTCTTGACAACTTCTGTTTAGTTATCTTTTTACACTTTTTGGGTTTAGTTTGTTGGGTTTATTTTTAATTCAGTACACCTTGAAAACAAACCTCAAATGTGAAATAATCTCTTTTTGCCTGATTGGAAAGGGGTTGTTTTTGTTGGGGTTTTTTTTGGAGGGGGGGAGGGTGCAGAGGAGACAGCTTTGGTGTTAAGTATCATGTGGGGGGTTGTTTGCTGGTTTAAGTTTGGATTTTTGAGTGAGGTTTGTGACTAGACAACTGTAGTATTTGTTTCTTCCTGTTTCATTTAAGTCTATCAAAGTGGTCACAGTTGGATCCTGCCATTAGTTGAATGGGAGGACAGTTTCCATTTCTTTACAGTGTAACCTTTATCCTGAGGGAGTACAAAAATCAGAGAAATGTTAGCCTTCTCCCTGTAGGGCTTGACTCTCAATAAATAATCTATCATCTTTCTCTCCATCATTTTTTATGTAATCTATTTGAAGCTGCATGGTGAGTGCTGAGTGCTGAATGTCAATGACAACTGTGTTAAGACAGCCAGAAATATTCATTAATATGCTTCTGCATAGTTTGCTCTTTCATTTCACTGATACTTGGAACTATCTCTACTCAGTTATTTGGAAACATTTACTCTTATCAGTGTTTTGTTGAGAATTTATGTGGAAATAAATGGCTTAATAGAATATATTTATTTATATTCTTCAAAGGCCATTAGGACTTGTTAGCTGATCAGTGTTGCACAGACAAGGAATCACATTACTTGTTTTTGATCTTTTATACCAAAATTATTAATAATTTTTAAATTATTCAAAGTGGTTGAGGTTTGTACCCACTCTTGTGAAAAGAGGATTACTCCGGTACCTTTAAGGACAGGATTATGGCAGGATGGGTAAAGACCTTGATAAGATCTGGATAAGAGATTTGCCAACAAGGCCAATGACATCCTGACTTGTATCAAGAGCAGTGTGGCCAGCAGGACCAGAGAAGTGATCAATTCTCTGTACTCGGCACTGGTGAGGCCACGCCTCAAGTGCTGTGTCCAGTTCTGGGCCCCTCACTTCAAGAAAGACATCAAGGGACTGAAGTGAGTCCAGAGGAGGGCAACAGAGCTGATGAAGGGTCTGGAGCACAAGTGTTATGAGGAGTAGTTGGGAGAACTGGGGTTGTTCATCCTGGAGAAAAGGAAGCTCAGGGGTGACCTGATTGCTCTCTACAACTACCTGAAAGGAGGTTGTAGCACGTTTGTAGTCGATCTTTCCTTCCAGGCAACTAGTGACATGACAAGAGGACATGGCCTCAAGCTGCAGCAGGGGAGGTTCAAGTAGGGTGTCAGGAGGAATTTCTGTACTGAAAGGGCTGTTAAGCATTGGAATAGACTGCCCAGGAAGGTTGTGGAGTCACTATCCCTGGAGGCATCCAATAAACAACTGGAAGTTCCATGGTCTAGTTGACAAAATGGTGACCAGTCAAAGGTTGTACTTGATGATCTTGGAGCATTTTTTCCAACATAAATTAATATGAGCATCTCTGATAAGAGAGCCATGCTGAGTTCTGTCTTTCTATGTATCCCTTTGAAGCTTGACTGCACTGCTTTCAGTTATACTTCTAATTACCAAACCTAAGAAAACCACATGACAAGGGGACATTTAGAAAGCCAAGGCATAAAATGAGTGTGCTATGCTGCAGTGAAAACTGATTCTCACCTGTCTAAGGATTCCCTGCTCTAAAGCTTCTGTGAGAAGCAGAGTGGTAAGAGAATGGAGAATGACATCATTAACAGTTTAACTATTTGAAGTTTTCCTGAGCTATAGATGAAATATTTATACCTACCAGAAGGAGAAATGCTATTAATCCAGTCCTTATGAAAGGCTTTTAGTCAAGAGTCGTGTGTATGCTGTGGTTGTCACCAGTGAAAATGGAAAGCTTTTAATATACATAACAGATAACACTTGTAATTGAAATTCTATTTCTTTCCTTTCACTAATCCAGGGAATAAACAATAAATAGCTGCAGTTTGGCTAGCTACTTATTTTAAAATGTTTCTCCAATTGTAAGTTTTCTCTCTCTGTATTTCCTTCCAGAATAAACACTTACCAAAAATTTGCCTCTACTTTTACCAAATGAGGAATGTTTTGCTGTAACTAAATTATATGTAACCTCAATTTGATTCTAGTAAAAATAGCAGCCCTCAAAATGACAGGCATAACTTGAATATTAATTTCTACCTTTTTCTTTAAAAGTTAAAGGCTCTTTTGGAAGAATAAAATGGGTACATAATATCACTATTTTACTAGTTTTCACAGTCTTTAGCAAGTATCATGAGTATTGTGACAAGCTACTAAGAATGTTAACAGTAGAAAAAGGTTAGTGTTGATGCTAACACAAGATCTAATTAGGAGTTTTTAATTTCACTTATTCATTAATGTAGTTGAACTACCTGTTCTTTAATTTTCTATGAATAGACAGCTGTGGGGAGTAATGAGATGCTTGCTGAAGTGAACAAAGATATTCAGTCAGACAACTAAGTAATCAATCCTACATACACCTACGTGCACATTTTTACTTTTTATTTATCAGGAAAACACTGGACTTAGCAGGATTACTTGAGTATAAAGATAAGCATGACCATGTTTGGGGAATTGTGGTTATAAATTCTGATCCACAATATGATTGACTGAAAAGAGAATTTCTGCTGGAATTTAATACAGAACTAACACAGAACAGAAAAAGCAACTTCTCTTTTTAAATTAAATCAAATTTAAATGCAAATCTACAGTGTGAGAGGATTTTTTGCCTAATGAGCTTTCTAACCCTCATAAATAGAATGATGACTTCGCATTTCAGATCTATGAAAGAGGTGCACTTGTAGCAGGAATTTTGAAGATATTCTACCAAACCAATATATCTGGTCAATCTTGCAAAAACACTTTTGATAATATTTATGCAATATATCAAAGAATTTACAGTGTTCTCTATGTCTTCCCTTTTCTGGATGTATTCCTTTAAATGACCTTAATAATCATGAAACTTCAGAACTGAGAGACAAAGCAATCCAATGATTACAATCTTGTACATTTGAGTATTAGCTGAAGTTGAAAGCAAATCCTACATTCATGTGGAATATTCTTGGTTCAATGTATTGATTGTTCACATAAGTAAAGCAGCTTTGCTTTCATGTGAGCTCTGACACAGCCCAAACAACAGAACTAGGTACTATCTTCACCAAAACTAGAGAGGAACAAAGTATTACTGTTTAGTATCTAGTAGCCAATGGATCAAGAAATTGTTTTATATGATGTTGGAGTCAAACTTTAAGTATGTAGAATATATTTACAAAAATACCTTTTTATTAATTGTGAAGTAAAAAAGTCCAGCTTAAAAAAATTTTGTTTCTATGCATTTACAATTTTGAAAAGGTATTTCTAAGCATTATCACCTACTTATGCGAGTAATAAATTATGTGTTCTATGGAAAATTGCAGACTAATTTCACACCTTTTAGTTTAACTAAGCTTTCTTGTCAGAATGCTGGGATTTGAATTATCACACAGCAAATGCATGGTCTGTAAAGTTGCTCCTGTTAATATCATTATTAATCACTTTTGTTGCAGTAAATTCTAAGAGCTAACCAGGAAGGTGCTCTGTTTTGCTTAACAGGGTATAAATACAGCAATGGTGGGATAAGATAGTAACTTGGAGAGAGAAGTTAAAAGTGAGAGAACATAGCAACCACAGAGACAAAGGCAAGAGCAAACCCAAAAAGGGAAACACCCGTGTTTTATGGCAGGCATATACCAAGCTGCCATTTTGCAAGGGATCCCAAGTTTAGATCCTAACACGCAATGACCATGCACTAGGTGAGACTGGACTTTTGTTATGGTTTCCCATGACTGTCAAATTCCCAGAAGACTCTGGAATTTGGAGCATCACCCCATGCACACTCTCAGCATGCTGAAAGATGCTGCTGGAACTGAAAAGCATTGACATGTAGAGGCTCAGCAGAGGGGATTCTAGTCATAACTGCAGAAAGGTCTCAGACTCTGATGTTCCCTGTCTGGCTTCTTTCTGTGATTGTAAAGGCAGGAGAGTCCCTCTGAAGTTTTACCTCATTTGCCTGGAGAACAGAGAGGGATCACTGTGACTCTGTCCAGTGTCTGCTGTTTGAAGCCTGCTGGGGTACAATTATTATGGAAGAGTTTATTGATTATCTTAAAAATAAGAGCTTGCAGATAAGCGTCTTTACAGCTTTGTCTCCTTTTCTAACAAGATGACATGTTAGATGCCATACACATTATTAAATGTCTAGCCTGTATCAGATACAGGATGTCACAAAGAGATGACACAGTTATCACAGGCCAGCAGACACGAGGATTTTAAATCCTTGTCTGGATTATAGACCTGGTGTAAATACATGGGAAGCTATTGCTTTCACTGGAACTTAACTGAATGTACTAGCTAAGAATTTGTTGTTAAGGGCTAAAACTAATGCTGATAAGAAGGAGTATTTTCTCCATGGTAAATGAGAAGAAATAGCAACACCACCCCCAAATTAGCAACTTAACTGTAGGAGTACTTGTATGAAAGCCTGAAAATAACCAGCATCTATTTTGTCAAGACCTTCCTCCCATTCAAAAATCTCATGATATTGCAGGTGCAGAATTTAGTTCAGGACTTGCTCTTTATTTTTGTAATATGAATTTAATTATCGTGGAAAGAGGCTACTTGATAGAATTAAAAATTAAGTCATGTTTTGGGGTTTTTTTGTATACTCTGAACAGCCATGAGCATACTGTAATTGACATCTCTGTTAGCATCTGCATTATAACCTGACAGGTAGCTCATCCTAGGCCAATAGGTGGAACAGTGGATTAGTTCCATAGTAATGTATGTAAATTTTCCCTGACAGAATATTTCAAACTTTGGCCTGTCTGCCACATATAATCTGATCAGAAAAGGTATTTTTACAGCACTCGATACTGTAGTTTCTAAGTGCTTCACAAATATTTCACATTATCAGCATTTTAAAACTGAGAAAATGAGGTCATATTTCTGAAAAATAAATATATAGATATAAGCATAGCATCTTTCTTCCAGCATAATCTGCTGTGTTAGGAAGTTTTTTAATATATATATTTTTTCTATATATTTTTTCTTTGTTTTTGCTTTTTTTTTTCTGTTTGCTTCTTCTTATTCTATTGTTCTTATAGAGGAGGTTTCATAACATCATTGCAAACACTGGTGAGGGAATTAAATTTTGATATGTAGTGTCTGTTAGACTGAATTTAATAAAACAAAACCCAAAAGTTCATTCTTCAGTAGTATAATATTTAACATTGCATTTTGTTTCACCAGATGTCTCATACTTAGTGATGTTCCTTACTTAAGTTCCAATGATTCCAATGGACTTTTGTTGAATGCTTGAAGTTAATAATTTATGTTTATATGTACTTTCAAATGAGTATTAAATTTATCATTCTAGTTTAAAGCGTTAGAAAACAAAAAAGTGTAGACAGTCTTTGCCCATGAAATAGATATTACCTGATGATGATCCCAGAATTCTTTAATTGATTGTTGTTAACTGAAGCTGTTTGATCCTGTCACAGAAGAGAAATGGTTAAGAAATCTTTGATTTGTCCTTTTTAAATCTATATAGGTTTGGACCTACATTTAGGATCCAGTGTGAAATTCCTGAGCATGCTGTGTAAATGTTTCCAGTGCTTGCTTAATATTTTTCCACTTTTCTTATCACATAGAAAAGTATATTGTTAAATTTTGCACTGTGTGGAGCTTGCTAAAGGGGAAACACAAATGAACATGCAGGAGTGATGTATGGCATGCACACAGAAAGAGTGTAAACACTAGTAAATAGATTCCACAGTATGGGTCCAGTATGGGTCATTAAGAAATGAGAACTTTGCAGAAAAGTCACAATAAATTGCAGAGTTGTGTCTCTGATTTTTAGCTCTTGAAACCAGTGAACTGTGAGTCAGGTTTTACCATTAACGCATTTGGGTGGCAAAAGGGAAAATACTGGGTGACAATAAGCAAGACTGCAAGAAAATAAACAAGAACAAGTGAATGCTTTTGTGGGTGGTGAGAAACACAAGGGTTCTTTTATGAAGGTAGAAACTATTGTCATAGATACAGAGAGAGCAGTTTGTGGAACTAGTTAAAATGTCCGTGGAAAGTTAGCCAATATATGACAATATTGTCAGAAGTGAAAGGAAATGGGATAAAAGTGCTGGGGAAAAATCCTGACATGGTGAACTTCACAGTCTATGGCTATAAAGTTTTGCTTTCAAGGATAAATATAGCAGGAATTGCATCCTCTGATTTCCATGAATTTGTGAAGTCATGATTTTGCTTACAGCTGTATACTCTAGGAACAGAGCATATGGCTCAGGACCTGAACAAGTGTTGCAGTTGAAATAACTGCAAACATTTCGTTGCTGTTCAAAAATTCTTTCAGATCAATAACCTTTGCTGTCTTTAGAAAAGGCTTGAAGAATTTCTGCCAGGAATCATAATGACACTGAGGTTGTTGTTTGGTTGCTTGCTTTTACTTTCTTTGTAATTTATGGAATCTCTTCAAAAATATAGCAACATTTTTTTTCTGGTTCTTGTACTTGAAAATGAGTCAATAAAGCCATCAAAGTTTCTCATATTCTTTGTCACAAAGAAACAGAAGTCTAAAGATAAAACTGTAGGCTTTTAGGGAAGTGATTGTTGGGGTTTTTTTGTAAGGAAATTACAAGAATAAAATAAGAAGGCATTGTTATGGGAAAAAAAAATAAAAATGAAAATATGTAGTTACTAAGACAGGAAAAACATTGAAGACTGCTTACCTGATCTTTCTTAGGATAGCAATACAAAGCAGGAAATGTCATACTGCTGGGAAATTTATAAATATGCCAGAAGCAACTGACAAGTGTAAAATTATTCTTGGAGTACAGCAAAGCTACAAAGAAACTAAAAAATATTTCAACAGCATGTCTGACAACAGAATAAAAAAATTAAAGACCAGTTTTAAACTCAGTGTTGGAAAGAAATGGTGTTAGGCTGATATTAGAATGTGACTGTCTGCACAGGTGATGTTTGGAGTCCTTGCTCTTTATATTTGCACAATTTTCATCACATCATTTACAATGAAACTGAACTAAAGCAAAAATATCCTTATAAATAACAATGGACTCGGAGCTTTGTGTGTATAATTTATTTTTTTTTAATCACATTAATGGAAAGGAGGATAGCACTGTAATAAAGCAGCATTTATTTATTTATTTATTTGTTTGTTTGTTTATTTAAAATCAAGGCTGATTTTCATAAAACAAAAAAGTTCTTTAATATGTGTTAATCTACAGAAATGCCACAATCCTTGTGATGTTTCAAAATATAGCTATGTGGCTAATAGTCTTGTGTCTTCCAGTTGTGAAACTAAATGAATCTATTCTAACAATTATAAGTGTTGTCTTCCGCTTAGAATTAATATAAAATAAGAAAATTAGCCATAATTTTATACTTTACTTATCCAGTTTCTTAATTGCATCTATTTCTTAATTTCTTTCTAACACACAGAAAACAAAGGTAGCAAACTAATCATATAATTTTTTTTTAATTTGCTGGACAATATTTTTTCTCTTTCCATTGAATTCCTGCAATTTCTTTATTGCGACATTTGATCCACAAGGTTGGGTGTCAAAAAACATATAGAAAGGAGCTTGCCACACCACACAGATCTTCTCACTTGATCTGTCATATCAGTGATTTATACATGCTGGCTACATATCATTTTGAGGAATAATTCTTAACACTGCAATTCATGCCAGAACCAAGAATTTAGGAGACTAACATTTTTTTAAGTCAGAGATTCAGGACTTTTCTCTGTTTAGGTAGATGTTCTCATATTTTTCTTCCATCAATAAAAAAGTTGCACTGAAGGCTTTTAAGGCCTAATTTCTGCAGATTTATATATATATAGCAGTCTTTTATTTTCCACAGCAAAATAAGATATTAAGACAGAAATCCCTGCTGAATGATAACAATTGTACAGACCAGTACTCTTTTCACTGAAAGTTAGAGGATCACACCTGCAAGCTGCACTTGACACCTTCTCTAAGACTTGCCATCAATTAATTTGAATGTCCTACAAGTATATCCCATGAGATAACTTTAAAAAGATTCACTTCACTGCTTCCTAATGCACGTTCAGCAGGCAAAATCCTCAATACACTAGGAGCAGTGCTGAGGAAAATAGGGAATGTAAGTTAGAATTTGAGGCTACAGAGCATTTTTGCTCAAAAATGAGCGCCATGGGAATGTCACCACGACAGTAGGTTCTCACTTAAACTGGGAGTAGACAAGGTGGCCACAGAATTAATTCAGCCAAAGACACTGCAAGTGTGGGATCTCTCCAGAGTACCAGTCTGAGGCTGGGTGAGACAAGAAAGCATTTAGTAATGGGAAAGGACATAAATTTCTAGGTATTTACCTCTGCATCTGCTAAAAACTCAGTTAGTACAATGAGCATTTATGTAAGTCCCCAGATGAGTCCATATTTCTTTTGCTCAGCCAAGACTTTCTGATTCCTTTGGACCAATTCTGTCTGGTAGGGGAGAGTTTTCTAATTTTATAATTAGATGTATGTAACAAGTCTGTGGTTGTTCTAGGCTTACATTTTTTCATTTTAATGCCAAACTGCTTTGCAGTTGATTTCAGTGTTTTTCTGTTGGGAGGGTGGTCCTGCAGCTGAGATTGCAAACATAACCTAATTGTTCTTTTATCTTTCTTGCCATTTCATTAGTGTTCTGGGACAGAATCCAACTACCATGGAAGTTTTCTTAATCCTTTTGGTCTAATTACTTGCTGATCACTGCTGACCTGATAATGGTTCTCTGACAATCCTTTTTCTCTTTTTTTTTCTTTCTTTTTACCACTTGGAGTTTTAGAGTTTTATACTTATCTTTCTGGCTTTTGTTCCCAAGTGCTTACGTGAGATACACATCCTGCCTACATTTTAAAATTTTCTTTTTCTTCTGACAGTAAAACTATACTTTTTATGCTTTTGTTCTTTAAAATGTAACCATACTTTCCAATAACCTCTTGTGTCTTATATATTTGAACATTATCTTATTTACTTTTATTTGCTTCTTATAACCTTTTATTTGCTTCTTTCTGAGACTTTATATCTCTTTACAGTATTAATACTTCTATCTTCCTTACCCTCTTTGCTTTGGAAGTTCTCCTGTTTGTTCTCTGTATTACTAATACTATGGGATACATTTAAAGCAGAAAGGACAGCAAAGAAATATTTAAAAATGTGAAGAGATGAACAAAAAAAAGCAGCAAGATTTGGGCAACTTATTGAAATTTCTTGTAGAAGAAAGACAGTAGATCTTTTCTATGGGACTGTTCTCTTAAGTATCATCAATGAATGGGGACGCATTACTGAAGTCCCAGCAGCGCATTTACCGAACATGTGAAGTTTGAAGAAATTACTGTATCTATTTAATGATTTCCAGAGTGATAGTCAGGTTTTGTAATAAGTGTTTATCAGCAGTTTCCATTACAGAACCTTGATATTTAACCATTTTTATGAACAGGCTATATTTAAACCCTTCAAACTAAAGTTTTGCCCAAATCTATTTATTATGTTACCGTCAAAACAACTCAGCCTTTTTGATCATATATATCGATGGAACTAAAAACAAACAAACAAAAACAAAACCAAGAAGGTTTTTTTTTGGGTTTTGACAGCTGTTACATAAATATGTTCTAAGACTTCCTTCTTGCAAAGTCAATGTGACATTTGACATAGAAAGAAGGAGGGAAGAGATGCCTCAGGGCATCATTTCAGGTTGTCCCTCATCCTCATTGCAAATTCATCTAGATTTGTTAGAATGGGCAGGGATTTCAAGTCAGGGGATGGCAACAAACTCTAGGCAAGAGAGGCAGAATGCAGCCATCCACCCTGCAACTGAGCCACAGTGCTGTTTTGCTCCAGCTGAACAAAGGGATGAACCCTGGGGGCTCCTCAGGCTCTTACTCAATCCATGTCTCTCCTGGCTCAGGCAACTGGCACCTTTGTAGAAGGGAGAAGAAAGAAGACCTTCACACCAGTGGTGTGGCAGGAAGCCATCATTCAGTGTGGGGAGAAAGGGGAGGGCAGAGCACAGAAGCCTCTAGTCCATATAACTGTGTGTGGTAGGGTGTTGCCTTCTGTCATTTTGTTGCCTGGATTGGCACAGTTTTGTTTTAAGAGGCTGAGAGTCTCTAATGGCTCATGCATTGATCAACATCTCTGTGTAACAGTGGTTTGGGGTTTCTTTTTGTTTTCAGTGTGTCCTTTAAATAATATAGAAGTATTTATACCTATGTATTAACAGAAGACTCATCTGGGAGCTGTTATCAACTCATGCGGAAGACACTGCTCATCACACATTATTAACTGTGGCTACTTGACTGCATAACACCCACTATCCATAGTACCAGTGCAGCTGAGAAAATGCTTACACCTACGCTTTTTCAAGCACAGGAGCAAGAGTCTATTAAAGCTGCAAATGGAGCATCCAAGACTGAGAAACTTCTAAAACTGATACTACCTCTGTGACCTTTATTTAGCCACCTGTGTTTTTGAATTATGCTACAGTCTTTAATTGTGTGATCAAAGTGAGCATCTCCTTATTAGTGCACAACATGGTTTTCTGGCACTGGTAATGAATAATGTGGTTGCCTTCAGCATCCCAGACTCATTTGTGGCAGAAACGTCTCATCTCTAACATGGGACTAATAACTATTATCCTGCCCAGGCAGTGCTTTAGGAAGGTATTCCATGCTTAAGATACACTCAGAAGCTACAGTAAGTCATCTAGCCTAAGAAAATCCAACAAACGGGTGAATTTGCATGATATTCAATAAATAAAGCACAAATATGGACTGGGTGATGAAGGCAAAAATAAGTGTTGAACAGCAATATCCAGTGAACCTCTACTGTGACACATGAAAAAAAAATTGGATGTTGATGTAAATTATCATGGGTAACTTTTCATTCTTTTCTAAGTTTTCCAGGACTTTACTTAACTTGCCTTTGGATGCTTTGAAACACCTTTTTTCCTCTTTTTCTTAATTTTTATCTTTGCATGGAATATATTTTTGTGCTTGGACAGAAATATACTTTTGAAATATGCAAACAATCCGGCCAGCAGAATAATCAAATTTAATTCAAGCATGAAAGATAAGCCTGAACTTTAGCTTGCACAGATACAAGATTTTTCAATAGTCACAAAATTATCTTGTTGATTTTCAGACAGCAGCAATTAAAAAATGACATTTTCCTACTGGTTGTTTCAGTACTCATTACCACGTACCTGGTGGAGTATGCACTCTTTCTGGCACTTTGAAATTAAATTGGAGAGCAGGAGAAACCCGTTCAATTTTCATTATATCTTCCAGAATTTGGAATACTTCAGTCTGGTCGCTTAAAAAAGCCAATGCTTTTCCAAGCACATTTATCAGTTTGTCATGCTGTTTTCTCCTGTCATAAAACTGTCATCACAGACTCTCTGATGTGGCAGTGCTGGGGGCACTGGCAAAGCTCCTTGGCTCAGCCATGCTCAGATTTTGCATGGCAAGTTGGGTTGCTCCAGTGAAAGTCACATGGCTCTTTTGCCTCAATGTGCAAGCTACCATGCCTTTCATTGCTAATGTCATCGAATGCCATCTTGACATCTGGATATATTCCCAACCCATTTGAAGTATCAGCTGTTTATTCCTTCACTGCTGACCTTTCTTACCTTCTTATAGTTTTTTTCAGCTATCATCCTTTCAACAACCTGCTATTTTTACTTTTACTGAAAAGGGCTGGGAAAGGATCTGTATAGCAGTGAGTGTTTATCAAAATAATGTGTATGCTTTTCCATCTGAGTTGTGCATAGGTCATAATGTCAAGAAAGATATGTAAGAATCAAAGAATTGAATGAAAAGCTGGGTTGGGAAAAAGCCCTGAATCATTTTACCAAATATCCCTACAAAAGGGAAACAAAGTTCTGTAATCTGATGTTTCAAGGCAGCTTATGGACCTGCAGTCACATTGTTAGTTTTCTTGACTATATTTGCTGTGTTTCCTAATGTTCTAACATCAGAAATCATGCTGCAGTTGATTTTATTTATGTTACGTGACAAGTTCATATGCATCTGAACTGAAAGTCAGTTCAATTCCCTCATCATGTATTTCTCAATAATTTTTTTAAAGACTTGTTTAATTTAAAGCTTAAATAATCTTTGATTCCAATTTGCTCAGTTGTAAGTGTTATAAAAAGAATATGAGGTCCAGCCTTAGATTGAAATAATATCTATTCTGAACATTGGTCCTGAAAACAAAACCAACAAATGATGTTTAAATTTCTGTCAGAATTTTGTGCCATATCTTTAGGACAAACTAGGCTTGTTTTTCTATCTCAGCTCTATGGTTTCATATAATAATTTGTTTACTTTCTTCTCAATCTAATCCAATTCCATTTACAAAGCTATCTTGGTTTCAAATTTTGTAAAATGGGGTGAGTATGTATTTTTGCTTTATTTTTTTTTCCTTTGAATTTGAGGCATATGGTGCACAATACTTAATCTATACTTCTAACCTGCCCTACTCTCATTTCATTTCATAGCGGCTTTGTTCATCAGTGTCTTATCTGCTTTTATTCTGTTTCACTCCCAGTACCATATTTTTCTTTGTAAAAGAGATACAAAAATGGTGATGGCAAGACACATTTTCAGTGAGTGAAAAAAAAAAAAAGTAAAAAAGCACAAAGACATAGTCTATTAGTATCTCAGCTCTAGCAGTTCTTCCTACAAAAGAAATGGCACTTTTGTGGCTATGCAGGCTACCCATGTAAAACCTTTTTTTGGCACCTCTGTGTACTGGAATCGTCCAACTAGCTGATAAGCAGGCACCATGCCACCGAAGCAGATGGGCATAGCTGTAGAGAGCCAAAAGACAATGTATGTGCATCAAGTGTGGATGTTGGTGGCAGGCTTCCCAGTCAGTGATGTCTTAACGATTAAATGTCTCGAGTTTTTTGCATCTGTAGTTACAGAGATGCCAGCCTTAGTGCTGAATGGTGTTTGAAATTTTCTTCTGGTGTGTTTATAAATTATAGGGATTTTTTTTGTGAATGCTTGACGTGGAAGATATTTGGAATAAGATTAGCAGTAAAGGAAATAATAGCAATAACTTTTTCCAGCCCTAAACAGCTGCATATTCTCACCCAAAACTAAGCAAAAAAAAAAAAAAAATTCCAGAAGGTGAAAGCATTTTTCAGGACATTTGAGATATTCAGAGGAGAGAAGCAACAGGTACTTAAGAGAAAGAAAATCAAATACAATCAGAGATATACATTTACCATAATATTACCAATAAAAGGATTTGGAGCTGACGCCATGAAAGAAAGCCTCTCAAAGGCATGAATAAAGAACATTATGCTATTCTTTGATCATATCACATTTAGGGAAATAGAATTTGACCAGTCTATGTATATTAAGAGGGCTGGACCACAACATTATCTGATTTAATCTCTGGTTTCTTCTCAGAACTGCAAAAACCTAGGGCATAGAATATTTTTAGCTAGTGTGTTTTTGATGCAAGTTGAAAGAGAGGGGAAAGGCAGTTTCCCTAATATCATCTAAGAGAAGAACTTTCTTTGTTTCCTGAGTAATGCAGAGCAAATTTGCTCACAGTCAGGTATAAACCTCCTTGAGAAAGGCCCTAATTAATCCAATGAGCAAACAAAGTGTAAAGTGTTTTGGTGATTTGAGAAAAATCAGAGATTGATTTATTGATAAAGAAAATGCTTTTAAAATAGTACTTCCTTTGAGTATACACTGTCTGGTTTCAGCACAAAATGGTTTTTTTTTAGGCAAACACAATCCTAAATCTCCCTGAAGAAACTAGAAAATTAAGTCCCTTTTTTTATTTTATCCTCTTTTTGAAAGTGATGTTTGTCTATCTACATTCATTGTTAAAGTTTCAGATTACTCTTTCGTTTAATTCAATCCTTCAGGATTGAAAAAGACTGAAAAAAACCCCATGTTGTATTAAAACATACTGATCTTGCCAAATCAGGCAGTCTTGCCCATCAGATTTACTAGAAGGGAATTGGAAGAGTGTTCTTTGTCTTCTCTCCCTTTGTTGTTGTTCATTAGACTCACTCCGAGAGTCCGTCCCATGGAGGTGGGTGCAGTGACGCTCTCGCAGGTATACACCCCCTACACAAGGAAAATGTGTCTGATCCTGCACTCCCCACACACTTCCACGAGGCTAGGTTATGTGCCTCCAGAACTTGGCTCCATCCCCTCCAACTCTCTTAACCTCCTGAACAAAATTCAGTCTGGCTCCATTGTATGGCTGGCTGTAAACACTGCAGATCCAGTTTCTGTGTGTTACCGCCAAGGAATGGGAAGTGACCTTTGCCATTGACTGGTACTCTCAAGGCAGCTACCAACCTCCCAGAAGAGAGTTGCCAGCCAGTGACTTTGAAGGCCTATGCACTCCATTCTGCAATTCTGAAACACAAAGTCTCCTAGTATCTTAGACACATCCCAATATCTTTTATGAAATTTCAGAGTGGTCTAAGGAATTTCTTTAAAATTGTGATGTAATAAACAGTTTGGAGAGTGGCAAGAAAGAATTTGATGGTCCTCATTTATTTTTTCCTGTGGTAAATCTTTCGTTACAGTTATATCTCCTTTGGAATATAAACATTGAAGACCACACTCAAAGCTCTGTGGACTCAACCACCAGGTTCCTCAGGACTTTGTCTGTTAAGGCATTAAGCCAAAGAAAGCTGAAGGGAGAAAACAATACCTGGAAAGCTGAATAAAAGCATTTCAATTTATCAAAAAAATAGTATTATAAATGGCTTAGGTTTAGTTTTAGCAAGAATTTTGGTATATTCTCTGAGGGAGATGGATTCCCTTTATAAATAGTTGTAGTTGGCACTCAAATACTGAGGCATCAATAAAAGAATCTAAATAAATGTCAGTAAACTTCTGTTCCTAGCAACAGTAGCTATTGATTTTATTTTTTGCACTCTGTTAAAAATGAACATTGAAAGAATTCTGATTGTCCTGATTTGTATTTTTAATAGAGAATTCAAATGGGAACAGCTGCTAAACGTTCCATTAAAATAAACTGTTCAATGATTGAATTATAATCAAAATTTTTCTTTTTGGGTGTTTCTGAAAAGCCCAGAGACACCAAGGAAACAGTCAATACATGTCTAGCTCCATCAATTGCTAACGTCTGAAGCAAATTACAGCTTCCCACTTTTCCAGCGAGAAGCCTCTCTCACTACAGTGAGGATATGTGTCTTATGTTTATTTTAGCTGACAAGAACACCTTTCCTTCCTCACTACATGTTGTCCAGTTCAAACTGGAGGAAGTGAAAGTATTCTTACTGAGGGCTGGCCACTCAGCAGAGCAGGCAGATTCCTCCTAGGACTGCCTCAGGCTGGAAAGGGCCTGGAGAAGTGGTGCCCAGCTGGTGAGCTGGTTTACCCTGGGTGGAATGCAGGCATGTGGCAAGGTGGGCACAGCACAGAGCCCACATGGAGGAGCACTGCTGCCCTGCAGAGGGGCTGGACCATCAGCGTGGCCTCTTGAACTGGCACCATCAGCAGAGCCTCTTAGCAGAGTGATCCTTGGACTGGGCAATGGCAAGTAGCAATCTCACTTCTTGGCAAGGCAGCATTCACATAGTCTGCAGAAAAGCAATTACATCATCCTCTTGAGCACATGTTCAAACATTTCTTAACAATTGGGGCAGACTTGTATGTACAAAACCATTCTGCCACCTATCACTTTCATGCTAAATTTGTGGATTTTTTTTTTTTTTTTTGTATTTTGCAATGTGGTGATTTCATAGTAGTATTTGCTTTTAGAGGAAGCCTTCAATAAAGCAATTTATAGTATCCAATGATCTTGTTTATGTTTCTTTTTCATTGGGAATTAATTGGTAAAATGTCCTGGGAAGCTACAAGTTACAGTGGAATTTTACCACAACAATTCCTGCAATTTTCTACTAAAATTTGTTTTATAAAAATATATATAACTATTGGAAGTAGTTTGGATTCCTGTGAATACAATTTCTGCACTGATAACTATGTAATACCTCTGAGGAAATCCAGGTCTTGAAATGCTAAGTATTTTAGGAGTATTCTAGAAGGTACAGTTTGAAAAAATTCTTTCAAAATATTTCTAGCCCTGTAATTGAAGAACCAAATGACAAAGTCACATCATTTTGGTTTCTATTTTTTTTTTCTCTATGCCAACTTTGATATAAATTTAACAGCTGATTAGAACTGGTCAAAAAATAATGTCATTTCAAAGCCATTATTTCAAGTTTTTATATCTCAAATACCATTGATTTCTACTGCTACAAGCTCTTGAGGTAGATCCTGGTAGATTAATGTTGGAATTGAAGCAGAAATGTTAAGAAAGGTTCAAAACAGTTCTACTTTAAGGCTGACTATTGTGTAACCAGCTCAAGTCATGTCTTGAAATATAGAGCTATAGCAAGAATTCTGTTATAAAGAAAGCCTTTTGATTTATATTTAAATGAGAACTATCATTTTCCTGTTACTTACATTTAATTAGTGATTTCTAAATTGAGAGACTTTATAATCTGTTCTACAAACAGAAGAATACTGAAAAAGTATGGAAATAACATAAGAAGAAAAATATCAGTTCATCTGTGAATGTATGTATGTATACTCGTGTCTGCAGCTGGTTGGATATGTAATGTATTGCAGTACACTGAGTATTCAGATATTTGAAGTTACTGCCTGCTGATCAATGTTTCACAGCAAAGATGTGATCAAAGATATACAGGAAATGAATGATGAGTGAAGCCAAACCAATTAAATTTCTACTGCTATGTCAAAAGATAAAATAAATATGTCCAGTTAAATTTTTTTCCTTACCTTACTTTCTTTATACATAGAATACACTTTTGTTAAAAAGCTCAAGAATTGTACGTATTGATTCAGAAGAAACCTAAATCCCTGCCAAACCTCCAAAAACAAAACAAACAAGAAAGCAAAAAACAAAACCAAAACCTACAACAACAACAAAAAAATTGCCCTAACCAAGACAAGAAGAAAAGATTTGAGATGAAAGGAAGAAAAATTCTTTGCTCCCCTTTTGGATGAAGAATGGCAGAAATACTGTCCTTTTAAGGAAAACTTTTTTAAAAGTACCTATTCAATTCAGTTGAGGATCCAGACTATTTGTAACTCCCTATTGAAACACAGTAGATTGACTGAACAGTGCTACAGTGAAACTAAGTTCTTCTACATTTTGGGCATTCACCCTTACAGGATCATATTGAAATAAATTATTATTATTATTATTATTGGTAAGAATAGAGTGACTACACTGAGAAAATGTTATAGATCTTCCTCAGGAAGGCTGCATGAATGGGCTGATACATCTCCAGTGTTGTTCATGGTTTCCTGGAATGGAAGTTTGTCATTTATTGTTGTGGGTTATATCTTCTGTGGTATAGTTAGACACCGATTTAGAAGCTGAAGAAGAAATGAAAGTAATGCAATACCAAAAACCACTTTTCTCAATCTTTTACACTAAAATATAAAGAGCTGTGAATCCAAGAAACAGGAAATGAACAAATGAACGATTCAAGATTAAGCATTAGTGGGCCATCAGGAAGTGTAGGATATAAGCAACAGTAGTTCTCAGAACATGTCTCTTCAACAGCCCATCAGTGATATTTTACCCCAGTGATGCTTAAATTACTTTGGTCTTGTTTATGTGGGGGTAAAAAGGAGCATATATCTGCATAGTGCAGTGTTACTATCTTATTCTTTGTCTCCAGTATAAGATTTTTAATGGGCTCTGTGACACTGAGAATTTTGCCTTTGAGAAGTTAGGCTTTCCAGATAGCAAGAGTAGAGTGATCTGTGTCAGACACTGGGAAATGAACCGAGCCCTGAAAGTGCCTTTCTTCTGAATGGAGTGTAATGGGAATCTAGATGCTGCTCAGAGGAGGACATCTGCATTGCAGACATCTAAATGTGGGCAGATGGATACTACTCTGACAGTAATGTGCTCCCTAGAAATTCAACTTATTTTATGTAAAAGGAGCTGAAGCCATGTCTTCAAAACAAAAAGCAAATCTCTGTTGTGCTTTCTGTACCCAGAATAATTCTGGCACAAAGAGGAGGGAACAAAACAGGAACAGCCAAAAGAAAGAAGACAAGTGAGTCCTACTCAAGCTAGAACTCCCTGGCTATGAGTAGATTGAGGGCTGACTGCAGCCCTGATATGATTATCAATGTACTGGGCTCTGGGCTATACCTTTATCCATTTATGACCTGACAAGAAGATGCCTCAACTTTCCTCCTGTCTTTTATGCTTATTAATTCTTCTCATGCACATCAAAAAAAAATAGAGTTAATAAATAATATAAAATCAGGGCTTATAACTGAGTTCAAGGAGCTTGAAGGTTTATACATAGCCATGGGGTGTATGGAAGCCTCTGGAAAGAAATTTTAAGCAGAATTTGTTCTATATCTGCAAGAACTTATTGCCCAAAAGGAAGGAAAAAACCATTCCAACAGCGATTTTCTGTTTGGTAGTGACCATTTCTGATGCACATGACAGTTCAGCATCTTTCAGTCAGGCTTGGCAGAGGACACTAATGACTAAAGTGTAATGACAAGGATATAAAATATCAGTCAGATTTTTATCTGAGGGAACAAAGGAAAGGAGAAAAAAATACATAAATGTGTGACTGATGAAAGACTGAAGAGTGAAGGAATCACAATGCCAATTGGTTAAAGAATTCCCTGATAAGCACAAGCAGAAAACTAGACTGTCATTGCAATTTGAGAGAGAAAACTACAGCAACTCAAAATGGATGCTACGGAATCAATTCACATTTTCTTAAAAGCAGATGCTCACAAGGATGGACAGTGCTCTGATACTATAGCCATGATTAAAAATAAATGAAAAAGAAATAAAACCTAGCAAGAAATATCAAAGTCTTAATGAAAGGAATAATTCAGCCAAGCAAAACTAGTGCAAGCTGCATGCTGTGACAACCAACAAGCAATGAAAAAAATCAGAGGATTATGTCATTCTGCAAGAGCTTCCCAGTACATTCAGGACAGTCAATGAACATTAATTGAAGTTGAACTGGTTGCACAAAATCTTCTGCTGCCAGGAATATTATTTGTTGTCAAGACTACTGGTTTTGGCCCTGAGCTCTTTTCCAGTGAGGCCTATAGATAACTGCTGGGCAGGGAAGACTTTCATCTGAATCATTAAAAGCAGAGCATGGTTGCTCTTTGTGTTAGGTTCCTGAGAGCAGCAGTTCGGCCTGAAACATCTGATCCTCATGCCTGAATCTCTGCTGGGTGAGAATTTGACTTCAGATTCCTCTTTGGAGTCAGGAGCTGGTTTCTGATCCTGTTCTGCACTGGAAGCTTCCCATGGATGTGTGGCTCCTGCTGGGTTCTAGAACTGGATTCTCCACCATGTTGTGCTGCCCATATCCTCAACAGCTCTCCAGGAAAAACCTCAGGCAATGGGAATAGGAAGGAAACAGCAAAATGCATAGAGCAGATGAAATCAGAGATGATGATGCATACAAAGCAGCCACATGAAGTCCCACTGTAGACTGATGTCCTTTCTGCTTCAGATGGACTTCTCACAGGGGAATCCAGGTGATTCTATCAGTTCCCAGCATATGGAAACAAGAGGCAGAGCTAGTATATTGATGCCAAGTATTGAGAATATCACTTTTTATCATATTTGATGGGGAAAATATAGGTTTTTAAATTGTATTTCTATGTGATATATCTTCATATACTGAGTAAATTAGGGGAAAATAATTTTAGAAAAAAAGATAATTATATTATGGGCAGTTCTTACTGCATTGCTGGAAAGAGATGCTCTTCCTAGACATGCTGAGCTCAAGGTAATCTTTGAACAAATCAATTACTGTCGTCCAGATAGCATAAACAATCACATATTTAATCACTATGGTAAAGGTAGTAATTATAATTTTAGAAATTACTTCAGTTTCTTTTTTCTGGATGTAGCACAGAAGGGTCTTGAGGAATATTTTCAGATTTGGAAGAATCTGAAACTAATGTAATGTAAATTTCTAAAAAGAAAATAAATAGCAAATCATTAATCATAAGAACAATTAAATTGCTTTGAATTGCACAATGTAGGTCTCGGCCCATGTATCCCTCAGACAAATGTGTTGGTAAGTGACTCACAAATCAGAAAAGAATTTGGGAGCAAGAGAAATTCCATGTAAAGTTCTGTGGGAAAAAAAAATAATGCTTTAATTTAAAATACTCAGAGATATCAGAGTTTCTGACTATTTATGCTTGAAAGGTATGGGACATACTTCTCCTCCAGGCAAAATGTGACAAGAATATTAGATGTGACCTCTGCTGACCATGTTTATATCAAAAGCAGTTGTGGCCTGCATGAACCTTTGCTTCTTGTTCTCTTGTGATCATTTTTCCATTTGGCTTAATTATTAAGTGAAGTGTTTTAATTTCTTTGACCTCCAGTTTCCCTGTTAGTAAATTTTAGGTAATGTAACTTAGCCAACTTTGACAGAAGTGTGAAGAGAAATGTACAGGTTCTAAGTACAGGTACAAGTATACACAGTATCAATAAACCATAGCATAACTAATTCTTCTCAAAATTATTTGCAGAGAGTTATAAATTCATGTTTACTATTCAAGTATTCAGTCTTAACCTTCTAGTTATACCTCTTTCCAGCGTGAATCTCCATAAAAATAATAAACTTCATTGTCATTGCTGTGGCCCTTCTTAGTATCTCCTGCTTGGTCAAGTGTGTATTCATCAAACTTCTTGTCTTGCTGTTATGTGACTGCTGTAGCATTGTGATGGCTTCTGTCAGATCATATCTGCTGTCTTGAACTCCCACATATGAGAAAAAAAATACAGCCGTAGCCCTTTGAAGAACTCTTATAAAATATGCTTCTAATTAGACACATGTGATAGAGTGTCAGAGGGATTTGTTCACTGTCACAGACCTTTGGTGCTGAATTTCTTCAACAGTTTGCTGAAGCACATAGAAAACAAGAGGCATTTATGACTGCTTGAGTTAAAATGCAGAGATAAGAGATGTGCTACATCTGAAGCCTCTGAAATAAGAAGCAATGGGAAGCAGAAACATCCTTGTATTTCAAGACAACTAAACTGAATGTTTATCCACAGAATTCAATTATTACAACATTTCAAAAGGAAGAAGTTTAAAACATACTTTAAAAAGACATTTTTAGCCTTACCTGTAATCCAAAAAGAGATTCTTGTTAAAAGAGTGTGTCTATATGGCAGATAAATGCACCAGTTTTTTGATGATAAACTTGGAAGTGAAAAAGAAAAGTTTTGTTTCTTCATGTAATAAGGTTCTCTGCTGGCACAAACAGTTCTAAAGTTCCTTGCAATGTTCTGTTGAATGTCCTGTGCATGTTGAGCTCTTTAATCAGTTGTTGCTTACATTCAATGGGACATGCTGTACTATGAACAGCCGACCTAATGAAACCCGGTTTCCAGTGTCTCTCTCTCCCACATTTTTCCCCCTTCATGTTGATTGATAAATGCTGTTCTTGTAAGTCTTTCTCTGTATAAGGACTTAATAGTGTCTATTCTCATTTGTACAGCCATTTTCCTGAAACTTTTGTGGATAAAGTATCTTCAAATCTGCTTGTATTATTTTCTCCAGTTTGGTTAAAATTATTCTGGAGCACAAAATAATTTGAAGGCAACAGAAACTGCACATTTTGTATTTTTGAGAAATCATTCCAAATGCAGTATCTAGAATTTTCACTATAAGAAATCCAGTTATCTTCATGTGTCAGAAGGAGTGTTTTTATTATCTATATGAGAATATGTAGCATTACAGTATTACAGTATTTGACAAAAACCAACAAGTTAGAATGCTGCAAATTTGGTTAACAAAGCTAAGTTAAGATTATTGAATCTAAATTAATGTTTTCTTCTGTTGTTTTGTAGTTATAAAGCTCCATGTTACATGTCAAGAGGGGTATAGTGTGAGAAAGCTATAGGAAAATAAAATGCTTAATATGTTTAAGGTCTCAAAGTTTTACTTTAAAAAAAGTGTTAAGATTCTCCAACTGAACTCAGTTCCTATTTTCCAAAGTTTTATTAGCAGTCTGCATTCAAAGTGTAGATGTGGATTATCTGGGCCATCTCTAGAGATATTCTGACCTCAACTGGAAAAATCCCTGCAAAACTTGATCCATGCTGGTTGTGCTTTGAGCAGAGGTTGGAGCAGGTGACCTCCAGAGAGTTCTCCTGACCTAAATAAATCTGTCATCTGTGACCAGAAAGAGCTGACCTATAAAGTATATGTAGTTAGTATGCTTTAAATACATGAAAATACTTCTGTATAAAGCAATTCAAACATTTGTAGCTGTATTAGCTTCCATTAAATCAAAAACTATTTTAATCATAACTTTTAAAAATCTGAACATGGTCCAGCTAAGCTAGGCTGGCTGGAAAATATTTTGTTATTCTATAAAAATAAAAAATTAGAACAGTTCTAAATTTTGGTCATATTGGATATAGTCTCACTTTAGATCCTGGGAAATGGCAGAATTGTTTTATTTTCACAATGTCTAGATAAGGCTGAAAATGTCATGTTGAATAATCGACAGTGTGATGCAAGAGAGATGCAAGAAGAATCCTGCACATGTTGTTACTGAATGAAGGGAAAGAGATTTTAATTCATGACAAACAATAGTTTTTTCATGTAATTTTTGGTATGGAATGGATAGCATACACTCCAAAATATAGTCTGCTTATTTGGAATATGAACAACATGGAGGTGTGCAGAAAATACACCTTCCAGATTTGTAAAATCAATGTTGTTTGGAGGAAAGGCCACAAGACATGAAGAGTAAGCCTGTAAATACTTGTGAGGAGTGGGGTGGTGGTATAAAAGGAGAAAGCAGCTCTCAGCTATAACAGGTAGGGAATGGTGTCCTATTGCTGTCGTACTTCACATGTACGCAAGGCCTTGCAGAATGAAATAAACAAACACGTGGAATTGAATTGTGAACTAGAGAATGGCTGCAATAGCCATCAGAAAAATGTTTGAAGATCTTGAAGTTTATTAGATGATGGAATATTTGTCAGGGGAAATTCTTAAATGCAGACATTAGATAAGAGTAGCAACAGCAGGTCAAACTTTATTATACAGGATCCTCCAGCATTACAGCAGGGGAATGTACTTTCCCATCCTAGCACATAAGGTCTTGTGAATATAAAACAGAAGCAGAATAGTGGACAGAAAGAGAGAAAAAATGTATTCCATTACTCCCATCAGATACATGAATAAGACATTTGACAACTACCAATGAACAGATATTGCTTAAATATTAGCATTTCTCCTGTACACTCTAAAACAAAATGAAAAAGTATTAAAATAAAATTTAAAACCCCCAAAGAATCTGTCAGTCTGCCTCTTGAAGGTGTTGAATAATTATGAACTGTGCTTTGGAAGGTCACAAAATAAATTAATAGAGGCAAGATTCATGAATACATTCCCCCATATTTTGTAGAAATAATTCAGAAATAGAGAGATAGATAGAGAGATAGATAGATGATAGATATAGATAGATAGATAGATAGATAGATAGATAGATAGATAGATAGATAGATAGATAGATAGATTTTCTTCAAGTTATATATATGCTTGGTCTATCGAGACTAAATTTGAAGTGTTGAAAAAATCTAGTGCTAGTTCAATTAGGCTGTTATTTAGTAGGTTATATTTGAATTATGAGTTCTGCATTTCTAATATAATTAATATAATAATATAACAACTACTAATAATAACTAATATAATTGATATTACATGCCCCTCTATTGTAGCATTACCCATTTGAACATAAAGAAAGATATACAGATTAGTCTCAAATTCAAGTGTCAGATTTATCAACTGTTTCCTGAGATGCAGATGTTCTGGTGTGACTGAGTACTCACTAGGTCACTCAACACTGTGGCAGGGAAAGGAAAGAATTTATTTATGATTCTCTTTTATGTGTAACAGTTTTATTCATAGGCACCATACTTGTTTTTTTCTTGGATTGAGCTAAGGAAGTTTAACTCAGCTGAGAGTGGAATTGTTAATTCTGTGTTTCTCTCTTCCTCCCTACAGTATGCTGTCTGGCTGATCCTTTGGGTTACATGGAATGTGTTTGTTATCTGCTTCTATTTGGAGGCTGGAGACCTTTCAAAGGTAATTTACCACTGGATACATTTAAGTCATCAACTCTTTGTTGACATGCCCCAGACTGTGCTGTTTTACTCATTCTTTTAGTGCTACCTAAATGAGTGCTGTAGTTTGTTGGAAATTTGGAGTATTCTGGATAGGTTAGAAGCTTTTAAACTAGGCAGTAATGAGCATATGCATTGTGATGCCCGCAACAATAATTGTATATATTCTTTAAAAGAAAATTACCTCTTTTTGTCCCCCTCAGAAGTCCTGCAATGCAAATTTCACCCATGTAAGAGATGTTAATTAATGATTTCATGAATACAAAACATTGCCACCAGAGGGGCAAACAAATATTTATCATACCTTTTAGCTTGCTGTTACTTAGCTGCATTCCTTTCAGGGATCTTGTACATGGTACTATAGTTTTAAAATAAGGGGTCTTTCATTAAGTTAAGATGTAAACTGAGGTACCAGAACAGATTGGCATTTGGCATCATCAGGTTTTTTTAGGTTTGTGCTTCTGGTAGGATTGTTTTCCTTCAACACTTGTACACAGTAAAAATCCATAGGAAAAAATATATTTTACTAAGAGCAACATATTTATGGAGTTTTATTGACAGTGTGAACAGTTGGTAGTGGCCTCAAACCAGCACTCCTACTTTCTAAGGTGTTCCCCAGAAAGCTGGCAATTTATGACATAAAAGACAAGCAGTGGTAATACTTTTTTTCAGAGTAATATGCTTCAATTGAGTCTAGATATTGCTGAATTATGCTCACAGTGCTATGAACTGACCATCAAGGAGAATCCCTAGTGTCAAACACATCACATTCTTTTCTTGACTCAGATTTTAATTTTTGTACCTGATTATAGGGAGTTTAGTCCAACTGTAAATTACAGATGTAATCCTGTGATCCTTTGTGAGTTACTGATACCTTATTATGCAGAAGGTTAAACACAATTATAGGGAGAATAAATGAGGCATAGATTCTTCCTTGCCTGTTGTTTCTTTCAAATTACCCCCAAAGTACAAAAGCTACTAGAGACAAGGTATTTCATCCCCATGTATTCTCTTTCTTCAAAAGATGCTGACTTCAAAAGGATCAGAATTTCATTTCCTGAGGGTGTAAAGTAATTTTCTGCAGGTAAAACATTACACTTTCCTGATTTTATACTTTCAGGCAGGCCCAATCTCATTAAAAGCTTGGCAAAAACATAGCAAGTAAAAGAACTTGCATGTATTATCTTTTATTTGGTCAAAATTCTTTGTTGCCAGGATAACTAACATATATAAGAAACCCAGCACCTGTTGTACATTTATATTCAACCCAATCCACCCTCTTTCCACCTGCTTGTTTCAGCCACCTGCATTCCTAAACTTGTAAATGCTGGGATGCTTATCTTGCCGAGGGAAGTGAATGGGGGTGGGAATAAACGGAGAAAGGAGAAGTAGTTGCTTGAGCACTGGGTATAAAAACAGCATAAGGACACTAGTAAGTGCTAGTTGGAATAAAAATGGCCCACAAACAGTATTTAAACCTTTAAATAATTTCTTTCTGAAGTCTAGAAATTGTCATCTTGAATGTTTCCCAAACAACCATAGGGTTCAGGTCTATATTTGAATGCAGTTTAATCTTTTATTTGGTCTCTAGAGGTATTATTTGCTTCAGTGATATGATCTGCCCTGAAATACCCAGTAGAGTATATTCTTTCCACTTCAATTTGCTTTCAGAGCACCGCAGTTGGTAAAGAGAGGGAGAAAAGGAAAAGTTCAGAGAAAAATGGATTTATAAAAAAAGGTGGAGATAACTCATTATCTACAAAAGATCTAATTCACATGTGGGGCATCATTCTCCTCTCGTTTTCAACTCAAATGGTACAGCAAGACTTCCCCACGTGGAAAATTTTCTAGAAGATGCAGTGCTTGGAAATATACATATAATGCAAAGATACCCAGCTGTTCAGGTTGATATAACATACCCTCCCATTCTAGATCCTTCAGAGGCTCTGCCTGTTTTACAGATGTAGGTATCTTACAGAATAGATCATTTCAAGTGTAATGTTTCTCAGGCATATTCATAAATCTTGCAGTGAATCTTCTTTAATATTTATATTTTCATCTGGGAATAGCTGCAGTTTTAAGTCTGTAATGATAAACCTGGGTATTTTCTTTGTTTGGGATGGTATGTAGAACCTTGAGAAAAGTTCTGTGTCTGAACTAGTTCTAAATAGAGAATAAAAAGCAACCTTTAGGCAAGTACCAGAGGGTTGCCTCTGAGGTTGTAAACCATGAAAAAGGATCCTGTGCAGCATGGTTTTAAGAATTGATAGGATAAAATTACAGCCTAATAATAGTTCAGGTGGGCATAGTTTATTTTTATATATATTATTTATAGCTTGCTACCAAATAAAATAAAAATAAGCCAGTTATTTTCTAAAGTTTTGAGAAAGCTTTTATTCTATGTGTGCAACAATTTTTCCATCATCACCTGCTGAGACAATGGAGAGGACATATTTCAATTATTAATATACTTATTTTACTTGTGGGGGTGGAGGTCATGACCTTTTTGCAGTTTCTCTTTATTATACTGAAACAGGCCTGTAAAGACTCAGAAATTTTTGGAACAATGAGATGCTATCTCATTGTTCCAAAAGGAACAATGAAAGAGACTGAGGAGATTCAAGGACTATTTGTGAACATCTGTGTAAATCTGTTTGCATTGTACACCTTTACAATAATAGATATCTTGTGGAAAATAGTGTCACACCAAGTATTTTCTGTCCTTGAGGCACAGTTATCTTTGCTGAAACTCTATCACAGCAAGATGGATTATTTATGGCTTTGTAAGAAAGGTTTGTAACAAAGAGGAAGTACAATCACTTGTTCTTAGCCTTGATTTTCGCATGGATCTGTGAACAAATGCCTAGAAAATCCACTTCTCAGAATTACTTTTCAGTATTATTTTTCAAAAATATTTAATTAATCCATGTGTTGTTTTGCTTGCTGGTGACTGCCATACTCTCTGTAAGTAGGACTTTAAGGTGTCAGGATAGGTAACATTTATTTTGGCCTGTGGCTAAGCAAATGTAGCACATGAAAAGCATTACCTCTTATCTTGAATGAGGCACATCTGAAGTACACTAGTGAAACAAAAAAAAAAAGGGAAAACAAAATAGAAAGCATTTCTGAGAAAATGTAATATTCCTATGATTTTTTTAAACCCAGTAAAGTACGCAAGGAAATAGATTCAGCTATCTCAGAACAACAGAAAATACTCATGTGATTAATAACAGCAGTCTTAATTCAAGGCATTTGAAAGCTTCCCCTAATGATGTCTAATGATACCACAAGCAGAAAATAAGCAGAATAAGCACTATCACACTCCCGTTTTTAGTTTTGAAATGAGTAAACATTTTTTGCTGAACTAAACCCTTTCCTGAGGTTGTGCTGGTCCCATTGCAAGTGTGGGAGTGGAGATGCTGTTGCTGTCATTTTCTGGAACTCAAGGCAAAGACTGGTTTGGGGTGTAGAGCAAGGGGGACCAGCTGGGCCCCAGGGTCCAAGGCAGCCCTTGCTGTACAGGGTCCCATCCTTGAGTCAGTACTTCTGGTTCTGCTTGCATACAACTCTATTTGTATTGCCAGATCCAAGAGTTCTCCTCTCACTGTCACCTGGCTGAGCTCTGGAATCACTTTACTGTAGTCCCCAGAATAGTATGTGAATATGTCCCAGAACATACTTCTGAAAACTGTCAAAATTGACTTCGTTTCTATTTTTTGTGGCATTATTGATGTCTTCCTTATTTAAACCTAATAACATACAAAATTTGCATTTACTGTATTAAATCATTAGGTTGTACTTATATATTTTTGAAACAAAAATTACATGTTTCAAAGTCAAACACTCCAGTCTCAAGAAATGCCAGAATTAAGATAGCTTGACTAAGCATGATCTAGCTCTCTTGTACATTCATTTTTACAAACTTTTAAATATGAAATCACAACTGTATATTTTTCTTTAATTTCTCTACCACATCATTTCAGAGATAAAGTTCTGGCAGTTGAGTGAGGCCACCATACTACTCCATATAGTGCAGCAGTCAGAAAAAGCTTAATAACAAATATAAATGTAAATCCTGTACTTCAGTTCTGATCGGAAAACATGTAGAATAAGAATATGAAAGGTTAGGTACAGAACTCTGGCACCTAAGATCTATAAGCACAGAAGTGATATTGTGTACATAGATCACTAAGTGTAGTCAAACTGTGGTTCCTCATTATTCATTCTACAGGTTTGAGCAACTGTTCTTAATAAAAAATTTTTTAAAAAAAAGAGTTTCTATTTGCATTCAAATCATGTTACTTCCTTTCCTATATTGCCCTGTACTGCAACAGGGAGAACATTAAAGAATAAGATTAAAAAACACACTTATTTAAAATTGAAATAGTTAAATATGATACAAAGAACTGAATTTGCTGTACTTACTAAAATGTAAACTAAAGGAAAATATGTAATCATGGTTTTTTTCTGCCAGAAGTTTTAAGGGGAATTAAAGGTTTCTGAACACTTTCTCTCTTACCCACAACAAATAACTGGAAATGTAAGATAACTTGGACTTACAAAATCCCAGGCTTATTCATGCTGGAAGAGCCCTCTCAAGGTCACTTAATCCTGTCTCCTGCTCAGAGCAGCACCAACTTAAAAGTTCTGTCATGTTGCCCAGAGTTTTAACCAGTCAAGTTTCAGCCTTCACAGATGGAAGTTTAACAACTCCGCTATTTCTTAAACATTCTCATTGTGAAAATTTTCTCCTGATATGCAGATAAAATTTCCATTGCAGCAATCTGTGCAATGTCATTGTGTCATTGCCTCTTGTTCTTTCACTTTGTGCATCTGAGAAGAGTCATACTCCACCTTTTCTAACATTCCTGCTAGGCTTTTAAGTGAAGCCGAGTATTTTGGCTTTCTATTTTCTCTTTTTGTAGTTGGCTTCCTATTTCCAACCACAGGTAGTTTGTTGCACCTCACAACAAAAAAGCTAATTATCTTGTAATAAATAATTAATTTACTTTTCACACTTTTGCTTTACCATGGGAGAAAAATGAAGGGTCTTCACATATATGTAAAGCTATATAGTATCTTATGTAAAACATGGAAGGATATAGGTTGTCCACGTTTAGAAAAAGTAGGAACACATTCAAAAATAATTTGAGTCCTTTAGCTCAAAGACAATTCAACTTATGCTAATATATAAGTTTCTGCATATTGTCTTTAACAAACTACTGAAATATTTCTGTATAAATCCTGCAGTCCAGTAAAATGCTGCAAATATTTAACTCTTCCCTATTCCTGCTGAGGTAAGAGAATGAGGAGGGTTAACCAAAACGCGGTGAAGGCTCCCTCATAACTTCTAGGGAGCAGCAGGAAGACAATAAAATGGCATTGTTGGGCAATACCCCTGGGAAGAGAGTCAGTTCAGCAAAGCTGGAGGAATGAAGGTTTAGGGAGAGAGTTTGCTGCTGTTTTGTTACCTGCAAGTATGGCTCACTCTAGCTGAACTGCAAGCTAGTCTGTTTTCCATATCATGGAATCAGAGGAATAAAGACAAATGTAAGAAATTATGTCCAGCTGCCAGTGTGCACTCTGCTTAAAGTCAGTGTTTACATGCTCATGGTTATGCTTCATGGTAAAGTAAAGCCAGAAGGGACTTTAGGATGCAGCCATCAGTTCTGCCTCCAGCCAGGCCCAGCCACCAACCTGCTCTATGGGAGAGCAGCTGATGGAAATGATCTCCAGGAGGAAATGAGCAGTTTAGAAATCCACCTACAAATGATGCTCATGCATTAGCAAGTTTTCATCACTGAGAAATCCTCCTTTCCCTCGTTAATCTGAGATGTTAGTCCAGGATTAGCCAGATATCGATGACTTTTAGTGCCTGTAGGGAAGCCCATTCCTTCTATTTTCCTTTGCCATTGGGTGACTCTAATGGAAGAGAAATAGGCAGCAATGGCCATACCACCTCCTGTCAACAAATTAGCAGCAGTCCTGCATTGCTGATGGAAATAAATGGAAAGGGTAGGAGGAAATACAGAGCCTATTTTTCCTCCAACTGTTCCCACTTGTCCCTATCACCTTATTGCACACAATTATAAGGACCAGCCAGAAATAGGCACCTTGTAGTAAGTAGTATTTTTCCACTTGAGTATGCCAACCTTGGCAAGCACACATCCACCTATGTGTCTGACTTTCATATACCACTGCTTGGGTTGATACCTAGTTGCTCTGAAATCCAGTTTATATCCATATGCAAATTAACTACAATAATGCAAATTACTTCAGGATATGATTTGCATAGCTTGTCACTCATGCTGCTTAAAAAACATGCTGGCTATGAGTGCTGAAAACTTTATGCAGCTAATATTCTCTGATTTTAAAGGGAGGGCTTTATACGCAGGTGAAGCTGAAGAAAGAACAAAACAAAAGAAATGGATAATTCATCTTCAGCTTAACTCACCTGTAACAAAGCAATGAACTTGGCAAAAAGATTGAACTTACACCAGTTATGCATTCATTCTACATTACTTTGTGTCCATTAGTATAATCGTTATACTGCCTTGATTCCACATTTACTAATTATTTTTGTAAAGCAGTGGTCATTAGCAATTGAATGTCAATGTCATACATACTCGAATAAAACAACCTGCAGGATGGTTAATTTTGAACATATTACCTTCCTTGGATGTTGTTTTAACAGATGTCCTGTTAAGATAACAGAGAAATTAAATTAGTTTTCAACTCAAAGCATCTGGTTAACTTTGTAGGTAAATGCCTTTGAGCACTAAATCTGACCAGGGTTTTCAGATAAATAGCTATCAGAATGTTTTAAGTAAATGACTATTTTTTTACTTCTATTACTTAGGGCACATTTGACATGCTTGATCATATATCTAACAGATGAAAATTGAAAATAGTGCTGGCAACCAGCAGTGTTAGGTTATTCAGGGGGTAGTTTCATGGGTAGATACTATTAAGCATGCTTATGGTTTCAGAAAATTTAGTTCTGCAGCAATTTTTAAACCTCAAGATCTTTACCAGCTGGAAGATAACTGATTATAAAATGTAATCTGTTTAATACTGTAGACATAGCATATGGTGGAATACATTTAGATAAAAGTGGAATTTTTCATCTTTTTAATGGTGAAGTAAATTGTGATAGTAAATCATTCACAGTATAGAAAAATATGAAATGTGATTGTATATATTTTGCTAATTGTAACAATTTTATCTTTTTTAATCCTGGGGCATATTTTATGTTGAGTTTATGAATAAACATACATCTTCCTGTTGATTTATATATGCTAATTTTTCCCACAATTTAATAGCTTTGAACCAAATACAGGAACACATGAAAATAAGTGTAGTGACTGGTCAGATGATAACTCCATATGATGATTTACTTGTGAGTGTGTTTACATATATATTGAGTACCTCAGTTATACTGTTAAGATTAGTAAGCATGCATTTTAGCATTTACCTTAAAGATGCATATATTATAGTTACATGGAGGTTTTCTTATATATCTAAAGGCAGTGCCGTGGATATTTCTGCTAGTCTTTCAAATGTTACAGTTAAGACACTGCAGAAAAATATCCTAATATATATTTATGAGATTACTTTTTAATATTTATTAATTATATTGCAGTACCATCTAGTGGCCCCATTTTGGTATCAGGGTGCCATTATACTATGAGCCCTAGACACACAATATAAGTAAATCTTATCCTAAATGCTATATACTCTTACTATGTGATTCTGTGAGAAGGGAGGGGAGGTGGAAACTAAAAAATAGTAGACTGCTGTGAGAATCCAAAACAGAGTTATATCTTTGGAATTCTTCATGAAGTCTGGATTTTCACAACTTTCTTGTCCTATTTTCCCCATGTTCCTCATTTCTATGAGGACTGATAGTTGAGTGACACAAAGCCCTACTCTTACATCATTTTATGGTCCACTTTGGTGAGGAAAACACTTCTGTATGCTGTAGTGCACCATTGCTAGCATTTCACCAGTTGTTTAAGGCACTGGGGGAAAAACTGTAGATTTTTCTTGAAATGAAAGATCAGAAGCTAAATTTATTTCTAGTTGGGCAGATGCTCAGAAGATCACAGCTACAGAATTCATGTTTGGTATGACAGCTTGTCTGGGGGCTGTCTATGCCTCTCATACACAGTACCTTTACTATGCCTATATGAGTCAGCTATGGACTAGGGCTGAAGGGGATTTACCATAGTTGAAAGTAGGGGAGTCTGCCAGAACAGCCACTCATCTTTTGTGAAAGTATAAAAACATATAAAATTATGCCCTGCTTTTTAATTTTCACTGTCTCATGGTGTCAGCCTTGTGCTTCATTATTTATTCTTTTGGGGCACAGATACAATACTTTAACATAGTCCCTAGCAATTTTTTTTTGTTCTAAAGGCACAGATACAATACTTTAACATAGTCCCTAGCAATTTTTTTTTGTTCTAAATATGGATGCAATAGCTAGAATATACTTTTCCCACATCTACTCTTCCTCTAAATATAAGTATATAACTGACCTTCTAATTAGAATCTATCAAATAAATTGTCTTGTGAAGCAGGGGTCTACTAAAAATTTCAAGGCAGCACTAAACCCATGCATTTTCTGAGGAGCTTTATGTTATTTCGAATTTCTGAAGGAAGCCATTCTGATGCTTATGTCACTAAAAGTTATGCCAGTGTTAATCCAGTAGGAAACAGAAATTCTGTGTTGCCTTCAGCATCTTTTAACATATGGATGAGCATTTATTGAACCTGGGAAAGCAATGTGAGCTGTGAAGTACTCTCCTTTTTTGATCCTGTTTAATGTATATGTATTCCCTTTCCTTATTTCTTTCTCACCATTGCAATGGTAGCAACAGGCTCACAGGCCATGCACTGAGAATGGCTGTGGTGACTTATCACCTCTTACAGTGGTTCATCATCTTCTGCACTCTGTATTTGCAGTTGCCCTTCTGCTGGAGGCTCCCACTCCCATGGTCCTGCCACTTGAACACTCATGATCTATCTCTGGGTTGAAAACACCAGTGCGTCTTCAGGCACTTTGAGCAGCCACATAAAATTCGTTCTTACACAGACACAGCTTTGCACTGAAGCATGTGAATGGCTCCTACAAAAGGCACTGATAGAAAGCTAAGGAGACACTAATGTGTTTAAACTGTCACAAATATTTCAAAGTGAATGTCTACCCTAGTCACAGAGCCATACTATGCTTTCTGCACTGTGGTAGAATTTGTACTCCCTAGATAAATTTCCTTGAACATTTAAACAGGTATTTCAAAATGCATGTTGGAGTATAACTATTCAAGACAAAACAGAAATTAATTTTTTTTCTCCTGTAAAACTGTTACCTCAAAACTGTAGAATTATTTCAAATATTAGTAATCTTTTTAATGTAATTTTCTTCCTTTCTTGTTCCCATGAAAAGAATGTTTCCAAAGCAAGTGCTGAAAGGTAGTGTATGGATAAATGGATTAACTAATGTCAGCTTCAATAACAGCGTAGGATTAGGTTATGATTTTTAATAATTGTCCATAATAAAGAGAAAAAATATTCTCTCAGTCAAAAAATATTGACCTCAGTGCTGTCACACAGCAGTTGACAGCGCATTCACAGCTGGTTTTATTTTGTTGATTCCGTATGCTCCGAATGAAGCACTAGCTATGAAAAATATTTGATATCCTTTTCTAATAACCCATTAAACTCAATGATTACCCTAGTGAATTTATCCCTAGAGAATAAGTTTACTCTAGTGTTGTTTTCCAAACTTGCTGCTGCTTCAATGATAGTAATTTTAAGGACATCCTATCTGTTCAGGAGTGCTGTAGTATGATGACATATCCCTCTTATCAGACCACCACAAATACCTGTTTGTTTAGAAATTGGATTCTCTGTTTTGAGGGTAGGATTTGATTGATTGAGTAACCTTATGAATTGAACTAAAGTGTGGTTTATTGTGGGTTTCATACTAAAAGCCTGTTCTTCAGCAAGCCCCAGTGCAACTCAGGCTGTTTTTCTTCCACCCTACAACAGGTGGGTAATTCAGCAATAATGAGGTGATCAGTAATGTGCTGTGTCTAAGTATCTCACTGGTATCTTTAAACTGCCAATGAATCCCTTTATAGAAAAACTGCTGTTTGCAATGCAGAGGGAAACTAAGATCAGAGTGTTCAAAAATATCTGAAGAACCTCCTCTATGGATAATTTGAGATGTACCTCACTACTGAAATGAAAAAATAAAAGGGGTTAGATTTGTCAAGCTTTTGATCATATCTTAAAAGTGAAGGGCTCTCCTTTCATAGGGCAGCTTCATAGAAGGGGTCCTTCTATGATTTCCAATCGGGTGCACAAAGCAATTCCTCTCTTTCTCTCTTTTCTTGGCAATTTTATACTTGTCACTCCTCTCTTTTCCTCTGTCAGGTTATTAAAGCAGAACACTTTCTTAATCTTGGCTTTGCTCGCCTCTGGCACATCCAAAGGTATTCTATCTTCATTTGGCTAAACTGGCCATGGGTGTTTTTTCATTTGGGAGCACAAGGAAACACTGTATTTGTGTGCATGTTCATTTAGGTATTTCTCTTTCATCACCATTTACTGAACACAGTAACTGTTTTTGCTCCTGACTGCCCATTGTAACCAAATGCACTTGATTCAAGGTGTCCCACAAGTGCTCTTACATCACAAGACGTTTGTCCTGCAGTTGCAATGATGGAGATTGATTTGCATTAGGTAGAGGTGTCAAGTAGTTGGAACATACTTATCTTAAAGTTTGACTTAAAGATATCTTTTTTTTTCCTCATTGGAATGCTAATATGAAGTTTATGCCATACTGTATATGACATCATAATAGAAATTGTAATGGAACATTGTTAAATATATTGCTGATATAATCTAAGTAATATACAGTATAAAAACTACTTACACAACTATTCACATAAGAAATATGTAAAAATTGGTACCGAGGGTTGTGCAAAGCTTATCTGTGATCATCATCTACCCAATTGTACATAATCCTAGATGTTCAAATGATCATGTAAGAAACACTGCAACAGCTGTACTTAAAGAGGTTCCTCCACTGGAAAAGCTTCTCCTTGAGCCTAGAGAACTAACCACTCACTTTTATTGAAAAACAGACTTGTACATACATACATACATACGTACGTACATACAAACATACATACATATTAGATCAGTATTTTCCACTTCTTTTAAACTATTTCAGTCACAAAATTGCATTCAACTCACCACAAGGATATACAACGTAGCATAATTTGCACAGAATTTGAAATCTTTGGAACTTCTAATTGTGCATTTCTTGTGGTTGACAAACAATGACAGGGTTAAAATCATGAGATATTTCCTAAAACTTCAACTTCTGGCTTTTGTGTTTGCTTTCCTGAATTCTGTGGTTTTAATTTTTAATAAAGGAAAAAGTCATGAGCTCAGACAGCTGTTTCAAAGAGGAGGCTACAGGAGAGCTCGGTAACAACAGCTATGATACTATATAATTATGTTTTTTTTCTCTTCATTAGCATATACAACCTGCTACAGGAATGAGAATATAATGATAATTGCCAGACTCTTGGGTTTTCACACTTGGAAACAGTGTAAAGTACAAATCTAAAGTAATAGGGATTACTTCAAGAAATGTCTTTGTCTGCATAGAGAAAGCAGGAGCTGGTAGCAGACTGGAGATTTAATTTTGATGTTAAATTTCTGGCAAAACATCTCCAGGAGATAATAGCATTTATTCTCATTCTGGTCTCAAAGTGAAGATGAGTGTAGCACTCATTCTTTAACTTGCCATTAAAGGATGTTTGTCTGTGTCACAGCATGTAGCATTAATGATAGATTCTGCAGAGAAGAGTTGCTGCTGTATGAAAAGTCACTGAAGACTAAAGTTTATTGAAAAATCTTACATGGGAAATTTCTTTGATTCTTGTATGCATTCTGTTTAGCTTTAGGCAATATTTTCATTTTTTCACTAGCACAGTAATGTCTCTGTTTAAAAGAATTTTAATATCTTTTTTTTTCACTGATATCTCTGTGTGCTGTATGAGACAGTACTCCTTTGTTTCCTTTCATAAAGAAGCATGCTTTCAAAGTTGGCGTCAAGTACTCTCTCATAGAGGCAGTGCAAAGTACTAGGAAAACTTGTAGCAAATTGGTAATAAGTAGAGTGTTGTTTCACATATAACCTAGATCTTTGATAATCCTAAATCTAAAAATTCTTTTAAAATACTCAAAATAATCTTCCTGCTCAGCAGGACATGTCCTGGTGTGCTGCTATCCTCCCATACCCATAGGGCATGCCCCTTTCCCATTGTAATTCTTCACTCTCTCTTACTCCCTCTTATGACATTTTCCCTGTTTTCCTGGACACCTGCCTGATGCAGGTGGTGCTGGGCTGAAACATTCTTTGGAGATCCCTGTTTCTCTGCCTAGACTGCCAACATAGCTTAGAGGAGGTACTTGACTTCTATGCAGCTGAAGCTAAATGAGCTGAATCCAACCCTAAGTACTTATCACCCACTGAATTCGTGGTACTTAGACATGAACAGGATACCTTCCTTTAACACTGAGCTCCTAATATATTTTAAAAACTGCTGGCATGGAGCCTAAATTGCATTTAAATAGGAATTTAAGTGTTTAGTCCATTAGTAATTTCTGAAAATTAGGCTTGAGTTCTAGCAAAAAAATCCTTCTCCTTTCTTGAAAATCCTGCATTTATTGATTTGCCTTCAAGAAAAGGAAAAAGAATGGCAATGGTGGAGTTTTCATTTATAGACATACTGAAAAACTGCTTCTTGTTTTCAGTTGGAGTTACATAGTTTATTTTATTTTCCTCCTTCATTGATTATAATTTTGTTACAGTGTAATGCAGTGATGCCGCACATGAAATAAATTAAAAACCTGCCTACCATATCCATGAAACAATGGGAGCTGGGTTTTGAAAACCTAACAAAAAACATCATACTGACATGCATATGAATAATAAGGTTTCGGTTCAGAACATGGAATAGCTGAATTTCAAAACCTGAAATTCTTAAAAAGGCAAATGAAGTAAAGTGCATGCTTCAAAGCAAAGAGCAATGTCAAGAATTTGCTGCTCTGTATTGATTGGTGCTATACAAGACACTTAAAACAAGAAAAACAGAGAGACTGAAAAATTCAAAGCAAAAGACCTGATATGAAGATTCCCCATACTGAGGAAGGGACATTTCAGCATACTGAAAAATTTAAGACTAAATTTTTATTAATGGCTGTTTCTTTCCTGTAGCATTTCCTTTGTGATAGGATACATGGTACATGTTAGATCAGGTAAAAAGGAGAATAAGGCCAGCTTTGGAATATGTAAGTCCTTGAGCGGATAAATATTTCATTTTACTTTTTTAGAATTAAATATCAAAGTGCAGAAATATAGAACTCCTGTATTTTATACATGGAAAGTCACATGGAACTATGTAAAGTATAAACTCTTTTGGGATTATTTACTTTATCATTAGAATGAAAAAGGAAAAAACAACAAAAAACAAAATTTCATATTCATGAGTTGTTGATGAGTTTTGGAAAAAAAAACCTACGAGCCCAAAGTGTCCTGTCTCTTTTTCTCCTCTATTAAGGTGATCTTAAATTGCCCAAAATAGAATTAAAGAAATATGAAGATGAAAGATATCTGCTTATAATATTTGCAATATTTCTTGGACATTAAAATTTATAATGATATTTGATCTTTAACATTTGGTTAGCTAAATGATTTATAAACTAATAAGATTAATTTTGTGTCATTACTAAGAAACCTGTTTTTGCATGCATGTAGTCCTTCCTAGTATCCACAAAACTATTTTACGTACTATCTTAGACTTCTTAATAAGAAGGACAAACATTCCCTTTATTTTACTGTCTACACATTAAGAGATATTTATTATGTTGATTCTTCATTTTTCTCCTCTTCTATTGACAAGGTGAATATTTTCTTCATGTTTTCTTATTGCTCATATTTTCTATGTATTTTATGCTTATTGTAGTCCTCTGTATTCTTCCCAAATACTCTTTATTATGAAATTTATTATTTTTTAGTCTCTTTAGTATGAAGTACTGAAAAAACCCCACCTATTTCAGTTTAGACTTCACCAACACCAAGTAAAGTTGACATTGAGGACCTTTAGTATTTTATTATAAAGCTGACGTTAAGTGTTACTGAATGAGATTTTCTAGATTTTGCCCAATCCCAACCAACAGTGTTGGTTTTCATTTCTGAGTTACTATTACAATCTCCTGCAGTTCGCTACCATATTTTACTACCTTGCCAAAAGTAACTTGCTCTCATTCTGTCTGATTTCTCCTCCCTACAGGAAGCACTTTGCTCTTTTCTGTATTTAATTTACCTTGTTGTTCTTCAGTTTGCTGAGATCTGCCCTCTGCAGCATTTGCTATTCTTTTTTTGTACAATATAAATAGCGTTAAATTCTATCATCCAAATCATTACTGAAAATAATAATTGAGTTGAACATGTAGTGGAGGACACCCACCTTCCTCTTCAAGCCTTTTCTCAGCTTAACACCCAAACAATGATGAATTCTTTTTTGTGAACGGTTTTGAAATCAACTATGGAATTTTTTCTGGTGATTTACATGCACTATGCACTTTCTTTGTATATAAGGGACATCACACAGCCCAGTGTCATAAACTGGAATAAATTAGGTCCTATCTGCTGTTCTGCCTCCCCAAAACCACCACAACCAAACCACCTGTCACAGAAGAAGGACAGTGATTTTGGGAAGAATTGCTCTTGAAAACTCATATTTATTTTACCATTTCATAGATGCACAAGGATTGATGGATTAAAAATTTTGTTAAGAGACCTCACAATCAATTACTAATTCACTTTTCTATAACTGTGAAAACAATGGAGGTCTTTCTGATACTCTGCAGTTGCTTCATCAGCTTTTTTATTTTTAGTTTGTTCTGGTTTTTTTTCTTTTTTTTTTTTTTACTCAGAAACTTCAGGTGAGATCTAGTCCCTATTGAAGTCAATACATGGGGTTTTTTTATTCCATTTACTACAATGAGGTCAGGAGCTAACACAAACTCTTCAAGGGCTTCTCAAAGTGTCAAGTTTCATCCCTAAAAGCATGATGATGTCTTGAGAATTCTGCACATCAAAAACAATTCCATAATAGAAGAGAAGATTTTAGTTTCATTGATATGGAAATCATGTTATGGAGCATGCATCATGAAAGCATTCAATGTCTAAACTGACACCATGTAAGGCATGCATAGATAATTTCTATCCTCACCAAAATGTTGTTAATTTAGATTTAGTGAAAAATATGTACTTGTACTTATCATCACAAAACACAGATAGACATATGAGTAATAGTATGAGTTGTGTTTTGGTTTTTTGCTTTCATATTTCAATGCAAGTGAATATAAAAAATGTGCAGATCTTAGAAAGAAGCAAACATTTATTAATCTATTAAATATCATCTACTCATTGAATAAGCCAGTTATTTAACTGTGGAACAGGAACACAACTTAGTGGTTCCAATCACTTTACTGAACCTTGGGAGATTTGAGTCCGCTTTTCAGCTCTGACTCAGACTTCCTGCAAATCACAGCTTTTACCTCAGCTTTTGCTGTCAACTCTTGCTAGCATAGAACAAAGATGTTTGCAGCTGCCTGCATGAAAAGGACACCACCATACTGAGGTTAAATCAGATTTCCTCAAGTGCCTCACAGTATTAGTAGACACCCCACTCTGCTGGTTCATCATGTCTAGTCCTGTTCATGAAAGTGGAATTACTTGAAGCCTTGATCACAGAAACAGGTCCCTTTGAGTTTTCTCATTTATGATTTTTTCTTCTCCTTGGTACATCTTCAAGCCTACTGCTAATAAGACAACTAGTCAACAATATAACTAATCTTTATTGTGCTAATATTTGTAATATACTTGCATATTCAAATAATTTATTGAACTTTATGGGAAAAAAAACCCCTTGTTTTTAGAAACTGTTCACTGAATGATTGACAGTTTGGAGTTTGGTCCAAACTATTTTTTGGTTTTTACTGATTTGATTATTGTAATTGGATTACATGAGTCTGTGGCATATTGAGTTTACAAGAAAGACAGTCAATGAAACAATACAGGTAGTAAATATGTAGCAGGGTCCTTGCAATGGTCTTTAATCTTTTGCCTGGGAAACTTTTGCCCGAGCAAAAGTTTTGGGTGATCAGATCTGGAAAGCAGACATGGAGAACAGACAACATTTCAGTCTGTTTTGTATTAACTATGTTCATCTGTAACTGCACCTTCTTTTTCTTGTTACATTTACGTTTCATGTTACAGAAGTGTTATGAAAAATATTTTTCTGGAAACAGTATACTTACCCATTTAAGTAAAGGTAAAAACTAGTTCATGATGCAGTCTTCTGCGTTGAATGAATCCTTATATTTAATTTCTTTTTTTGTGGAACAGAGGAAATGGGAAAAAAAGGGATGATTAACTGAATAAGATTCTTTTAGAATTTCAGTGACAATTGCTTAAAGCTATTAAATTATGTTTACTTTAGGGATTATGCAAGCTAAACATTTCTACAATATTCTAAGCTCCTAAAACAAATATTCTGTCTTACATCATGGTTATCAGCAGCAATCAATTTAAATGAATACTGATCCACTGAAAGTTTCTGCTTGTCATTTTTTAAGGTGTTGTATTTTCCTATGGAAAAGGTGATTTTCCCTGATAAATACTATGGAAAATCATTTTGAGAAATGGAAGTTTAGTAGTCATTCCTATGGCATGAAGTGAAGCACAGCTGATTTTTTAAACAAAAATCTCAAGGGAGGAAAAGAAAGTCCGATTTATGCTTAGGCATAACTTTGTATTTTGAAGTATTGTAAACAACAGATATAGAATTTATATAATCTGTAGTTGAACCATAATGGTATCTGAAGGCAGAGGTATCAACAATCATTTTTAGATTAGAGAAAAAGGAAGTTATCACCAAGAAATATTTAGATATGCAGAATATGATTAAATATTTCTGGTCATCTACCTTGCTACAGAGACCAATGCCTCTCTACAAAAATATGATGGGATCTTTAGCAATCAAAAGCGCATAATCATTAGATAATTTTTTAAAACCATCAGTAAAGGAAAAGCTATCCGAAAATTGATTATTTTTCAGCTCAGTGTGGTCTCCACCTACAGCTACCCCTTCAGGAGACCTGAGGGTTTTCCATGGGAAAGAGCACCTAAAGAGTTATGTCATATCAGTGGTGCAAACGTTACCAGATAAAAAGCCAGGGACTTTGCTGTAATATTCTCCAAATAAATTGTTGCTTATTTCCCTTTTAACTTATTTTTTTAATTAAAATATTATTTGGTAATCAATTAGCAGATAGGACACAAAAGATAGAAAACAAAGAGAGAATTTCTACAAGAGTGGAATTGGCCGATGTATCCTATCAAGATCTGTGCTAACCTTTTCTCCAGAAGAATATTCAGCACTGGTCAAGCAAAAATGATGAATAAAATAAGGTGACAGAAATAATTGGGTATATCAAGAACTTCAGGCCTGACAAAGTTAAGAGTCTAGGTCAAATTTCAGAACAATCTCACAGTCTTTGTATTTTGCAAAGTAGCTGACAAGACAAGTTGACCCTGAGGATAAATTCCTCTAAATTACCTGTTACCACTTATGAAGTAGATCTATCATGTGTCTAGTTCTTTGAAATCATCAATTCAACACTGAAAATCCTAAAACTTTTGAGGAAAGAAACAGATCACCAGGCAAGTAATGTCATACTACTGACTTAGACCACAGCAAACTCCAATACTAGGTGATGCGACCAGTTCTGTTCATTTGTAACAGAAATAATGTATGAAATTTTTTAAGAAGGAACGGGGATGCTAGATTGGTTTCATGGTGGATGAAGGACTGTCACAACTTCTTGGAGTAAGGAACAGTTTCCTGGAGTGTCATTTTTGCACTTACAATGAATGTCAGGACTACAGTTTCAGCTTAGGCTATAGTTCTCCTGTGTTTTGATTTTCAGGAAATAGAATGTGTTCTTATTTGTTGCTTGTAAATATTGTCCTCTTAAAATAGCAATATAAAAAATCATAAAAAAACAAAGGATAAAGACAACTGGACCAAATTATTTAGAAATTTTTTAGTAATTGGATTTTTGTTTGTAGCTGATGAATCACTCTGCGTACCCTCCCTCTCCTCTTCTGCTCCAGTAAAGCAGAGAGGAAGACAATGGTGATAATCCTTCTGGACAGAAAAATTTTACACTTGTTTGGTAGGTGATAAATGCTTCATTCCAAGGGGATTAGCACAGTGAAGATTCACTCAAGGAGTGAGTGTTTCTGCATGCACACTAAACAATTCAGAGACTTGTTGAATCAACAGTAATGATACTTTGCTGTAGGAATATCTAGTAAAGGAGCAACAACCACATGAAGGTTGTTTTTTTTTTTAATTTTAATATGCTCCTGCAGCTACTGTGTGGAGAACTTGTTTAATTGCTGTGGGGATTTTTCTTTCACTATTTCACACTAATGTTTTCAGTTAAATCTTAATGGAGCTAGTAACAAGAACTGCATTTTCTCAGGAAACGAAGGAAATTTTAGGCAACTTAATGTGTTAAGCCAGATGAAGCATTTGTAATGATCAGCATTACAGCCGCCATAAAATGTTAATAAATGTATATCCTAATAAATGCAAAGGGTATAATGTTGCAAGTGAAACATATCTACTTTTTGTGGCCTATCACTTCTTTATACATTATAGTTTCATTAAAACACGTCACTGAGAGAACATGCTTAATTTTCAAGAAAGGCAACTGTAAGAGCATTCTGTATTTCTTATCCAAATCAATGTACATTCTAAAATACTGTTGAGAATTCAGATGTTCTCTTACCTTAATGAAAATAATGTAATAAGAACTGCATGCATAAAACAAGAAACTAATTTGATGATTATAATGTTTAAGCTCCCCTCTTTCAGATATCTCAAATTTATGCTTAAAAATTCTGTTGCTTGGAATTTCTTCAGTCTACATAGAATAACAAGACAAATAACCTCCACTAACATTGAATCCAAACAATATGAGATTTAAAGGATGGTATTAAAAGAGTAAAGTGAATTTTTTTCCTGATCTCTTGATTTTTAAGCACAGAATGCAATAAAAATTCTTATGTAAAAATGTTAATTTTTGGACATTTTATATTTTACTTTGTTTTTTCTATTCTGTCATGTAGTATCCATAATTATGTCCTAATGTGCAATCAGAAGGCTGCAGTGGAACACCAGGAAAAAAAGAACCCATTAACTCATCTAATGCTAGATATTTCTACTACCAGATGGTATCACATGGATGTTTTTAAATGGTGAGCTTTCTGCTCGAGCTGAGTGCTCCATCTGTGACAGATTAGCTCCCCAAGTTGGAAAAACTGCTTTCAGTCCATTTCCCTACAAGAGCCTGAATGCATTACCTTTAAAAAAGCTGTGCTTTGAGCACAATTATGTTTACTTTGAAGCACCATTGTAAGATAAGTGTCCAGTGAATTGATGCCAACAGATTGAGCCATGCTTGCTCCTGCTTGAAGATTGCTTGTCTTGGTAGTCTTTACACAGGTTATTGTCATTCATGGTCTCAGTACTGAAAGTCTTGGGGGAAGGAGGGATTTTAATAACTGTATTTTATTTCCCTTCCTTTTAACATGTAGTTCATGCAGTTCTGCCTTCAACATAGGACTGCAGGCTAAAGAAATGGAGCCACCTTGCTGATATGTGATGTAGAAGACAAGATGGAGGAAAGATAGGGCAGAGTAATAGAGAGCATCCTTTTGGATGTGAAATGATTGCTGGGAATCTTAACATATCCCCCCTTCAATATAGAGACACCTTCCCTTCACCAGTTCATTTTGCAGGTTTTGTGTCTAATGACTTAGAGTGTACAAAGCACTCAGACTATAGATATACTGTAGGATGGTTTAGGAGGAATCTCCATTTATTTTTATAATTTCATGGAAATGTTACAAAAAATCCAAACAAACTAATGAAAGAAGATATATGAAAACATTGAATTAAAAGTCTTTTCTGTTTTCAGTACCTTGACATTAATTGCACAGCTTAAATGATAGGCAATGCATTTAAAATAAGTATTAAGCTAAGAGAAGAAAATCCTAAGTCACACCACTATGTTTTTCTGAAGAAAAAGTCATTTTTTACTATTTGAAAAAAGGTACCAGTGATGACTAATTAGATCTTGAATTTAATGCTGAAATATATAATTTTTTTAAGCTATCATATATAAAAAGCCATCAAAAACTACATTTGCAGTGCTTGGCTTATAATAGGTCATGGCTTTGTTTAGGCTTTCCAATATGCAATGCACTTACGGTGGCAGAAGATAAAATGATGCCTCCTCTGCTGATTTAGGCTATAGCATTTAAATGCTGCAGTAACTGGAAAATCTATCTGCAGCCTAGTGGTAATTATTAGTAATTTGTTAGACTGCTAAAAATCTTTTTGACAGATGCAAAATAGAAGAATAAAATTTCTGTACACTAATGGCACAACATTAAAAATATCTAAATATTTTCAGAGAACTGATTTGGTGGTTAACACTAAAATTTTTCTTTTTCATGGAATGTAAGGTTTTAGCACTTTAGACATAAATAACACTTGTGGCAATAAAAATGCACAGTATTGAAAAGTCCATTGAATATATTTTCATGCAGATGAAATATTATGTGAATTCTGAGATTTCTGCTTCTAAAATTGCAATAATTTTTTTTATTTTTTTTTTAACAAAGGGTGATATCTCACAGCCAAAAGTAGAACTTAATCGTCAGCCTCAAGAGGGGGGGAATGTTTGGTGGAATTAGTCAAAGTCTTCTTGAATAAGTCATGTACTAAAGAAGTTTACATGTTTCATCTTTGCTTAAGACACATTTCTAAGCAGTTGAAATAATGGATCCTGGATATGGGATGTTTGTGTGGGAAGGAAGATGGTTGTGTATGGGGTGACTTGTGTGGTGCACATACTAGTGCAAGAAGTATGTAGGGGGCAGGTGTAAAATAAAAATTGGTGTATAAAATACTCTCTACAGAAAAAAATACAATATTTTTCTTCAACAGATCTGATGTTTTGGGGTATCTCTGTTTTATTGACAAAACTGATGTATGTTGTTGCCTTTTGTTGCCTCATTACACTGTTGGTACTAATAGATTAACAAAGCCTTTTCCTTGTCTAATCATTGGCATTCTTTAGTGAACTATACTTTTAAAATTTTGTGAACACTATTAGACACCATTTTGGAGACGCCTTTATTGACAGGTCTGAGATGTAAAGGACTTCAATTATCTCAACAGTTCTTTGCCTGGGTTGTGGCATGATAAAAGAAGGCACTGTTTCTCTTTAGGTTCTATACTGAATTTTGTGCTCCTTTATTCTTTTATCTAGAAAATATTGAGAAAAATTAAAATTGGAGCCATATATTTAGTCTTTTGTAATTTTAGTATCACATCTGGAGAGTTGTAGTAGATATGTACAGATATGTTGTAGCCCATCTTTTTATTGAAATACATTAGGGTTCTCTTTTTCCCTTAAGGACCATAGAAAACAATGATGTTTCATCAGAATATGAGGTAAAGTTTTTATTTCTGAAGATATATTGTGATTATTAAGAAAGTTCATTAAAAAACATCTTGTTTTTCTTATTCTTTTCAAAGGCTGCATACATAAATTTAAATTTAGAATATTCTCAGTAACTATAATGTCTTAAGTGTAACAATACAGTGAGCAGCCACCTGCTTTTGAAAATTTTAGTATGTGAGAAGAGAGGATGTTAAGCAAAAAAGAGATTAGAAAAGTATTACAAGAGATCTTTGATGCCGCACAATAAGATAAAATATATAAATATAAAATATTTTAAGTGAGAGGGAAATAGATTTTTATTGTTTCTGTAAAGATAATATATTTAAGTAACCCAGTTTAAAAATAATTGAATTTGTCTTAACAAAAATATGATATTCATGAATTTGTGGTTCTTCTTAATGGGAAAATCTTTTAATTTGGCCCTGCTTTGCCTCATCATATTGTCTGTCATAAAAATTCATTAGAATGGTAACTCATACTGAGGAAGAAAATAGGCCCATATTTTGTGGGGAAATAGTAAAAGGGTCAAAGGTATTTCTTGAAATGTTAGGGCAATTTTGCTTTTACACTTGCTACATATGCTTCTGCTTGAAATTACATACTTGTAAGCGGACATGTAAGTAATCTGTGTTAGGGCTGTGAGAGCCTCTAGTTTGATCTTTTGATTAACACAGTGCATTGAATTTCACTGGGTAATTTTTCAGATTCTGGTGGAGCTTCTCTTATCTTCTAGAAAGAAACTCTTTCTAGTCTATAAAGGTTTTAAGTGATGGAAAATCCATTGTTCTCTGTTTTACTGAGTAGGTATGTCTGGGATTAAAACAGTGCTCCTATCTCATATGAGTTTATTTGGTTTCTACAGTCATTCTGTGCATCTTGTTATACCTTTATCTGCTAAACTCAGTGACTTTTCAGAAATGTTATGTTCATATTTGTATTGTCTTCCTTCTTGTACCACTTTCTTGTATAATTTTTACCAAGTTTCAACTATAAAATTACTGCTATTAAATGACTAAGTGATATGGATTAAAATTCTTAAATTTCTCTCTGTAATTCAGAATTTCCAGATCCCGAATAACTTTTTGAAGTATTCACAGAACTATTTTCTTTTTCAATTTCTGTTTGAAAGTGAGATATGAGAGCTGTTTCTCAGTAATGGTCATGTATGTAGCGTAATGTAAATGAACAGTGTAAAGAACAGGGTAAATAAAAAGTCCAGTTCAAACATCCTAGATATTTTTTCAGGGATTTATATTTTCTTTTTCATGATTTGATGCTGGAAATTCAATTTCATTGATCACTGTAGATCTCATAATCCTTCCTGAGAATGATTTTTCTTCTCTCCATGTTGGAAAAAGATGGATTTCATGAGGGGACTCTTAAACAGATAAGAAAATGGTTGGATGGTTGCATCCAGAGAGTGGTGATCAATGGCTCAGAGTACTGATGGACGTCTCACTGGTGTCCCTCAGGGGCCTATACTGGGACCCATGCTAATTAATATCTTCATTAATGACATAGATGAAGGGATTGAGTGCGCCTGCAACAAATTAGCAGATGGCACTGGCAGAGCAGTGTTGTCAATACACCTGAAGAAAAGTATGCCATCCAGAAGGGCCTGGGCACTCTGGAGAATTGGGTCCACAGGAATCTCATGGTTCAACAAGACCAAGTATGAGGTGCCGCACATGGATTGAGGCAACCCTGGGTATCAACACAGGCTGGGGGATGAACAGATGGAGAGCAGCCCTGCTGAGGACTTGGGGGTGCTGGTGGATGAGAGGCTGGACATGACCCAGCCATGGGCACTCCCAGCCCAGAGAGCCAAAGGTGTCCTGGGCTGCATCCAGAGCAGCGTGGGCAGCAGGGGAGGGAGGGGATTCTGCCCCTCTGCTCTGCTCTGCTGAGACCCCACCTGCAGGGCTGAACCAGCTCTGGGGTGCCAGCACAGGAAGGACATGGGACTGTTGGGGTGAGTCCAGAGGAGGCCGCCAAGTTGATCAAAGGGATGGGGAACTTCTAAGAGGAAAAGCTGAGAGAACTGGGAACGTTCAGCCTGGAAAAGAGAAGGCTTTGAGGTGACCTAATTGCAGTCTTCCAGTACCTGAAGGAAGCCTACAAGAAAAATGGGGTAGACTTTACAAGAGAAAGGAAAACAGTTTCAAACTGAAAGAGAGCAGGTTAGATTCAGTTTTAGGAAGAAATTCTTTTGTGTGAGGATGATGAGACACTGGAACAGGTTGTCCAAAGAGGTTGTGGTTGCCTCATCCTGGAAGTGTTTGAGGTCAGGTTGGATGAAGCTCTGAGAAATTTGGTCTAGTGGAAGGTGTTGCTGCCCATGGGAGAGGTACTGGAACTGGGTCATCTTTTAGGTCCCTTCCAACTCCAACCATTCAATGATTTGTGGTTCTGTAATTCCAAAATTCAGGCATCCATCAGAAAATCCGTGATGTGTGTTCCTTCTTCTTCATTCTAAGACATAAAAATGCATTATTTTGAAAATCTGCCTTACTCTGTTATATAGGTGTATATAAATATAAATATATATATATATATATATATATATATAGGTAAAAATGTATGCTCCTGTTTAGGAGTGTTCATAATACCACCATTTTTTTGTCAACTGCAAATTTTTGCTAATATGAATATGCAAATTCTGGAATAATGAATATTGTATAGATCAAGATCTTTTCACTAGCCCACCAAAAATTTCTTTTTGAATAATGGTTCCCAATTAACAGCGGTTTTCTGAGATTAGCCAGTGAACAAGTTTTTCAAAGGACTATTATGTGCTACAGGGAATTTTGTGTAGTGCTAATTATTAATCTGAATGTTGTGCGGACAACTGCCCTTACAGAAGTCATATTATGTCAACACACTTTCCTCTGTGAACTGAACTTGTCGCCTCATCAAAAGTTCTGATGAGATCTGTTTTCCATAAAACTGTGCTGATTGGCACTAATTATGCCACCATCCTTTATTTCTTTAGTACTTTTATGTTGCATCAGCTTTTCTGTGACTTTGCCGAGAACGGAAGTTCATCTAAGCAGACCATAATTATTTGGGTCATCTCATCTACCCTTTACAAAATATGCTACAATAGACAATTACAGCTCTTTTTCCCTTCCATTATGTTTTACAAATATAGCCTAAAATCTCCATACAAAATGGAAAGCACAGTTTTGTGTAGTATGTCCTTGAAAAAGACTCAGGTTGCAGGACATGGAACAGCCTGTGTGACGCAGGGCAGAATATCTGCAATATATATGCAAAGGCTGAATATCACTACTTTTCTCATGACAGAGTGCATACTGACCATGCTACTGGAAAGGTTACAACCTACTTAGACTCTTCTCTGCTCCATTAAGTTGTCCCATATTTCAGATAATCTCTTTCAGTGGTATGTTTTCAAAGCCTTTGCCATAGTTTAGTATCACTCTCTTGTCTGTTATGGCAGAACATCACAGAACGCCTGTCCCAGAAACACCATGAGGATGGATCAAGATCACTACACAGCATGTGTTGCTTTCAGTCATGACGGTTCAGACAGACTTAATTATATTTAGAAAATATAATATTTATTGATTATGGATCTATAGTTCTCAATCTCATGATCTCTATGTAGTTATAGTCTCAGGGCCAGGTGCTCATCCAGGGTAAAGCAGTGTCAACAGGCAATGCTCTTTTAAATTACATGATTTCATTATCATTTCTACAGCAGCTGAGCAGCCATAATAGTTCTAAAATGGCATTAAGACAGTATTTTGCTTTTACTCCTGAAGAAGAGTTGCATTGCATTACCAAAAAGCTTTCTCATGTCTTTAAATATTTATTATGCATTTGGACTATTTCCAAATTTTTTTTCAGATTAATCCATCAAAAGGTTCCCTGGGAAGTCATACCCAAAAAGTGTGGGTCATACCAGAAAAGTAGCACAATCACAAAAAGAACCTTTTGAGAAAAAAAAAACAACCCAAACATAATATTTTCATGCCTACTCTTGCCCTTTCAGAGGTGCACTTTTAGGAAAAAAAGCCTATTTTCTCCACATTACAAACCCAGTGTTCTCTTGTGCAATGAATGAGGTTGGCATATACAAAGGAAGTAGCTGTGATTTGTAGTGTTATTTTACTAGCAAATCAGATACACATTTTGTTGCCATTTTCATCTTGGAAAATAATTGGAAGACTGAATGTTTTTGAAATGTGCCAGCAGAAAATAGTATGCTAGAAGTCCTTCTATTTTGAGGTGGCACTGCAATCCATCAAACATCAGCAAAACTCTAGAGGGATTGAAAATACAGTGCAATAACCCTGGTTTCTGTGTGGAAGGAAAAAAAAGTGTAAACAAAATCTATGTGATTATACATATTTATAAAAAGTGTATTAAAATGTATAAGAAGCATAAATAAATTTTGGAGAAAGTAAAATATGATCTGCATACTATGCCACAGTTGAGGACTCATAGCGGATGTCACCTTGAGCAACTGCTAACAAATGTTCATGCACATGTACGTGCACAAAGCTTAATCAAGCTATTTTTGCAGAAAAAAAAAACCTGCTAATTAAAATTTTTCTGTGGAATTATATGAAATAACATGGAATAGTGTATATTTTTTTATGTACTTCACATTTCTCTGCAAGGAGTTTATGAAACATCTCTGATCCAGAGTTCTCCTAAGGAGATTTTGTCTTAGGAAATTTCTAATGCCAATTGCTTTTAGGAATCAAACAGGTTACTTTCTTTAGATGTTTAAGTAAGTTTGCTTCCAAGAAGTGAATATATATATATATATAATAAACCTTCTACTTATTCTGGAGGCAATATATTTAGGTTTGATTCCATGACCTGGAAAGTCTCAGATATTGTGCTTTCAAAAATGGTACCACATTTGTTTTGCAAATTCTTCAAAATAGGTTTGAGGTGTTATCTTTTTAAGCGATTTAACTAAATATTAATTTATAATAGATAAATAATACATATATATATTTATATATATTTGTTATATATATTATTTTCTGGTCTTGAACAACATTGACTTATCTGTAAAGAACATAGGTATTATCAGTTTTTTATATTAGTATATGTGAAAATCATATGTGTCTGTGATCTGGGCCAAAGTAACTTGGAGATTAATTAAGAAAGATAAATTTGAAGCATAATGACTGTCCTTCCAAGATATTAAAATTTGTGATTGAAGAATCCCGCTCGGTTTCGTGAATCTGAGATACAAATTGTCTTTAGCTTATTCAAAACAACATAACACATGTGATGGGGAAATTCAGTTGCTAAATTATAAAATCCCTTAAAGTCCTTGAATTTCATCATTTTAAAAATAAGTGTATTATACTGGTCAGTCTTTAGAGAAGTTCTAATTAACTCCCACCCTTAGCTGAGATCTACTTGCAGATACTCTGTTTATAGATTATGTTTGCCTGTTTCCATCTAGAATTACTCTGTACTTAGTAGTGCTTATTTGTGTCCAGAAGCTGTTGTGAGTCCTTAGTAGTGGACCTCAATGTGGTGCCTGACTTTCTGTAGTTGTGCTTTGCATTTCAATAGACAGCTTCATGTTTTGAAGACAACTATTTAATCTGGAAAGGCAAACACAGTCTCATCCTGGTTTTATCACCTGAAATTGTATCTTTTTGTTCTCCATGGAAACTGCATGGCATAAAAATCTGATTTTATATCAGTACTATTAATAAACTATCTTTTAATTATGATCTTATGAAGATGATTGAGATTTCTCTGCAAATAGCATCAAAAAAGCATGTGGTGATGAGATGATACATGAATTTTGTCAGGTTTTTTATGTTTTTGAACCTGAATTTTGCTCAGCTTTCTTTTTTCTTTTTTTTTTTTTTTTCATTTGATTTGACTATGCTGCAAACTTTATTTTCTTGGTTTTGGCTAGGATAAAGTCAATTTTATTATCAATAGCTGGAATTGTGCTGTTTTTTGGATTTAGCATGAGAATAATGTTAATAACAAACTGATGTTGTGGTTGTTGCTGTGTAGTCCTTATACTACATTGAGAACTTTTTAGTTTCCCATGCTCTGCCAGTGAATAGCCAGAACAGTTGAGCCAAACTGTCCAAAGGGTTATTCTATATCATAGAATGTCAAGTCCAGGATATAAAATGAGGGTAAGGCAGGTAGGACTGTTGTGGTTTAACCTCAGCAGGCAGCCAAGGACCATGGCTGTCCTAACTCTCCCCAGCAGAATGAGGAGAAGAGTCAGAAAAAAAGTAAAATTAATTGTTTGAGATAAGGACAGTTTAATAATTGGAACAAAAATGTAGTACTAGCATTGCTACTACTATTATTGATAAATAATAATAATCATAATAATGAAAATAAGAGAGGAAGAAAAGAATAAACCCTCCAAAAGACAAGTGATGCACAATGCAATTTTTCACCATCCACTGACTGAGATGCCCAGAGCAGCCCCAAGCAGCTGGCCCTTCCTAGTTAATGTCCCCCAATAAAACAGAAAATTCACCATGGATTAAGTATTGTATGTCAATGTAGAAAAGAGACAGAAGACTCCTGAATATTTTCCATTCTTTTCTGTAAGACTAGTTTCTCTTAAGTAGACTCGTTTTTCTTGAGTCTCATTTATTTTCATTAATGGTAGTTGGAAAAACTGATGAGAAGCTTCATTAGCAAAACTAATGGTATAAAAATTGCCCACAAAAGATCAAAAAGAAGGCCTATTAGTGGACTAATTTCCATAAGCTATTGTGCTCATATATTTTAAAATGATTAGTACAATTTTTATAGTTATACTTTTTGAAGAGCATAAAGATTTGTGTTTGCATTTTACTGATAAAAATTAGGATTGCTTTTCCTCCCTATTTTCCTTTTCGTAGAAATTCAGTGTTTAGGAGGTATTTTAGAGACTTGACATTCTTATGGCATAATAGGTGTGGAGAAAACTTAATCAGTTAATATAGTGTGTTTTTTCCTTATTCAGATTTCAGTCATATCTGCTTGAAAAATTCAGAGGAAAAAATTTCAAAGGAAAGGTGAAGATTAATCATGTCCCTTGGCTTCATATCTAAGGATAGGAAAACATATCAGAGAGTTTTGAGGGAAGAGTAAAAACACAAATAAAATAAGATATAAAATAAAATAAAATAAAAAATAAAATATAAATAAAATAGCTGTTGAAATGTGTTTTATCAAGTTTGGTTATGTTTTTGTGTCATAGACTCAATTATTTTCATTTTTGGGAGGTAGAAAAGGGAAGTGCAAGGAAAGCAGAAGAAACACACTCAGTGCTCATTTTCAGTGAGAGGTCTTTATTCCTGCACTCATCTGGATCCAGTTTCTGAAGAAAATTTACAGGGGTAGAGGGAGACTTGTTACTTTTACTGAGTCTTGTGCAGAATAGAGAGAAGAACCTTGTCTGCCTGAAATGTTTTATCTTCAGTGGAAAGCATGGGCAAAGAGAAAAGACAGTCATGTCAGGGCAGGACTCTTCTTTTACAGGGTGTCTTGCCTTTTTTCAGCTTTTAAGTTGTAATTGCACAAATATGAAATTTTATGATGCATATGCAACTTAATGATTTGAAAATGTTACAATCCCACTTAATTTTGGTACCAAGGAAACTGTAATTTTTTTCTCGGCCTTTTTTTCTTTGATTTTAATAAGATGACAAACCTTAATTTTTATTTCTTTTTCTGAGAGACAATAATATTGCTATTTTTAACAAAAAAAAATGGATTAGAATAAGCTTTTTGAGGAACAGTCACAAACCTTAGCAACTCTTTCTATGATGGTATGTCTCACTTTGTTCTTTCTTAATAAAAATACAGAACAACATCTATTTTGAGGATATGCACATATAACAATAATTTTCAAATATAACATAATTTGACAATAATACTGCCAAAAAGTATACTCTATTGCAATTTATCTCTCATTTCCCTCTTCCTTAGGTCAAGTTGATTAGAGAAAACATAGGATAGGTGTTAGTTGAATGGCTTAGAGTATGCTTAGCGAAGCAATCAAAAAGTATGGAAAGGGTAAAATTATGTTTAATTTGCTTCCCCCTGAACATTTATTTCTATAATACATGCATGTGATTTTCTCTTAAGAAAATGAAATCCAGAGAAGTGGTAAACTTATGAGGCTAATGATAATACTTGTCTTAAATATCTGTCTTTTCTATGGATCACCTTTTCATTTTCAGTCTGTCCTTAACAGCTGTGCTCACTGTGCTGCTATCAAGTAAATGGTCCACTAAATGTTAAATCCAGGATACATTATAATCCACAAGTACATTCAAAATTCCATGTAGGTTTGCATATATCCAGAAAAAAAAAATATGGCCAAGCCTTCCATGTTGCAATTCATGTTATTGAATTATGAAGACTAGTATTCAGGCATTTGGAAAGGGAAGCCCTGATTTATTGTCCTTTTGTGAATATAATACTATACAGAATATGATTAAATAGTTATACACAACTTTTACATCAGGACCACGTTTACATTAAATGCACAAAGTGCACTTTGTGGTCTAAAGCAGAAGCATGTTATTTCTCTTTGTGATATAACTTATTTGTTACACATTTTGCACTGGATATGGACTTAATATGCATTTACATATTACACACTTGACATTGGAATGGGCTGACCAAGGGAGGTGGTGGAGTCACCATTCCCAGAAGTTTCCCAAGAAATGACTGGATGTGGTGTTGTGGTTTGGTTGCCATGGCGGTGCTGTCAGTCAAAGGTTGGCCTTGATCTTGGAGATCTTTTCCAGCCTAACTGATTCTGTGTTTTTCCAGTCCCTGCATAGAGTAATAGTAATGTCCTCTTGAAGGCTGCCTTTATAAACACAAAATTTTCTTACAGAATAGTCAGTCCTTAATAAGAAGAGTATGGATAGTGCTTAGCCATAATGAGGACAACTTTTTTTCCCATGAAAAACTTTTATTTTCAAGCAATATAATAACTATGAATTAAAACTCATTGTATATCAGAAACTAATGCATGCAAAGATACCCACTGAAACATCACATGAATAGACTGAAAATAGTTATGCAAACTGCATCCTGATAAGGCAGTCCAGTTTTCTTTGCAAGTGGTTTGCCACAGGCACAGTATTAACAGAACAGGAAGACAAATCAGGCATTTCAGCTCCCTGGATACTCCTTGATCTGATGGGAACTGTTCCTTTTTTTTAAATTACTTATTTTAAAGGTGCCTAATAATCCAATTACACTGCATCTAAAAATCCTGGCCTGTCTTTCTAGAAGAGTGTCAGCAGTAGCAACAAGGAATTAATGCCAACAATAGCCCTGAGTAGCTTTCAGAAATTGTCCCCAAATATTTCTTGGAAGTTTGTGTGTTATTGTTGTTCATTTAGTGCTTCAAAACAGACTTTGCAATAGCATGTAGCAAACCCTCCCAGCCAGTTTAGCAGTTTACTGCACAAGCAAATCTTTGGTTTATATCCAAAAATGCTATTTTGTCTGCTCATATTGCAAGAAATACCCTAGATATTTTCTAACCACGAGTCTTGTCTGCACTGATAGTGTCCCCTGCTGCAAGCCGGCACACTGAGTTACCAAATGATTTCTCAATATTATGATGGGACAATGGTCTGCTACTCAACAGAGGGAAGAGTGCCAAATATTGAATCATCAGTGCTACTTTCCTTAGCACCTGGGATTTTCTTTGGAAAGGTCCCAACCAATTATTATGCAGGCCAGAATCTGCTTACCTTATGAGATCTGATGAGATCACAACCTGAAGAGATGCAGGTGCTGAGGCATTCCCATCATTACCCGCATCCACAAGCAAATGAACTACATTTTGTTCAGATCTGCTTCCAAGGAAACTTAATATTTGATGGATATAATTAGGTTAAGTGAGCCGGAATCTAGGACTAGATATGGAACTATATTTGAAGTGCATAGATAATAAATCTCAGTTATGGACACATGAAAGTCTTAATATCTAAAATTTGTGTACACAGCAGAGGACACTGTAACTCATTATATGGTTGGCCACTGATTATAGGAAAAAAAAAAAAGATCAAACCAGCTAAAGAAAAAAAAACAAAAAACCACCACAGTCCCACCAAATGAAAATAAAAATCATAACAGCTTTGTCTGTGGGAGAGTTTCCATACCTTTCAAAGAATATGGAAAGAAGAGCATATATCTATGTACATATACATCTGTACATATAAAATATATGAAATCAAAGGCTTCAAAACTCAAAGAGTCATGGGAGAGATACAAATCTCACTATCAGAAAAAAAAAAACAACTTAAATCTCCCCTCTGAGACAACTGAACTAACAGTGAAGCTCACAGGAGTGGTTTCACTCAAAAGGCAGAGGAGAGACAAGAATAGAGACACTCTAGGATAATATGGGAAACCTAATCACAGGGTCCTAGCAGTTATTCCCACTTTCTGACTTTGTGAATACCTTACTGTTTTATAAACTGGAATAGTTGCCAACTATGAACTTAAACAGAGGTATTGCTGTTAGATCTACCTGAAATTTCAGCCAAGTCTGAGACACTTGTGTTTCAACACACATTATAGCTGATAAGAGTGATGGGAGAGTAGAAAGCAGGTCAAGGGGATTTCACATTCATTTTAAATCTTCTAATCATTATACTATCAAATACAGAAAAAGAGGTAGAAAAAAAATCTCATCAATTTCGCAAGTGATAAATCATAAAAGAACACCTTTTTAGGCAATGATAGAATCAGTTGTTTAAACATGCTTCTCGTTTGGTCTCACACAATTATAGATTCTTTAAATCTGCAGCAAACACAAAATGCAACAAAAAAAAAGTGAATTAACAAAACTGAAGAAATAAAATATGCTGAAAGTGAAATGTTACTGTCCAAATTACATATACATAAAGTAAAGGATTTGTATCATCTGCCTCCTGTTTTTTTTTGAACTCCTGAAATTCCCATCTTCTTTGCCAGTTGTTGCTTTGCAGTCTTTTAATCTTTCCAAAATCTCTCTTGATTATTCTTTTTTTGAAAGATCTATTTTTTCTTTCACAGAAGTCATTTTGTGATTCTTGTCTCCCACCATATCAGAATGCCTTTCTCATATAGTTGAATTGCAGTGCTTTGTCTCAGAAATGTTACAATCCTTTTCATTGATCACAACCCACGACCCTCATGGAACACCTGCAATTCATCTACAGCAGCAAAAATGAGTCTGTCTTGGTACCATTCACCTTCCTCCTTTTTTCAGTAGCTTTGTTGTGTTTCAGGGCTATCATTTCAGCAACAGTGAAGCTGTGCTTATAATATACATATTTCTGTCTGGAATGTAGATGAAAGGAATATCAGTCTGATTAATATGCTAAGAAATGTTATCTTTCTGACTCACTTTAGGGTGGGAGCAGAGAAATGTCTGAAGGAAGTTGCTTTTTGTTTTTCTTGTGTGTTCTCCAACCAAAAATAAATACAGAAAAGAATATAAGCTACCCAAAGGAAGAAAACACTCCCATAAAATGCTAAGACAGGCTTGCTTGCATACCATTGTGCAATAGCCAGCATCTCAATCCTCTCTGCAATTATGATAACATTTTGCTTTATAAAACTGCTGCAATTAGCATATTTAAACATAGTCATTTGAAAGTATGCTGTTTAGCACAAATTTATCAGCATTTTCATTGCATAAAATTTTGTCTTAATAATCCATGAAGGTCAAGCTATTAGCAAGACACACACAAGCTCACAAAAAACATGCCTGAAGCACAGTGGAAAATTCATGACACTTAAGTGGCTTGGCTATAATTCCTTTTTGTCTCAACAGCCTTTAAAACTCTCCACATGAAAACAGCAATAGCCTTATGACATTTGCAGAGCAGTGTGTTTTCTGAACATTTACTTTCTTGCCTTTTTTTAACCTAAGGGTAATGTTCAATGTCAGCGTATTTTCAGAAGTTAAAGACAGAAACAGAACTCAAAACTGTAATAATTTTTCATAAGAGCCTTACAAAATACTTTTTAAAAAGATACACCTACATAAATGCACTAAATTTGCATTTGCACAGTATTTTCTGTGGATAGTCTGGATCATTATGAACAGAAAAGAAAATCCATTTCCATTTTTAAGTCCTTTTATATGCCCCACAATATTATTTCTTAGAAATATTTGCTCTGTTGACTTTTTGAGTTGTTTGAATCTGAGGCTGTAAACTTTAGAAATTAATTTATCTAAGACGAGAAGTTCTATCAGGATTATTTTGAGAATTTGCATTTCAATAGTAAGATCAGAAAATTAAAGCATTTGACCACTAGGGTTCCCTGGGTTGTGATTTTCAAACAAACAAAACCCCCAAACTCCCAACAAGTTTATACCTACTCTTCTTCTTCTCTGACAAATACACCGTTGACGATCCAATTGCATTCAAATATCACTCACTCTTGGTTTAGCTTCATGTCATGGATATAAATTGCCTTCTCAATGCCTTTGGCATCAGATTTAATGAGAAACTTTTGAAATATTTCTAGATGTTCTATTTATGGTCCAAATCTTGATCCCCAGGGACCCCCATACTTTATTTTTAGTTTACATTTAATTCAGATTTATCTCAGATGTTTTTGTATACTCTGTGCACATATTTTCTACCTTACTGTTTCATCAGCTCTGCAAAATTCCATGTCATTAGTAGAGTTAATGGGGCAAGCAAGTGTCCATTGTCTAATGATAGATGCAACTTGATACAAAATCAAATGAAATAACATGTAGTGGAGTTTAACAGAGAAAAGTGGGGGAGGTTTCTGCTGCCCAAGTGAGTGTCAGGAATTACAGTAGTCAGTGCTAAGGGAGTAGAAAACAGGCAGCTGTTGTCAATATTCAACCATTTATAATAATTAAGACACGTGCTCATTACCTGCTGTATTATAAGTATCATAGAATCAGAGAATCATTTAGGTCAGAAAAGTCCCCTAAGATCATTGAATCCAACCATTAACCTGACACTGACAAGTCCATCAAATTCAAATACCTTTTCCCTTGCAACTTACTGATATCAAGTAATGGGTTGGTGTTGCATGAGGTTTTGCTCTTGTTGAACCAATTTTAAGCTCAACTTAGGAATAAATTACACTGTGGCCTAATCAGTGATGACAAAATTATTTCAGTTTTGAGTCATGTCCTTTACTGTGGTGACTTAAGCTCATGACTTGATATAACATGTGTTCTGCTGTGATTTTTTCCACAGTAGGTGTAGTTGGTAAGCAGGAAGAGTAGCATTTTGACAATATAAATACAGTGAGCAGGGAACATGTTATAACACATTACTTCATTATATCACCCAATTGTAAAAATTTTTTCCTCCTGTCGTGTCATTTTTATAGAATGGTTTAGGTTCTTAAATACCTACTCCCGTGGATCAAGAAAACAGAATTTTATGTATTACTTCTAAAGCTAAAAATAATCAGTTGGAGGAATTTGCTCATCCTAGAGCCCAAAAGAACTCAAAATTCAGTTATGTCAGCTTAGGTCATCATCTGTGCTCTGCTTCCAGATGTGCAAGGAAACAAGTTTTAGTTCAATGTAATCAAAAAAAAAAAAAAAAAATCTGACTCCAGTTAATTATTTGTGTTTCTAGAGATTATTTATAATTTTATTTGTGTTCCTTTGGGCATCAGATCCTTAAGTTTCCTTGCAGTTATAATGACCAAAGTCATGAGGCATTGTATTTTACTTGCTTATATGTTTCTAAGTGTCTTTGTCTTCTGTTGCTTCATTTAGAGAGTCTGTGGGCTTAGATTGATGTCTTTTACCTTTTTTATAGAGATGGCTATTTACTTAAGTACAGCAAGTTCTTTAGTGCTAGAATTAATTAATAATATTTACATAGTTGTAATGGTTTGGGTCACCCCAGGACAACAGGATGTATCAACTCACAGAGGATTTTTGGAAGAAGAGAAATCATTAACTTAACTGGTTTTCTTGTGCTAACTAATATCTTTGACTTTACATAATTCTGATCCATGGTGATCGTCATTCATTTTTTCTAAATAAAAAATTCCTAAAAAAGTTTCTAGGTTAAAGAAGCAATCTATATATTTCTTTAGTATACCCATCCTATTCTTCTATTTTGTGAGAATATATAAGAATGAAATGAATATAAGAATGAATTATAAGAATGAAAGCAAACAAGAAGAGAAGGTTTCTTTTCCAGTGAAGCAGTATTGTGTCAAGATGGATTTTATTATTTTGTTGGTTAGGGAATCTATTTACAAGTCAAAATAAGGAATTAGCTTACCAAGAACTGAAAGTGATTGTAAATTTTAAGTTCACATGAGTCATAAGTTTAGATTATTTGCCCAGTAGAAGTAAGCCTGATTAGTTTTCCCTTTCTGTCGCATGTCAAGTGTGTGTGTGTGTGTGTGTGTGTGTGTGTGTGTGTGTGTGTATTGTACACATGTGTCTGGTTAGTGGAAGGCAAATTGCAATTTTTCGTGGATTGTTAAACCTTGCAAGATGCAGTGCCCTCCAACAACAAGATCGATTGTGAGTCTTATTTCTACTACCAGCCTCTATGACTTCATATAAAACTCCAGAATTCTGATAAACTGTCATGGGGAAAAATGATAAAGTGATTTATAATCAATTTCACTGGAAGGGAGAAATGCAGAGGCTGTCAGTCTGGGTCTTCAGAACAAATGAGTTACAGTTCATGAGGCAGCTCAATAAGGCTATCATTTCCCATCAGCTCCTATCACTGACAGCCACAGATTTACTGGATGGGGAAAGAGAAAATGGCTGAGTTTTTGTGCCAGGTGAGTCGACACTATTACTCTATCAGCCAGACTTGTGTAGACAAGAGGCTACCATGAATATTTGATAGTAGCTTCTTCTCATAAGTGCCTGTAGAAAGTAGTAAAGCTGTTCTTTCATTTGTAAAAAAAAATCCCTTCATCTCTCTGTTTGGATCCAGTTGAAAATGTCCATTTGTAAACTGCTAAGGTTTTTGTGATTTATTTTGTGAGTGTGCATTTGTTTCATTCAGCAGTCTGTTTTGTGTCACATGCCTTATTTATAGCCCTTGCCGAAAAACAAAAGAATCCTCAGTCTGCTGGGATTTCGTATACGATGCATTTGTCACTATCCGTCTCACAAGATTGCAATTCAAACACAGCCTCAGAGCCACCTGTGCATGCCCAGAGGAAAGAGGACTTTCATCTGCCACAATTACAAATTGTTAGAAATATCTATGTTCCAGTTCCAGGAAGAAAAATATTCAGGTCAGAGCTGAAGTACTTGCTCTGTATGTGCTCATGTTAAAATAGATCAGCTTAAATGACTGCTATATTATCCAGGGCTTCTCTTGCACAGAACTTTTCCTGGAAATTGTTGGTGTCTGTAGAAAAAGCTACTATGTATGCTACCTGCATTTTTTATGAGAATGTTTGCACAGCCAAATTTCTTAAAAGAAATCCAAATTTGCTTTACTGATTCATGTTAAAATATTTAACTTTTCTTTAATCTTTATTATCAGTAATGGATTTGGTCCCTAGATGTCAGCACTAAACATTCTCTTAGGCTGGACTGTTGTACTTCAAGCATGAGACAGAATTATAGAATCATAGAATATCTTGAGTTGGAAGGGACCAATCAGGATTACTGAATCCAACCCTTTGCTCTGCACAGGACCATCTCAAAGAGTCACACCATGTGCCTAACAGCATTGCCCAAACACTTCTTGAGCTCTGTCAGGCTTGGTGCTGTAACCACTTCCCTGGCAGTCTGTTCCAATGTCCAGCCATCCTTCAGCTGAAGAACCTTCTCCCGATATTCAGCCTTACTCTCCTCTGACAAAACTTCAGGCCCTTCCCTCTGGTCCTGTCATTGTCAGCACAGAGAAGAGATCAGTGCCTGCCCCTCCTCTTCCCCTCATGAGGAAGCTGTAGACAGCAATGGAGTCTCCCCTCAGTCTCCTCCTCTCCAGGCTGAAAAGACCAAGTGTCCTCAGCTGCTCCTCATACAGCTTCCCCTCCTGACCCTTCCTCATCCTCCTGGCTCTTCTTTGGATACTTTCTAATAGTTTAATGTCTTGTTTATGTTATGGCACCCAAAACTCTCAGGTATTATTGCCAGGCTGCTTCTTAAGATAGCGATATACTCCCAAAGGAGAATTTAATCTGACAGTTAGAAACAAGGCTGTGATGTTCTCACTCTTACTGATATGTCTTGTTTACCTGATTCTATGTTGTGAATCAAACACTACTACATCTGTATCAGTCAACAGAACTATATCTCTGTCCCTTATTTATCTGCAAAAATGAGACAGACTCCAAGTCTTTGCTTGTGTCCATAGCTTAGACAAAAAAAAATTTAATTACCTGTTCAGTTACAGACACTCCTTCCATCATATGCCCAGTGAAAATAAAAATATAAAAATTCACACAGAAAAAAAATATGATTCAAATTACTATCAAATATGTCTTTCATTATGTATTGGATTTGACTGAGATGGTGTTTCATTTTACAATCTAAGAAGACCAAGGCTATACAGGCATTGCAGGTATGACTAACAGAGTGCCAAAAGGGTTAATGATGACAGACTTAATTTGATTTATTTTTCTCTTGCTATGAAGATTTAGAATAACATCAAACTTTTCTACATTTATGGAAAGGTACAGATAAGGCAGATATTGCTAATATTAAAATTATTTCTTACCTGAATTTTTAAACCACCGCTAGCTGTTTTGTTTTGCCTATGTTATTTTCCCATGTGCTTGAGCCATTCCTGTCATTACTAATAGGTAGCACTTCTTTTTTCAAATACTGCTCTGCTTTCATTTGCTTAAATGACTGAAAGCTGTGTACCAGTTCTATCTTTAATCTTTTTGTCTTAAGCTTTGAGAATCTCAGTAAATATACTTATGGGGAAAAAAAAATAGAAAAAATTCAAAGACAGATCAGATTAATGGGTTTGTCATTTCATAGACCGTTTTTCATCTAGGAATAATAAATACAAAGAAACAATTTCTGATTTGTATTCTTCTCTCCTGGAGTTGGAGAGGGCTGAAAAGCAAAGTGTGTCATAAATGGATCAAACTCTGTGTAGACAGAGTAAGGAATGTACAGGACAATTGCAATCATAGAGTCCTTATATCAGTCATCTGTCCTCTTAAACTCTAGACAACATAGGAAGCTGCACATTAATCTAGTCATGAGAAATCCTAACAAACCTATTGCCACATGTTTTTCCACTCCTTTTGGTTTTTCATTTAGCTGAACACAGGAGATTCTGATCCTATGGCAGAGCCTTAAAATTCTCTATGCAAGAAGCAGGAGCTCACAGGGATCCCTGTATCACTTCAGTTTTTGTCTTTTTAAGTTCACATAACTGACCATAAAAGGGATAGCAAACTAGAATACCAAGGCTCCATGAGAATTATCTTACTGCAACTGTTTCCTGCTCTCTCCAGTGACTGAAGCACAGAGCATGAACTGGAAGAACTGCACTTTTTTTCAGACTATCAGATAATTTTTTCATATTCTTGAACTTCTTATATCTCCATGTGGAAATATTATGACAGAAAGCCAGGGCAAGGAAATGGAGAAGGGGAGGAAAGAAGGCAAAAATAGAAAAAGCAGGTGGAAAGCAGGAATAGGAAAGGTGAAAAGAGAAGGGGAAATGGAAAGAGAAAACCATGCATGTCAGGTTTCTCAGCTAACAGATATTCCATGAAGAATCCTTAAATATAACGAGTTGAGTTTATGGCTCAGGAGTGATTTCTCTTTGAATTTCATTCAAATTTCAAATTGATTTGTGTTTCTTGTAGCCTCAGCTATGAAGCATGAACTACAAATCATAGGCTTATGAAGACTCCAAATTTGAGGTGGCACAATTTTCTCATTTAAGCCACAATTTTATCTAATTTTATCCTGTTTTCCACTTCACAAAGGAGGTGTCCATCTTGACTGAGAGTAATAGGAAAGTATTTTCCCATCTTGCCTAGTTATAACTGATTATCAAACACATTGTTCTGAAATGTTCTGAATCAGCCTTTGAACTTGAAGTATGTTCTGAAATATTCTTTAAAAAGCTTTGATGGTAGCTGGTACACCTTTAGTTTTTGTCATATTTCCCAAATGAACTGTATCCTTTTTGAGATTCTGGATCTCAAATGAGAGTCCAGATCTTCAATGCAAGACAAAACAAATTTTCAGTTTTAGTCATTTGAAAGATATTTGTGTCACAGAACCACTGTGAAAGCTGGCAAGACTAACAGCAAAAGAAAAGCAGCAGAACTGAGATAATCAGTCAGGATGAATGTATAGCTGAAGAATATCATATGGGCATTTCCACTGCCTGCCTGAGTGCCTTCCCATGATTTCTGGCACTGGTTCTAGGTTGGTTTTTTTTTAACATCCTGTTGAATGAGAGTCCTATTCTTTGCCCCTGATTTTGTACTCTCAAGGACAGAAAAACCCAAATAGGTGAGGTTTTAACCAAAGTCTGTGGAGAACCAAAGGATTTGAAGTCAGTGGAACAATGCCCTGACTTCTGTATTTGAATCAGCCCTTCTGTACAAATATTACATATCCTGCAGTACAAATATTACATATTAAAGTTATCTTCACGAAGCAGAAAGTATCTTGTGAATCTCTCAGTTACAGTTTTTCAGGTGAATATATGCATGATTATGTGACATTATCTCCATTTTATTTTCTAGTAAAACTTTAAGAGCTGCTACAGGTTGAGAGCCTGTGGGGAAAAAGATAAGAACTTACTAGAAGGTATTAATTGCTGTCACAGTTATTCATGGATTAATTATATAAATTCTGCTGTAAAACTGAGCTTGTAAGAATGCAGCTGCTGAGCCATTTTCAATCTCTATGTAGTTGTACAGCTAGTGATAGGTGAATCTGTCGCCAAATTGCATCACTCCACTTTTCCCACATAAACTAACACAAAAGTCCTTTACAGGGTGAGAAATTGTGTATCTTGCTCAGTGATCAAATAATTTACTTTCTAGTAGTTGAATCACTGCTCAGATTTCTTTATTATGTTCTCTGTTTTCCAGTAATAGAGTGCTGTTTCTGACAGCAATTCAAGGTGTAACATGACAACTTCTCCATTTCTTGAAGTAAAATTACAATGGATAATATATAAAGAAGAAAATTGGAGCCGATACATGGTCCAGCTAGATGAGAACCACAGTAGGCATGCTGTTGCTTAATTTATTTGAGCCCTAGTAATCCAGATTTTTCCAGCAGTGTTGGAAAGATTGAAGTGTTTATAATAAAGTTGTGGAAGTCTTTGGGGCATACCATCCTGGTACCAGCAGAAGCTTTGAATGTTAACTATCTAATGATGCTATGTTTAATCTCTTAACTTAAAAGGAGCCATGAAAGTTACTTTCTTTTAATCCATAATTAAAAATAAAAGAAATGGGGCCACAATTAACAACAGATAAACATTTAAGGCAAAGACATCTCTTGACATGGATGATTTCTGTAAGGCTGCCATCATGTCTTTTCCATATCACCTGATAAACAAGCTAAGGAAATTACACAGGGCTAGATTTATTGAATTTATGTGATATGAGATCAAGTTGTACATATACACCACTCCTCAAACACAGTTCTGACAGTAACTGGATGGTGCAAACCATTATGAAATACCTGTCTAGGAGGTGCAATTCACTTGAACATTGCAATGCCATATGTGCTACAAAACCTAATGAGCAAGCGTCTGGGCCCAAAGAAGAGTCCACATCTCTCAGCTACATTTGCTGCTTAGGCTAACATATTTCTGGAGATGAAATAAAGGATGCTGGTTATCAGCAGGAGACAAGGGAAAATTCCAGCTGTGGGTTTGGTTTAGCTAGTCTCAGGTATAACCGGTGCAGATGTAACAACATTACCACCTTCCTCCCCGTCTCCAAACTCATAGGCCACAGTAGCCTGTGGAACTGGCTCATCATCTCCACTGCATGGCTCCACCATGTCTTCTGCTTTCTTGTCCACAAGAACTTCTGCTCATTCAGACTTTTGGGTTGACTCAAATCACATCATTATTCTGCTAGGGGAAAAGATGCGAAATTCCTGGCAGTCCTATGCAATTCTGGTCAGTAGGCATCTCAGAGCATGATCCAGACACCACCAAGGGGAGAAGCGAGGAAGATAACTGCTGTAATACTGATGATCTGCTGGAGAGATGGCACTACAGCTTTGATGTCATTTGCTGATGTGAAGCATGTGCCATGCATTTGCAGATCTCACTGGGTCAGGCAGAGAGCCAGTCCACAGGAACACTGGCTCTTCATTTAACACACTAGCACTGGGGTTACAGGGTGATGCGGCAGCCACCTGCCATAAGGGATATTTCAGCTTTTCCTTCTCTCCTGGGAAAGTCAACCCTGAACCCCCAGCCATACTAGAGAGATTTGACAGCAATATTCCCTTTTGAAGTAGTAATACTCTTTATCTTTCAAGAATAACCTGTTATACACTGTAGAATTCTTGATCATTTAGACTTGATTGAAGATATGGCCCTATGATTCAGAACATGCGGACCAAGAGCATCAGATGCCCGCATGGATCTGAGGAGCATTGTCTCCTTCTTTATCTTCAAATGTCTTAATAGAAATTGGCAGTTTTGTATAAAAGATCTTGTTTTCTTCAAATTGATGTTTGCCAGTGGCGAATATTTCATTTGGTGAATTTGCATCCAGCTTGCTTTTGCAAGATGTTGAGAAAAATCTGACAAGAGACCAAATTCATGTCAAACTTCTTTTGTAAATTGAAATCTGTCACTTATGTTGGCAACAAGAACTAATGATTTGATTGTCACATAGGGTTTCTAACAATCCAGTTCCAACAAGCTGGAAAATTCAGTGACATGCAAGAATTCTTTGTCTGCCTAAACATACAGATATATCTAGAAATCATTGATGCACATTTTATACAATTATTTTGATTTGTCCAAAATCTGCATTTAAAAATAAAGAGGGATTGAAGGTCCCCCTTGTTCCACAAAATGACAGTTTCCAGCCACATCTTTTAATTATTCACTGACTGGTTGGTATTTAGCATGACTGATTTCCTTCCCACTTGTATCTTGAAATAAGTTTTTAACCCTAACCAAACTACTCTTTTGAAAATCATTTTTAGTCTGTCTTAATCACTTTGATTTCAACACTACCATAGTGCCTCTGCACATGCTTGGCCATATTAATATAAACTATGAGACCTATTGAAGATCTTACCTTAATTACTCATAACTATTCTTGCTTGTAGCTCTTAGCTATTAAAAACAACAACAAAAAAAAACTTTTGGTCTTTATTAATGGGGTCATGAGTGCTTTAGTAGTTGTCTTTTCTTTCTTAGAAAGCATGCTATGCAGAGTGTGTATTACCATATCTATGAAGGATGCAGATTTTCACTGCTTTCATAAATACTACATTACTAATAGTTTGTTTCACTGGACATAGAATAAGAACACTAAGAATATTTTATTTTTTTTTTCCAGTTGAAAATTTTGTTTCCTAGTTCAACTTTTAAATTTTGTGTTAATGATTTACAGTAGAAAATGTCAGCTGCATTTCCAATCAACTAAAAATAAAGATATCTTTATTTCTGTCTAAAGTCTGCCAATGTTCTCATGGAACACTTTTAGCATAGCAAATGAGTACATTTATAACATAAAATGTTTCCAAAATCTTGGTATATTTTTAATTGCCTTTGTGTATTTCTGACTGTATTATGGAATTTTGTGATCCTCCTTGATTTTGTGTTCTTCCAACTTTCTCTGAGTTTTAGATGATCCCTTTACATTCTGTTTTGACTTTATTATCCTACACTGTGAAGAAATGAGTAAGGTAGAATTACACTCTTACTTACACTGAGTTAATTCTGTGCACTTTCTACTGATATTTAGCCGCTGAGTTTGCAGCATATAATTGTGCCATTATACTAAACTTATGTAGTTTCTTTGTGGTATGTCTTTTGCTTTTGTACTTTTATTTTCATAGTGACTTTACTGTGCTTTACTACCTTTACTACTTGCTCTTTCTTTAGCTTTGTTTTTCTGTCTTCAGTCATCATACTTTTAAAACAGTTGTGCCTATCTTTTACGGTAAGTTGTTCATTCATTTTCTTTAACTTTATGATTATTATTCTAGACATTTCACTTTTCTTAATTCATGACACTTTCCTCAGTAAGGGATAAAACTTGACTACTAATACTTGACAAGACAATTAATTCAGTGCTTTTTGGGAAGATAAACTCTGCTTCTTTAATATGCTTGGCTTGTAGTAGTTGGAATTTTATTTCTCTGATTACATTGGCAGTGGAAAAAAGTGAGTATTAAATCTTCAGTGTAATGTCAGATTTTACTTATCTTTTTATGGTCTGTATCTTGCTCTGCCCCTTATATAAGAAAAAAACATACTTCAGTGAAGTGCATGTTATTGGACTGTGTTAAATTTTGGAGGTTTACACTTTTTCCTTTTAGTGTGATTTAAGCTATCAGTGTAGGTGGTCTAGTTGCTCAGCTTACTGTTCTCTGACTCATATAGCAGGTGATTGACTGAAATGTTATGAATTTTCATACCAGTACTTACAGACTATTTCAACAGTGATATAAAATGGGCTTGTCTGCTCAGAGGAGACCCAAGAGTTATTTTTTTCCCACACAAGAATCAAACAGAAGCTCAAATAAATCTTGTCCTTTTTTATTTTCTTGATTCATGTTACTTTCCTCCCAGTGGGATGGAATAATTAATTTTGTTCCTTTCTTTAAGGGAGAAAATTATTTTGATTTCCCAATTGGAAATTAAGATCTTCATGAATGCCCAAGTTTGCATGGGGCTGTGAATTTTGTTCTGAGAAACCTATTTCCTTGTCTTGATTTGACCTTAGGGAAAGGCATCAGATTTCCAAGATTTACTTCAGTGCCCTTGAAATCAGAATCTGGATCATGCTGTGAGACTTCCACTCATAGAATTGCAGTACCTCAGAAGAGGTGAAGTTGGGAAGGAACTCTGGAAATCATCAAGTTCACACATCCCAAACACCACACTCACCCTCCCCATCAGGCAGGGTCAGCTGTAGCAGGATGTCCAGGATGGTGCTGTTCCTGATGAACCCAGGACACGGCTGGTCCTCCTGGCTACAAGGACCATGCTGACACATATACAACTTTACATAGACCAGGACCCCCAAGTCCCTTTCTGTCCCTTTCTCTTCCCAGCATCTCACTCCCCAGTCTGTCTACACATCCAGGGTTAGTCCTTCCCAGGTGCAGAATCTGGCACTTCCCATTGTTGAACATTGACATTCGGGTCCATTGCCCCTTGGGTCTTTCACTTGGTCCTACAGAAAAGAGACTGGCTCTCTCATCTTCCTTCCTTTCCATCAGGTAATTTCCTTTCCTTGTTTTGTTGCAAGCCTTCAAAAGCCTTCCTTCCTTCCTTAGGCCTGCTGTGGAGAGGATAAGTCTTCACAAGTGCCTGAACTCATCTGGCACCATGAATCAGATTTTAGGCAATGGTTAATGCATTGCAGGTAATTAAGAAGCCCCAGTCTCACAACAAAGGCAGTGCCTTTTGGAAAGAAACTGGAAGCAAAAATGTAACACGTGAATCCTTTTTTCTGAAATACAGGCAAGTTATAAATATTCTTAGTGGGCTATTGCTCTTGTAACTCAGAAATTATAAACATTAGTAGAAAGTAGATTTAAAGCTGTGATAGTGTCTGCTTGTACTTGACTCATTCTAAACCACCAATATTAAGTTCCCGTTCTTTACATTTAGTTTTGAATCACAAACTCAAAAACATGCCCTGAGCTTAAGAGACTGGAATTTCTCCTAAAAGTAGGTCACAGAAAAAAGAATCTGAATCATTAAATCATGCTATCCATATCAGAAGAGGAAAGTCTGAATCTTATTATGTACTGTTCCAGACTTTTAAGCTCTGAAACATGAAACTGAATTTTAGCTAACTGAAAATACCTTTCAAATTTGGAGTATACAAAAAAAAATCTGTCAGCAAAAATATATGAATCTTTGATAAACTCATCTCTCAATCCTAATCATATTCCACACTCAATGCATGCATAGACTTATAGAACTGTCACACAAATATTAAAGGACTAATAGAAATATCAATTTATTTTATGTCACTGAGTCCAATACTTGAAATGCTGAACATTCTGATGCATGTTTAGGATAAAGAATTTTATCAGAAAATATTAATCTGGATGGCAAAATAAGCTAGCTGAGAGATATATTAATACAGACAGAACACTGGTTTTGTGATGGAAAATGCTTTGGAGAAAACATTGGATGTTTGTTAACAAATAAGAAAAGTATGGGGAATGCATAGTAGGATGAAGAAATAATTTAAAGTTGTTTTTATAGAACAGATTGTTAGAGAAAATTAAATATTTATGCTATTTATTTGATAATTTTTTAATTTGCAAAATTTCATTCAGCCTTTTGCATGTAAAAGTATTTGTAGTAAAAGGTTTTTTAAATTTAATCTTCTTGCACTTTTTAGTAAAATCCCTGTACTTCTTAAATGGTCTTATGGTGTTTGAGAACTTCAGGTGTGTATGTTTCAAATTCCTTAAGGGTTGGAAATCTGCCACTTAGGAGCACAATGTAGGAGTTCATAATGATGCATGAAAAATAGATGTAGCCCAGCTGTGAAGCAATAGAGAAGGCCTCTAAAATACTTGTCAGCAAAACTGTCAGTGAAAAAGCCAGTTAAAATTGTGACAACTGCAATGCAAACTGAATTGTTCAGTGTAGTAGTTTCATTGGGATTTTTCAAGTTCCCTCTCCACATGTGTAATCATTAAAATATGATCGAGGTATTTTTAAAATTAGAACACTCACATTTAGAGTTCTCCACAAATTACAGTATGTATCTTCCTTTATGTAGACAAATTCGTTTTATTAATACATTTGCAATCTAAAGATGTTGGGGAACGAAACTCTCTACTCTTTTTACCATTTTGCTGCTGCTTGATTTGGGGAAAATCAGTTAACACTTTGGATGAAAATTTTGAAGAAAAGGTATCTGAAGTTTGATTCCTGTATATTAAAGTGCTGGTGATGTTTTTTGAGCTACTGAATACACCTGGTTATTGTAGTATCATTTTTATCTCAATGGGTAATTTTCACATAATCTATTTTCTAAAATTAATAGAACAATGTTTCATCTTCACAGTGAAGAAGAGTAGATATGGCTTTAAGAACTCTGGCTTTAGTAGAAAACTGGGAAATATTTCCAAGGAATAATTTTACGGATACACTTAATGTATATGTTTGCCTGAAGGAAATTTTTTTCCATTTAGAGGAGTTTGAGGCATTTTTTCACCATGTCTCTGCTTTGATCAGTCCAGGAATGATTGGTCTTTCTTGGCTAGGTATTTCTCTCATATGGAGGGAAGTTTATACTTGGATGTTTTCAAACTTCTTGCATATTTCAGAATGCTGTTTGCTACAGGGGCTGTTTTGAGGCAAGAAAAAGAGGATATTATGCAGAGGTGCAAAAGCATTTCCAATCTCTCCGTCTTTCTTAACACAGATTCAGATAGGGCTCAAATGAAAGGAGACTTCAAATGAAAACTCAAATGAAAACTCACAGCGTAGTAGAAAGTCTAGTCAGCCATACTTATGGCAAATAATGTCTAACACTGTGCCAAAATTAATTCTGTATGCAAATAAGAATACTTTAATAATGGTCTAGTACATGGAGCACTGGCATGTCACATCCATGGTCATTTAAATCTAACCTGAGGTTTTAACCACAATTAGAAGAGTGGTTTAGGGTTATTACCTGTTAGACAGTAGTCCCCCCTTATCCTTAATAAAGAGAACATAATTTATCACAATTAGACTTAATTGGCAATCCTCAGTCTGTGTTCAGCAGAGTATTAGGACTAAGACAGCATGGATGATCCCTTTATTCCTTTCATCCTCAAAGGTGATTTTCCTTAGCTCAGTGATAAACAGTATGGGCATCTCATTTAAAATATATATATATATAAATTCCGAATCTGTCATACATTTAATTCTTCTTCAAGTCAGGCATTCTAGGCACTTCTGTTAGGAGACATGGCACTTAGAAGATACCTCAAAGTGTATTACATTACATACGCAGAAACTGGAAAAATATGCTTTACATTACTTGCAGTCTTGGCAAGTTCCACTGAATACCATCATGACAAATCTTTGTATGTTTAGAGAGAAAAAATAAAACCTAACATACCTGTAAGCTCACCTGTCTCCCACTCAGACTATATTTTTTGAATAACTGTACCTCCATTCAAACTTTTTCCTCTCTTCTGGAAGGTTTGATATCTCATTCTACTGCTGCTAAGTGTTACAAAACTGCAGCTTATGCTTAAACATCTCAACTGCCTTTAGTAAATTTGATTGTTTCAGAGGACATCCTTACCTATCAGCTTTTTTTTTAATTTTTTTAAAATTTTTTTATTTATTTTTTTTTTAGGAATCTCTGTGACCAGCACTGCCAAATGCAAAATGTTCATAGGCAAATAAAAATCTCTGGCACACATCTGCTATTTTTGTAGTGGCTTCATGAGAATAAGGAGAAATGTGGGAAAATTAACAAATATAGGTTTTCTTCTTTTTGCACATGCAGTTTTTGTTTTTCAAAATCCTACCAGGTGTTGTAGTTTGAGATCAATGTTAGGATGAAGCATGAAAGCATGGTTCTATTCAGAAATAATTGTAAAAAAATAATTTGTTCAGGTTGAACTGATCTAAAAGTTAATTGTATTCCTAAGAAAATGACACTAAATGTAGACAATTACCTTTCTATTACTGGAAATATGGGAATTATTCTCTTATGGGAAAATTGACATGGAGTGACTACAAGGTATACAGCTCTACCAACTTAATTTGGTATTTAAAATACGATAGTGATAATATGGTATGAGGAACAAGAAAATTTGGCAGCCTTCCATCGTACTGTTCCCTCTTAAGCAAGGGCAGCATTAAATCTCAGGATATTTTTGGTCAGATTGTATGGTGTTGGTTTTTTCAGGTTTTCTTTTCAAGAACAATGAATGAAGAGAACAGAGCTGAAGTGTTCATGGAGTGGTTTGTTCTTAAAGGACATACTGAGAAGCAATCATTTCTCCTCATGGTTAAACACAGTATTTACTTGCAGATGCTGTTGTCTCCAAAAATCCCTTTCCATTACACCAGCATCACCTCTTCAGCCTCTGTAAGGACTTGTTCAGCATCAGAAGCTTATACTCAGTCCCTAAGAAAAGCAAAAATAGATGCAGATGTGGTGAATGTAGCCACATATTTTGATAAGCATTATTTATGCCAGAATATACTGGTTTGTAGATTAATAGAATGAGAAAGGAATCATCTCCCTCACAGCAACATGATGCAGTATCTGAAGAAATTTATGTAATGAAGAATCAATATTTTACTCTTTCACTTGAGATATAAGATCTGTGTCTCAAAATGTGCTGGTTTTGACCTAGGAGCAATGAAGAATTTAAACAGTCTCTTCAGCACAGTAACAATGCAATACATTTATACAGCATCTTCCCTGAGTCACAAGGTGCCTATCTGTGATCTTTCAACATGTCAAGCATACTGGATCTAAATAATTTCTTATATGCTGAAAGGAAAAATGGATGTTGTTTGGGTCTCCTAGACAACAGACTATGCTTCAAAGGCAAACTATGTAATAGGTATTTATCTGATTCCTATCTAAAATTCAATTTAGGAGTGAAATAACATGACCATCTGGCATTGTTTTACTGGGCTGCTTCAGATGGACAAATAAAACTCAGCCAGTCTTCAGCACTATTCAGTTCAAGTGTTGTTTGCTTTGTTTTGATTTTTGTTTTTTAAATAGATATCTAGAGAGAAATATTTCTCTTCCATTTTCCTTTTAGAAAAAATAATTCTTTTAATTTCAGTGTATTGATCTTTCTTATAACGTAACATTGATATTGCTTTGTGTAAATTATATTTTCCAAATGCACAAAAGGTAAACCAACAACTAATAATGTATTTATCTGTGGCTCTTTAAATATTATTTTCTAAAAAAAACTATTATTTATTAGACCTATATTTCCCCTTATGAATAGTTTACCTTTGCCAATAAATGTCCACTATCCTCAATTGCCAGCTCAGGTACCAAAATAAAATGAATTAGACTGAAATTTTTGTAACTGGCCACAGAAAGCAGAATATTCTTCACAGAAATTTTAAAAAATATAATTAAATCAGCTGTTCTTTTCTATATACTGATGATGATATCTTTGAAACCACAATCATGAAAAATCTCGATGTGATTTCTAGCATACATGTTATCATATATAAACATTGGTTTGCAGTGTTAATTTGAGCCAAAACACATGGATTAAATAACTAAATGAACTGATATTTAGCCACATCAGACTTCAGGTGAAAATCCAATTAGCTGAGGTGAGTTTATTTTAACCTTTTTCCAGGACTACTTCTTGAAGAAAGAGTAAAAAAAAAATGAATGAAAATACTTTGAATTATAAACAATGCAGAAAATCCTTTAATAATATTTTATCCTAAAGAAATAAATTTTATTTATGAATTGTTGAATTTTTACCTTGGAAACTTATTCAGAGTCTCCATTCTGTCTATTAAAAAATGCTAAAGTAACATTAAAAAAATTGGTTTCTCTGAAAATTAATATTTGAGATCCCCCAGATCAAGAACATTTTATAATTTTCCTCCTAAGTAATATGGTTTTTTCTCTCTCAGGAAAAATATTGAGTTTGCTTCTTCATTCATTCATTGCTTTTAAAATTTGTCATAGCCACAACCTCAAAAGTTTAAGAATATTAATTCAAGAATCCATAAAATTTAAATTATACCTTTATAAAATTAGATGGAATTGCCAAGTAATCTTTAATTTAAAACACTATATGTGAATATATAAGTAGATATGCTATTTTGTAAATTAAAATGTAACACAGATAGACATTTTAACAAGTAATCTGAATAGAAAAAAGACCTCTTCTTACTGACAGTTCTTATTTTTCAGAAGCTAATACTTGCCATATTTACATGTCTGAGAAAATCCTGATTCAAAATAATAAGATAATTGTAATTAACAGGTATCTTTTTTTCTCATTAAAAGACTTGATGTATCTTTCTAGAGCAGCTGTTTGGCTGTCAAAATTAGACATGTAGTTTTTTCTTGTTAAAAAATGTTTGCAAGAATCTTTTTATTGCTGAAAATAGTTTGAAAGTTTTTTCAGCTGTTTCATCTACGTGTTAACTGCACTACAGTTACTCACAGGAAATAAATGTAAATTATTTGGTTTATATCATTTTAATAGAGAAGTATGTGCACTTTAAGACGAGAAATGAAAAGAAAGTCAGAATAAGAGATAAAATTTAAGCTCAGTACTCTTGCAACTATAAACTGCTAGTAATTTTTTAGATGAGATTGCTTTGAGATGTACATTTGAAATGGGCATTTTTTCCTTCCCTCATACTTGTTTTCATAGTAGTATAATTATACTGGTATTTGAAAGATTTTTATAAAAGCGTATCTCAAGCTTCTGTGCCATAAACCCCTGACATGATGTAAAGAAAATGCATATGCATATAACTTCAGTGGGACTCTCTCCTGGTATTCTGATATGGGACTGCATTTGCAGGGAAGGGGTGGGGAAGTGCCTAAGTAAGGAGACACCAGTGAGTAAAGGATTGCAGAGGGTGACAAAACATCAAGTCACTGTCAGTTACCCCCACCTGTTATGATCCGATTATTAAAAGATGCCTCTGCCTGAATTAAGGTGCAGACAAGATCATAGGCTGAAGTCAATACTATGGATTTTATTTAGCAGCAAATGTGAGATAGAGAGATCGAAAGAAATAGGAAAAAGAAGGGGGCCAGAGGGGTGGGGGAGGGTGAGAGACAGAGATATGTAAAGATCAAGCAGAAGATAATTACCTCCCATGGGTACTGCGGCATCCTGCTGGTCCTACTCCACCCTGGTCTTCTCAGTGGTGGGGGTCCCACAGTCATTCCTCTGGAGGTACTACCTTTATACAGTTCCACTTCTGGGTATCCTTAGGGTGGTTGCAGATGTTCCTACAACATGGGCTCACCTGAGTGTAAGCATTTGTTTCCTTTCTCACAGTCTGCACAGTGGGAATTTTTTGTCAAGTGTGTTAACCAAATCTTCAGCTCCATTAGTCCAGGAATTAGAACCTTCCTGATGTTCCTATCTGTGCTTCTCTCAAGTTTCTGTGGTGGCTTATCTTGTAGTTCCTTCTGTGGCCTTGACTGTTCTTTGAAACCAGCAACTGCATGATTTAAATCCTTGCATCACCCCATGGGAGAGCTGTTGCTTGACCTGGACTGCGAAAATGCTCTGCATTCTTCTCCAGTTTTCAAGTTTCACACTTGTGTGACAGAGGCTCTTGATGCACAAGAGCAGATCAGTCCATAACCTACTCAAAGCTGGAAGAATGCACCAGAGAGTGACTGATATATGTGTGCACATGTTCTCCTCTGAAGCTTCTGAAACTGGTCCATGTCATAAAAAATACCCCACCAGATGTTCTTATGGTTGAGTATTGTATGGATGGAAAGAATTTGCTTTTACTGTCTGGAAACTGAGAGCTCAGAGCTGTAATGTATATTTAGTTGCCTAACTGCTATTAAAGGCTTTTTCAAGGTAAAAGGCTTTGCAGTAGCACAATGTTCATCTCATTTTGTCATGACTTAAATTTTGTCAGGTCACACTTAATGACAGGCTGTTGGAAAAACTTCACATGGTTTAAGTACTGACATTTGGCCACAGATGCCACTGTGAGATCTCAAATTGCCATTGCAAATAGCTAGAATATTAATGGGGAATTAAATCTCTATACCAGTAAAAGATGGAGAGAGCATCTTCTTTTATGCTTCCTTGCCCTGTCTGAACTACTTCTCTTATAACAGCTGCATTTCTGCCAACTGCCCCTTCTGTCAGGCAAAGAACTGTAAAAGCAAACTGCCCTTGCCATTTAGGAAAGATGTTGACAGGAGGTAGATGCAGAGATCCCCTGCATATTTAAGATATCAATTCTTTCCCATCAGCATCACACATGAATAAGTGACGAACTGCCAAATGCCATTCTCCAGGATGGAAACATTTAGACAGTGCTGGAAAGTCTAGTCTGGATCCCTAAAGCAACAAAGCTCAAGGTCTGATCTCTGCGTAAGAATGAGCTTAAACAATATCCAACCTGATTTTATTACTAAAGATGGTAAATGCATTTAAATAAGGTGGTAAAATGAATGTTTACAGGTGATCTTCTGTCAGCGGTGTTCCTGTCCCAGAGTAAAACAGCGCATAATGTGTAGAGCTGATAAATACCATCTACCAATACATCTGCAAGGTGTGTTTTCTCGATGCTAAATTTGGGTGTGACACATGACTGTAATTGCAACGCTTGGCAAACCAAGCAGGTGGCCCAACAAAGCTCTGCAGGTGTCACTGTATGAAATATACAGTGGTGGTGGATCTAAACAGCCGAGAGCTCCTACAACACACAGGCAGTGAAGCAGCACCTGAGTTCTTCAGTACTTTAAATGTATGTTTTCAGATTAATAATGAACTGTTTTGCATGAATGAGAGTAATGTGAGTGATAATAGCTGAAAAATTGTAATGTAATGTAGGTAGAGTTTCCAAGGAAGTCCTTGAAGTTAGCGTGCTATCTACCAGGAGTTATAGGACAGCATGTGCCAGGCAGTGCTATGTAGCCCTGAGGCACTTCAAATGACACTGCAGAGACAGTTATTGGAGGAAAAAAATGATGGTATCCTTAAGACCCCCCCAAAGTGAATTGATGGTTGTCCACTGGAAGCAAAATCACTCTCCTTACTGGAACTCGTGTAGCTTCTGTTTCTGCATAGTGTTGTAAGGTGTCAAAGATAAAACTCCTCCCTTTTCTCACTTTCTATGTAGCCTGTGCTGCCTCTTAAACAACTGTAACTTTTCGGTGAAGAGAGAAACAACTCCTTAGAAGATGGGTTTTGGAAATAAAAATGGCAAACATTTCACACTGTGTAGAGGTGTGATATGTTACAAGTAATCTTGGAAGCAATGCAGCAGTGGGCAGAGTGCAGGTGGAGTGTTCAGAGCTGCATGTGTAATTCACACTTAGTGTGGTGGGTGCTATAAAAAAAAATCAATACATAAACTCGAAGGCGGATGGAATTCATCACTGCATATCTCTGCTGTTTGTCACCTGAACATCACCAGTATGTATAGTATGCATCTGTATAACTTAATCTTATTTTCTTTCTAAAAACACATGCTAAATGCATATTAATTTCTATACACAGAACTAGGAGTGTTTAGTGTAAAATATGCCTAGGATGCTGGGAAGTTTTAATTGGAGATAACTCTCACAGTGCCAGAACAAAATGCATCTTTTCCAGTATTACATTTACTCCTCATGAAGAGATCTGTCATATCAGTGCTTCATTTTGGGTAGCTCATTCCATTGAAATGTACAACAATTACTTACCCTGTAACAAAAAAAAAATAAAAAATTCAAGAAAACAAAACCTATTTATAATAGCAATCATTATCTCTTCCTTATTAAATATATTATTCTTTCTTTTCATAGCTAGGCCAAATGCTGATTTCTGACAAGTAAATATTCTGGTTTTGCCATTTGATTGACATCTGCAGTGGAGCCCTAAAAGAATGAGGAATGATTGAGATATCTATGTATGTTCTTGCTATGGTAAATAAAAAGTGGCCTTCAGGCCTTTGATATGATATTGAAAAATGACTTATTAAAGGAGAACAGTAGGAATTTGAATTGCAATATAGAATTTTCAGTTTTCTGAGAGGTACCTTCCTGCTAGTTTAAATTGTAAACATCTGAAAATCCAGTGTAAATTGATGTTATATTTACTGTGCAGCAGTCACTTCAATATGCTTGCCTTGAAGCCTCAAAAGCAAAATCTTGTGTATTAATCCTATGGCTTCAGAAAAGCAGGGAGAAAAATAACCATTGATGCTTATAAATATGAAGCCTGCAGAGTTTAAGTAAAAGAAATTTATACAGAAAACCTTGAACAATTCCTACTGCAACATCAGGCCAGTTTCATTCTAAGCTGTTGAGCCAGAAATGTGAGGAAATGAAGTGACTGAAGCCTGTCAGAAAAGAAAAACAGCTAGTGGAGTGATGATATGAATCCAGAGATGGAAGCATTGAATCCACTCTCTTCACTGCATTGATTAAGGACTGTTACTATCCAGGTGAATTGAAAACTTCACAGAAGCCATGGCAGAGATGAGCACAATAAAAAGTTGTTTTTCATCTGTAATTCGGTAGGACTCTGAAGTAAGAAACTGATTTCTTTTTTTCCTTTTTTTTTTTTCTTCAACTGGATTATGTTAGAAGGCTTACAGGAAGAAAAATATATATCATGTATGTTTCTTCCAGTAAATACCTTGGTTTATAAAACACATCAGCAATCAGATTAGGCAAAACCTACAGCATGGCTAAACTTTCAAAATATAACTCTACCTTACTGGTATAGCTTATATCTTGAGTTCATCCAGTTTGCATAAAACAAGCATCACATTTAGCCTCATTTGAAGATGAAGCTGAACTTTGAAAATACCACAGATTTCAACACACTTTAGTCTCTCCTGATCCAAATGGATACTGGTATTTCATTCCAATTGTGATAAAAAACAATCCTTTTTCATGGCCAGAAAAAACAAACAACCGCAAAATCTTTTCAGGATTTTGAACTTTGTGGTTTTGTTCATGTTGTGGCTTTTTGGTTTGTTTTTTACAGTTCTTTAGATTTTCTTTGTTGGTTGTGTGTTTTTATTTTTATTTTTTTCCTTAAACCTCAAAGCAATTTTTTTTAAATTAAACCTTCATCTTTATAGCATTTAACAGCTTGTGGACTGATTAACTGATCGAAGCCAGAGACATGACCCCTGGAGTACTCCTGGGGCACAGATGACTGCCAGGGGGGAGGCATTTACATGGAGCTTTTTTTCCTGACTCAGAGCTGAATGCTTAATCTGGGTCTCCCACATTTCTGTCACACCTCCTACAGACACAGTCGCTTGGTGCTTGTGAGTAGGTCTTCCCAGCAACTTGAGCAGGTTCTTCATTTCAAATAGATAATTCAGGGAAGTTATTTCAAAAGTTAGATTTTCCTGGTCTGCCTACATTACAATGAAGATGATATTTTTTGCCATAAAAAAATCTTGTAATAACATTATTAAATGTATTAGTTATGGCAGGCCAGGACCTGTAAATATCAGGTATGTGAAAAATGCTCAAACAGACTAAAGGAATTATTCAAAATCGGAGACTTGTCAGGAAATTGACACACGTTTAAGTAAGATTCAGAAAAATGCTCTAATAAATCTTTCTACTTCCTTAATATGAAATAAGGCCTGAAGTTTACAGCATTCCACAAAGAATGACTTGGCTATACTCTCAGGAACACATCAGAGCAAACCTCTGCTCTGTCACTCATGCATGCATAGTAGTAGACATCATTCACTGAAGTTTAAGTGTAAAATAATGATTTCTTCCAATAGTTCTTAAACTGAACTGGCACTATTTCAAATTCATGGAGTTAAATTAATTCAGAATCCTTTCTGTCTCTCAGTCAGTTGTAAAAATAATATAGATTATATTCCTTATAACTCAAAAAATATGAAAGTGAACAAAAACCACTCTCTAATTTATGTGAAATGGATTTGATATGTGATTTGTAGTACTAGCATTCAACAGTGTCCTTAGCCTAAAAAAATAAAAAACCCACTATATTCTGCTATGTTTCTGTCTTGTTTCTACTGAAAAGCTTTCAAAAATCAGGGGAGAAATCCCTGGTGATTTTAACCAATAACCTCCTTTTAGTAGTAGACAACTCAGCTTTTTCTATATACTTTATGCTCTCTCAGTACTCTTTGGCATCACTGCAGAGAAGACATAAAACTTTCAAGAGGTATTTATTAAATTATTAGAATATGAACTGTGTTTTGAGCTTGCAATATGAAGATATAAAAGTCAATAATTGTTCAGGGCTTTGGATGGAAGGAGTTTTTATTTCAAATGGCATCAGTTAACAGTACCATGTGATTTCAATAAGCAATCTTTATGGAATAAGAAAGTAACTCAGCATTCTCTGATATAAGTTTATTTAATTAAACATGATTATTTGGAATGTATTGGCTTTTGATTAAGAAAGGTCTCTCTAGGATTTTTTAGGTTGTTGATAGATTCTTTCTTTTACTGCTTAAAATTATTTGCATCATTGCAGTTAACTCCATCCATCCTTACACAAAGCTTTTCAAGAATAGCAGAAATTGATCCTACTAAAGCAAATTAATATATCAGACATAAAGCCAAAACAAACTAGCTCTTGCATATTTGTAGCTTATATCTGCTGCACCTGAATGTAATGAAATACTAATTATTAGTGAAAACCAAAGTGCTGATAAAAGAATATCCCTTCAATGTAGTTTCCTAAGTCACAAAATTTGGCAGGTTTTTGCAAGACCATTAAAGATGAAAAATAGCCAAAAAGAATTCCTGATCAGGAAATTTAATCCTGTTGATTCTTTCCTCATGAGCTGACCTTGCTTCAGCAATTTAAGGAACTCATTGCCACAATGAATTATTCCCATGGTAGCAACAGATAAACTAGATTGCTCGCCTTCACAGACTCTGGAATGTCAGTCATATACTTCAGTGGTGCTGTTGCTTTTCTTTTCCAGCAAATGCCAGTTAACCTGAGAGGAAATTCAAGGTGTCTGTCCATAGCCCTAAATGTTTAACATCTCATTTCCTGCAGGACAGCTTTTCAGTCTCTGCATAGCCATGTTTCCTGTGTTTAGTTACCCATCCCATGCCTCCTGAGGTAGAAATCACCTGCTACTCACACTGCTTGGCTCGTGTTTCTGGAACTGATCCTCCATGGATAAGTGTGATTACTTTTAGAACCTGACATAAGATGTCAAATGTCAAATTTTTTACTTTATATTCCTTGCCATTTAGATTTGTGAATTTATTTTTTTAGTTCCTTGATCCTTTCAGGATGTAAGGCTTGCTGCAAGGAATCTCACAATAAAGTATTCTTTACAATAGAAAAAAAAAATTTGTTGTAATTTTCTCAATGGTTAAATCCTTTAAAGATACAAGATAATGGAATAGGAGTTTTATAGATGTACATTTTAATAATTAAAATTAAAATTAATTAGAATCTGTGCTGCCATATAAGTTTAGGATGAAAATTTTTAATGCATGGTAAACAAGAAGAGCAATGAGTCAGTCACAACAGAGATCATGGGGAAAAACTGGAGTTCCTTTCACAGAAACATCAATCATTTGATTTGATCTGCAGCAGTTGCTAATGGCCTTTGAGAGAAATGCTTCTTATTAGTAAGCCTACCCCACAAAATTATACTACTGTATGTGGTACCTTGCAACAGATCAAGTGGGATAGAATTGTGTGGAGAGATCAGAATCTAACTTCTGAATGTGAGTTTCTTATTCATCTTCTTCATTTTTATTTACCTCATGTAAGATAGAAGATTGGTCAAAAATCTTAGCAAATGCATGTTTTCACCATGTCTGGGTTTAGGCAATGCCTATTAAATCAGAACAAGTAGACTTTATTCTCCCTGTAATGAAATGCATGTATCCATGGAATCCATGTATCCTCATGGATTCAACTAATCAGTCTTTTAAGAATTTTGAACAAGAATTTGCTTTGATTCTGGTTTTTTTGGTAGCCTATAATAAACATTTCTTCCATAAGTTTCTGTGGTAGCTTTTCTAGCCCATTGAATATTCAAGCATTTAATGAATCTGATAGCAATGAATTTCGCAGCTGGAATAGGTGGAGTAAAAAGAAAGTATTTATTTTTATTTATTTTTTTTTGTCTCAATTTCATTTAGCATCTCTAGTAGAAGAAATAAGGGAAAAAAATTCACTTCCCTCTTTCATACTATCTTTCATTGCATACAGCTTTCTAGCCCCATTTCTCCAGGCTGTAGAGTCACAGGCTATAAACTTCTCCTGCCTCAGCGATATCTTCTTCTCTTCTGGAAGCCATTGCACTTGTTTGGTCAGCCTTATCCCCTTTTTTGCATTTTTTCAAGTTCTTCTTTCAGCTTCATATACTTGAAGATCAGCTAACTAGAGCTGTGCACATTATCCACAGTAAGGCTGCACTATGGCTTTAAAATGACAGTGACACTTTGGGTCATTCTCTATTTCCTCCTAATACATTCTAGCACTTCATTTTGTCTTTTAAGCACATCTGAGAATTGGTCTAAGATTTGAAATACTTTCCTCCAAGTCCACTTTCTAGACCAGAAGAACTAGAAATACAGAGATTGCTACTGTCAGGCTTTATCAACACTGAATTTAATCTGTCATTTCATTGCTCAGTTATTCAGCATTGCACTGGCCTCCAACTCTGGTGCCTGCCTCTGTTCCAGTTTTGACTGCCCTGATATTTTTTTTATTTATATTATTTACATTGTAGAAATTAGGAAAAGTTTAGAAGCACATGTAGCTTAGAAGCACTGAAGATTGTGCTCATTCTTCAGTGAATGCAATAAAGTTCAGGTGAGTTGTTTCTAGTTTATCATGTATGGTTTTACTTTATCACTTTATTCTAAAATCTATTCTACTGGTTCTCCAGTCTGACATTTTATAGTCATACCCAAAAGGGAAAAAAAAAAAAAAAAAAAAGAAAGAGGGAAATAAAGAGAACCCTTGTCATAATCCTCATTAAAAAGAAAAATTTAGTATAATTTTTCTGCTGTTATCTTGTCTTCTCTGAGAACTCATACAGCATACTGACATCTATAGACACTGCAAACTATTTGTCTGCTTGAGTTCTTCTAATGAATCTAAAAAAGGGGGGTTTTCAGACTTTAGTGCATTTACAAAGCACTTCCTCACAATTTCTTTTTGTCTTGTGTTGTCATGCTTTTGTGTTTAAATTCTCTGTTATTATATTCTTTCTGTTCATCTAGTCCGCATACAAGTTACCATTTCTTAATTGTAGGATACCTTTTATTGCAGGTAGCTTTTGTTGTTGTTCTTCTGTTTAAAATTTAAATGATGAGTGTTCTTCTTACAATAGTACTTTTGGGGCCATACAAAGTCACTTGAATTCATGGGCAGCAGAGAGCAAGCCAGGAATAAATCGCACCACAGGCCCTGGATTGATGCACCACCCCACAATTTAATGACTAATGTAGACAGACCCATTGTTTACTTTGAATCTCCTTCCCATGATTTGAACACTACCCATGATAACAGCAAGCATTTTGTGTCTTAGGTTTTACCTTTTCATTTGCTTTTATAAAACATCCCTGCTTTCTCTTTTAGAAATTCTTACCCTGTAGGTTTTATGCTTTTTATGTGTTCCTTCAAGGATGCAGATAATGAATATTTTACCATAACTATTTTAAAACGTCTCTTATAACCATTATGCTTTAAATCAGATTCTTCACAGCTGTACCATTTACCAAAAAAGCTAAATAGAGTATTTATATATCTATCTATCTATATATATATATGTATTCTTATATATATAATAAGAATTTAATTAATTGGAAAAAAATAATTTACCTTGCAATGGAATATATCAAAGGCTGAGGATTCTACATTTAAAATTAGATATAGAGTCTTCTAAAATGGTAGAACACCTTCAAAGGAAAACATTTTTAATAAAAGCAGTTTCACATTCATCTACTACAGGCAAAATCCTAAATCCATCATAAATATAACTGCTATTATTATATGATGGAACAGTGAAAAGCAGATGGACCTTATTTGCAATAATGTAGCTGAGCTGAAGGTATTTTTCCGCCTCTCTTCCTGCATTAATAATGACAGGTGGTGTTGAAGATAATTTTAACCAGATTATGAAGAGCTGTAGTTCAAATTCAAAGACTTTTCTTTCCCAGCTTCTCATGCTTGGTATATGAGTGAACATACTTTTAAATGCAATTCTTCAAAAACAACATTTGAAGATTTGTGTGTGGGGGAGATGATGAGGTTCTTGCCTTTTCTGAAAAGAATTCTTTGAAAAACTTAAAAAGGACGTATTTCAAAAAAAAAAAGATTCTTCTGACTTTCATGTGAAGATATCTATTTTGATATGAAAATGCTTGTAAATGGAATTTCCAAATAGCAGATACCTCCTTCTGAAAAAAGGATCACAATCTAGGTGGAGAACAAAAAAGAACTCTGCATTTAGTTTAGACCTTGCAAGCTGACAAGGTAGTGTGTTAATTGCAATCTGCTTGCAAGGCAGTGTTTCTTCTTTTTCAGAAGAGAGTAAGTGTATACATTTATGTGGTACTTGGTCTGCCTCACAGCTCAGTGAGTTACCTTCAAAGTTAGCATAGCCCTTGAAGAAAATTTCTGTTTCTTACTCACATTCTTTGAGTTTCACCTTCTGTGTTATGTGTATTTATGCATATGAATGTATGCAGATATATGCAAATGACTGCATATGTTCGAACTTTCTGTAGTTGTTTAACTGTATGTAGTGGAAAAACAAAGCACTATGGTGCTTAGTTTATGACTTAAGTAGGCAAAGAAAAGCTTTGTGAAAGGGTTAATACTCACAGCAGTCCTATCCAGCTGAATGAAAATACATATTAGTGAAATATTAAATAGAGAACTCATGCTTTCTGTCATTTCTTTGTGATGAAAAGTTTCATTTTATGAAAAACGAAGTGTGTTTTCAAACTGCAGATATAAATAAAACAAAAAAATGCACTGAGTCCAGCCACAAATTTGTTTTGAATGACATCTGAATTACCAGGCTCCAGTAGCTGAAAAAATGGTAGCTACAGGTATTTATTTGATCATTTCAAAAGACTGCTTGGGAAAAATACTATAAAGAACAGTGGCAATTGACCATGTAACCACTCATAGAGTTTGAATAATTATAACTTCTGTGAATGTTTATTTATTCTTCCTGGTGAAGCTAAAATTTTATGGAGTTTCTAGTATCTGTTTTTTCTCCTCAAAAGTTTGTATCCCTGCAAATACATTAGAGTAATAACAACGTGCTGCCTCAGCATGTGCTTGAATTAATTTTTGTCATCAAGAACCTGAGAAAAAGCTGGTGGCAGATTCCACCGGAGCCCAAAGCTGAGGCTAAGATCAGGGGCTTCTTTCTCCTGTTTGTAATCAGCTGACTTTCTTTGCTAACTGTTTTGCTCAGCTGAATCCTCACCCATATTTTCAGCAAGCTTTCAGTCTGGTTGAAAATGCCGTTTAAGCAAGAAGGAGTCACATCAGTAGTATGTTTATATCACCTGGGCTAGGGTCATACATAACCATACCTTTAGAAAATCCTTAGACTCAAAGTAATGTTTGCCTTTTCCAATGTGAACTCACTGAGACCGATGAAAAAATTAATCAGAAAACAAAGATGTATTTCCCAAATCAATTCCTTATCATAAAGATGATCTCCATAAGACTCAGGTTTTTCTTTAAAACATCTCTCAGCATTTGAGGATTGTTCCAATCCAGTATTTTTAACTGGCATGAGGTATTTAGTAGATCATTGTAATATGCTGTTAATTCTCACATGCAAAGTGCAATTGCTTTGCACAGTAATCATTTTCAGACTTGGGCTTTGTTAGTTACTGCCCAAAGTAGCCAGGTAATTAGCAATACTGGCAGAGATATCTGCTGCTGAAATTGAAAATTTTGTCAGATGACATTCTACACGTTAGCTTAAAATTTCAGCCTTAACTCTATGATAATGTTATCTTGGTTCAATCAAATGCAATAAGTCCAACTAATTTAACTAAACCACTAAATGAAATTGTGCAGCTACTTTTATTGCAGTTTAAATGAGGCACTTTTCAATATAGCATAAATTTGGATCTGTTTAAGGTAAACTGAAACAAACTGCATTTAAACTAAGTTATACATACACAGTGGAGTTTAACTAATTCACTTTATGAAAAAACTTAATAACCCACAAATCTCTTGTGTGAACAAAAATTTATTCTTCCTATACAAAACTGATTAAAGATTATTAAATATGGTTTCCACATCTTAGTAGAAAAATGCAAAACAAGTCACATTTGACATAGTAATCAGAGCAGATCTGTACTTCACTGATATATATCAGATAGAAAGTAAAGTTATGAGATACAAATTTGGTTTTGCTAGAATACAAGAGCAAGTGTAAACACTGAAAAAATATTTTGTGAGAAAATATAAATAATTAATAATTAATCAGGTCTCTGAAAATCACTAGGGAGAGGTAAGAATAAAATGTACAAAATATCTTGGTTCAGGTGATAAATTCTTCCCTGTAATGAAGATGATGGAACTGCAATGATATATTTGTATTATCTAATGACCTACCTTCTTCTAGCATACTACTGAAATGTGATTTTTTCATACACAAGCCTGAATACAGACTAACAAAGTTTTAAAGAAAAACATTAAAGAGAAACCATTAATATTCTTCAAGCATTCATTCGCTTCTATCAAACTCCTGAGAGGCTTAAGCACATACTTATGGACTTCTTCCCACTGGGACTCTGCACCATTATCTCTAACCATGTAAGTACAGGTTCTCCTGTGTTGTAGTGGAGTATGACTGAAAAAAGAAATTGCTTTTGACTTCAGAATAACAGAGTACCTTGGAAATATTTTTACTTCAGCAACTTGAGGCCTCTGTGGACAAGAGGAATTTGGAGTAGTATAGCTCTGCTGCAAAAGAAGAATATATTCTATCGGTATAGACGTCATTCATGGATCATACTTATAGAGAAATTCTATGGAAGATCACTTTCATCAAGCTTTGATATATTCTTTTATATTATTTTTTAAGACTTCTCTGAATTCTTCCCCAGCAAAGACTAAGTACATTTATTCTATGCAGCTCAACAGCACTCTCACATGTATCAAATGCTGCAGGATAGATGTTCTCAATGTGACACCAGGAAAGGATAAAGGAAGAAGAGATTCTTCACAAAAATATCATAAACACTTCCTGTCTGGGGCCATGGAGTTGTTAAGGCTCCATTCATGACTTAGATTTATATTGAAGTCTTCTCTTGAGAGGCCCTGTCCTTGATACTGTCTTGCCAAGCAATCCAGATTTTCTGGACTTGTTTACATGAGAAGAGCCTGGAGAAGGAAGTGATGGACAGCTTCTCAGGAAGATGAGTCTCTTCTTCTAAAAGAGGAGGCTGCCCTTGAAGAAATATGGGGCTGGAGATTATACCAGGCAGGTAAAGGCAGGACTGTAGCTGTATGTTATGATTGCCCTGTAAGACTGTATCAGACAGGGAGGAAAGGTCCTGAGGCTGTAAGTTAGATCACCAAGAAATTTTGGTTGATTAGTGATGGGAAAACATAAAAAAATGGATCCAGATCTGTCTTACATAGGCACTGTGTTTTCATAGCAGCAGGCTGACATGGAATGTCTAACTCTTTTTTAACTGTGTGTTTTATTCAGGATAAAATGTTGCCAGAATTTAGTTATTTAAAAATAAATAAGCAGCAGCTTGAATGCAGATAAAGGTACCCAACTCCATTAGGAAGGATTTTTTTTCTGCAAGTCTGAAAGCAGGCATTATCCTTCTTTGATAGAAAAACACAGCTGTGCAGTGCTGAGATACTAATGTGTTCTGCATTCAGCAGATTGTAGGGAAAACAGACATTCTTATTTTGGATACAATTCAAACTTTTGGCAGTGTCTTCCAGCTTCTGAGGTCATTTGCATCACTTCATTACAATGCACACACATTGTTCATACCTTGTTATATGCCAATTGAGTATAAGTAAGTATTTGCATATTATTGCTTCACAGCTTATTGAGAGGCATTTCATTTCAGAATTTTAAATATTTAGTGACCAGGTGTTTAACTGCCAAATAAAAATAATCACGTCTGTTTCTTATGAGGAAAAAGTCTAACCAAACCAGTAAGACATTCTCAGTACCAAGCCAGTGAAGTGTGTAAAAATGTACTGAGATACATTCTTTTCTCATTTAAAACAGCATAAATGTGGGATTATTCCTCTGTAGCAAAATATACACCACCAGATATAATTGATTTTAATTAAAAATAAAATGTGGACTCTAGAAATCAGTATAATAGTGATGTTTTATGTTAAAACACAAATACGATGGATGAAATCACTAGACATGCAAAACATCAAGAAAACAGAAGAGAAAACATAATTTGAGCTTCTTCTACATTTTTATTTTAATATTTTTCCAAAAATTCATGTTTCATGTTTTTTCTGCATTGTTTTTTGTGGGTTTGTTTGTTTGTTTGTTTTTAATTGATGACTGACTGTTAGATTCTTTAACATGTACCTTAATGAAAATAGATTGATTTTTTCAGTCATAAAGCATCTTCTGCGCTCCTTGATTCAATAGCTTTCATTATTTGACCATAGAATGACTATTAAGAAGAATGTAATGGGATCATAAAAAAGACAGATGTTGCAGTGGGTTATGTCAGATATCTCCACTAGAAGTAGGGAGGTATTGAAGCTGTTTTATAAGGCATGGCTGAATTTTCATACAAAATGAAGAGTATAGTCACAGTGTTTGCAGCCAAGGATCGAGTATTTGAAAATAAAAGATGTAAACAGAACCTTTAGGGATGATCAGAGGGTTGGAGAGCTTACAAGAAATTACTACAAAGATTCAAATTATTCAGTTGAATACAGAAAAAATATAAGAAAGACAGCTAGAGGAGGGTGGTATTTTCCTGATACCTCTTCATGTCTCTGTGACTTTCTGTACTGGTAACCTCCTGAGATATATTCCATAGTACCAGTCATCCTTGCTACTTTATGTGTACTGTGAGTAATATCATAGCCTTGTGTCTGAAATAAGTGGCCTGAAGTGTGCACACAGTAATTGAGATTTCCATGCATTATATATATTTTTAGTGGCATAATTATGTTTTCTAACTTTTCCTCTTTTGTTTGGTTTCCTACTTTGTATATGAGAAAATAATTAATATTTTCTGTCTGTCTTTCCATTTTTTATTGACTTTTTCAGGTCTACAATCATTCCACAGTCTCTTTTCTGACTAGTAAAACCTAACTCAGTCACCAAAGAGTTTATATAAGTCAAGGTTTTTCTGTTTCTTTGTATGTTTTACTTTGCAGCAGTTAGCACTGAATTTCTTGCACAAATTATTTATTCAAAGATGTAACTGATTCTGGTCCTGGTATGCAGCCTACATCTATATTACTAGACCTAGAGGAACCCAGCAAGTGAACCACTGGTTCAAGTCCATATCCTTGCATTGTTTAGCCAGGTCCCTGGCATATTTTTGTCCTATGCCATCAAATCATTGCCTAGAAAATTGACAAGCACCATTTTGGCCCTCAAAACAGGTCTTTTAAAATGCAGCTGTAAGGTAGGAAATGATGTAGCTAAGTTTATTGTTCAAATCATGACTGTATAGCTTAGCTTCACAATTAAAAGGTATTTATTATATTAAAGGAAAATCTGCTTAAATCTGATGGGTTTGTCCTATTTTTATACTGAGGCAATAGACCAATTGCTTAGCAGCACTTTTTGCTTTACCCACACTCAGATTTGCCTTTATGTTGCTGAAAGCCTTGAACTTTCTCCTCAGATTTTCATGATTGAAGCTCTTCATCTCTGCTCTGTCACGGGCATCTCGGCCAGCCCATGGCTTTTTGGGGAACTGATGCTCAGAACAAGTGTTTGAAATGTTCCAGTTGTGTCATTCACAGTGCTGGGATGAGAAAAGGATTGCCTTGCATGTCCTACAGAAACTCTTTTTGCTTTTTAATATAGAATTTGCTACTTCTACAGCTGTTTAAGGAAAATCTTTTCTATTGGTCTTATGGTTCTAAGACCTTCAGCAAAAGTAACATATGTTTTGTTTGCTTCCTTCAAATATCCCAGCCATTTAAAAGAGATTTTCTGGGTTCCAGGACTACAATTAATTTTAAGTATCTTATCAGATGCCAGTATTTCATTGCAGTGTGTAGATATTCCTTCTTTATTCATAGACTTTGAAAGAGAATGATTGATGAATGGAGCTACTCCATCAGAGGTAATGATTAAAGCTTCAGCTTTTAATACTCACTCTAGATTATTTCTTTTACCATTTTAACTTAAAGCACTGAAGTCATAAATGTTTCATTAGACAAGTTTAGAGTCTTCAAACTATGAAAGTATTCTGTTAGGTCAGATGACAGATAAAAGTTTTAAAAATTTCTGATAGATGTGCTGAGGGCAGGTTTATGAGCCTTTTGCATCATGATACCTTATTTTCAACCCATTTTTCAACTAAATTAAAAAAAAAGAGAAGAAGATTATGATCAGAGAGACTTCTACACATTTTCTTTTCTTTTGTCGAAATACTTGAGAGAAATAGGGAGGAGACTGTGTGCATAAAGGAGGAACTGAATTCTTTGTAAAATAAGCAACCCCTCTACAAATTCGCAGCCTAATAACTATGATCTCTAATGTTCTCTTAAATCTTCCAAATATAAGTGAGTAGATATTTTGTTATTATTAAAATAACTTTTCTGTAGTGTTTTAATATTTCTTTTCTGCATTCCATGTTCCCCTGCTTGAAAAAATATACGTTTAAATCTTCATCTGCTGACAAGGCATGACCTGGTTTGATACATAGGCTCTAGCTTGTATAGAGAGGATTGACAGTTGTTTCTTGTTAGTTCATTTATATCTGGGTTTGTTGGTTTTTTTTTAATATCAGTATCACCTTTAGAACTTTAAGTGTCCTATGCTTTTATATACCTGCAGTGCCAAAACATTTTAACACTTAATATTTTTTTAATTTAGAATTAGTCTTAAGACCTACCATCTTAATCATTGTTTAAGAGAAAAACAAACCTAAAGCAGCCCAGCTACAGGCAATTAGAATTAGGTTTTAAGGCAAGCTTGATAAAGGATCCATAAGGAAGGCTACAAAAGCTATTTGAGAGCTAAAATACTATTACTAAACACATAGAGTTATTATTTCCAACATTTTTCCTGTTTCTTGTAGAAAGTAATTGCTTTTATAAATTTTACTTGTCTAATTTTCTTTATTTTTCAAATGCACAGCAAACTATTCTAAAAATAGATGTAACTGGATTCATTTTTACATGTCCTGTTTTCCATACATCTAGAGATTTGTCATGTGTACACTGTTACACACAGCACAGAAAGAGCAGCTTACTGGCCAAAGGCAGTTTATTTGATTTTCCATAAAATTTTCACCTTTTCTATAACAAATAGTTCAGAAATTAAAATAAAAACACTGCCTAAAGCTTGCTTCTTACCTTTTAAATATAAAAATCCAAGATCCCAGCATTCCTTGGCCTCACAGGAAAAACTGAGGTTCCCTTTTAAACTAAAACTACAAGGGTGCAGTGTTGTAAATATCAGACTCTCAAAAGCATGATTACTTCCATGCTAAGCCTTTAACCAGTCTTGATTAAAATTATAACTTCATTAAAATTATAATTTATGTATATTGTTATAGTATCTAAACTATTGTGTAGTATCTCATTTTCCAGCAGAGTTATGTTAAAAATGCTCAGCAAGTTTTCCTGTGACAATAGATGCTGCTCTTACATGTCGGACTTAACATGAGTGCTGCTTTGAGGTGTTTGCAGTTTGATGGCCAACAGCCATTCATGTCCACAGAATGTTAGAATATTGATTTTAAGAAACAGAAGTAGATGTTCACATTTTCCTACTTCTTTCTCTACAAAGGAAAAAAAATACAAGGGAAAATAGAAATGTCAGCAGGTGTGCCTGGTCCTCTTGTAATTCATTTGCCATGTTGTGGTATCATTTATGTCTATTTGATTGCCAAAATAAAGAGGATGCCCCACTTAAGTTATGCTTTATTTTTATTTTATTAACTGCATATTAACTGCATCGGTCTCTTGTTCCCTTTTTCTTGCTTAGTGCCATTACAGACATTTCATTATGAGTACTATCAGCAGTTATGAAAGAGCAATAAAAATGATTGAGGGTCTGGAAGGGGCTGATTTATGAGGAAAGAAGAGCTAAATATGTAGTGCCTGTCTAAATAATGATTCATGAACGGCATGCTAAATATATGTAAGTGTTTCAAGGAGGTAAATGAGAGAGGAATCAGGTAGGGTGGCTCAAAGAGAAGTAACCAGGAGTGATGGAATGGAAATAAAGGAAGGATTTAGGCACATTTTCTTTTATAGCCATATTTTTCTAACAATAAAACTGTATCCAACAAGAAACAATCTCCCAGGGGTGCTTAAAGCAGCACTGCCACTTGACTGGATCAAGTGCACCATCAGGATGCTTTAACAAAACAGTCTCTGAATTGCCCATAGCTATAGGAATTGCTTTTTTATACATATTTCAAGGTGTTCTGCAGCCAGTACTTAACACCTTGGGACACCTTTTGGGTCAGGTGATGGGAGCAAAATCAATATAGACAGAGGTGTTTACAAATTATGACATAAACCACAACTTTAATCTTAAATGCTTCAGTTTGAATAACAAAACTGAGGAGAAAGAAATACTTTGCCTCACAGTCTAGTTACAGGGATCAGGAAATCTCAGTCCCTGGTTCCATCCTCTCTTTTGTTTATGGATATTTGAAACTATGTCAGTTATCTCCTAAAGGAAGACCTGGTCACCCACATTGAGAGGTAGTGACTATGAAGTTTTTGAGGTACATTATTCCATATTCAGCTAATTAAGTATCATGCTTCCTAGAAAATTCTTCTGCCTGAACTGCAGAAAAGCACTGAGAATGATTCTGTAGCATGACAGCCCTGGCAGTCCTTTGGAAGTCAGCCTTGTATGTGGGCTTATAGTTGGACTTGACATGTGTGTCAAGTTCACCTGAACAGAGCAGGAAGGAAAACTTCCAGCTGATAAGTCACCTGATACTGGCCATTCCAGTCATATCACATGGATATTCTTAAGTTCTCTAAAAGGAGTCAAGAGAAATAAAAAGTTTCATTCATTCTCAATGACGCTTTATTTTCTTTTTTTTCACATAAAATTTTATTCATTTTAATTTGAAATTTCATTAAGTTTTTCAATTCAGCTCCTAAAAAAAAAAAATATGACAGCTGCCGATCATGTGAAAAAATGCTTCCATTAATTTTAAATCCCAAATATCCACCTACCTGCAAAGCTAGATGGCTTAAAAACGTTCACAGCACTAAGATTAGGGAGAGAAAGCCAACCACCAAATATCTCACAAGGATAATAGTGAGACAAGAAGGAGAGGAGCACTTTGAATTCCAGGAAAGTTGCTCTCCTCTTTTTAGAAGATCCAGAATTCTCTTGTTACTACTATGTGGAGTTAGAAAGACAAGGATTAGTGACTGTTTCCCCTACTCTGACATTCTATAACCTTATTTCTCTACTAGAACATCCTGCTGGATTTGTAATGATTCAAAAATGTAGTTTCACTTCAGCTCCTTCGTAAGCTGCATTCCTCCGGAGATGAGGGAATGGCACAGGATGGTGCATCTGTAAAAGGATATGAAACAGAATTGCAGAAACACAGAGTAGCAAAGGTTGAAAGAGGACATTAAAAGTCATCTGATCTTCCCACCCTGCTCAAGAAGGTCCACCCACAGCCAATTAGCCAGGCCTCTGTCTAGACAGCATAATATCTACAGGGATGGAGACTCCACAACCTCCCTGGCCAACCTGTGCCAGTGCTTGGTCGTGCTCTTAGTGAAAAAGTGTTTCCTTGTGCTCAGAAAGAACCTCCTGTGTTTCGGTGTAGGCCCACTGCCTCTGGTCCTGTCACTGAGCACCGCTGAAAAGACCCTGACTTTCTGCACCCTCCCTTCAAGTATTTATATACACTGATAAGATCTTCCTTAACTTTCTCTTCCCTAGGCTGAGGAGCCACAGTTTCTCAGCCTCTCTTAATTTGACAGCTCACCCTTGACTATCTTTGTGGACCTTCTCTGGAAACTCTCCAATATGTCCACATTTTTTTTTATAAAGGGAAACTGAAAACTGGACTCCACACCCCAGGAGTGGCCTCACCAGTGCTGAGCAAAGGTCTTCCTTCACCTGCTGACAGTGCTCTTCCTAATGCAGCCCAATACTCTTACTTCTTAATATTGCCAGCTGTCTTTGCCATGAGGGTGCAGTGCTGCTTCACGTTCAGCTTGATGTCCACAATGGTGCTTCTTTTCTTGAAAGAGGCCTTCCAGAGAGGCATCCTCCACCAAATGGTGCCTGGAGTTATTCTTCCCCAGGTTCCAGATGTTATGCCTTCTTTAAACATGAAGAGGTCAAATAATGATGCTCAATTTTTAAAGGACAAATGCTTTTGCTTCTTTTTCAGACATCCTCTCCACAGCTGGCACTTTAAGTTTGGTCTTGCACTATTAACAAAGAAGTTCTCTTTTCACAATTGGCCTCCTAACACACACTCATGCAAATCTTAGCATGGAATCTGCCAATTTGGACTAGAAAAGATGCAGTCAAGACCTGTGAGCCAATAAGGAATCACTTCATTTGGTCTGATTTTTAATTTCATCAAGGAAGGCTGATAACTGAAGGTCTTTGGATTCTTAGCATGCAAAGACTATTAACTTTCTTTATGACTGCTAATTTTGTGTCTTGGAGAAAACTCTCCATTAGAGATATTTTTCTTTTTTTAAATCATACTTGTTACAAGAACTAGAGAAATTGTTATTACCATAATAAAATATGCCTAACAGTATCTATGAAACAACTTCAAAACAACTTTAATCATCCAATCCTGAATCCTAAATGCTATTTTGGACTTCCATGGGTTTATGTAATAGTGTTAATTACAGAACCAAGTAAAATATTAATATTTCCTTTCTAGAATACCATAGTAGGTGTAGAGGTTGCACCATATATAATCTGTGTTCATAGATAAGTATGACTAATGCAGAGTACATCAAAAAGAAATTTGTCCTAAGGCACTATTCATGAGTCACAGAAACCATAGTATTATATTCAGAGTAATAATCAGACAAGAAATAACAGACTCCTAAAATTTAATGAGGTCATTTAGTTAGAAAGTGTATTCTCAGTTTGTGGTAAGCTACAGACCAGGGCTATATGTGCTTGGTTCCTTTTCTTTCTTTTAAATTTTATTAAACAACTACATGCAATGGAGCTATAGATTACCTTAACATTAGTCCATAACCTCAGTGAGGTAATATGAGGGGTCTGCAGTTTCAGTTTTGTAGTCATGATGTCTACATATTATGGGAATCATTGTGGTGAAAACAAACATCACTGTAATAGACTGCCTGCCTTGTAGGGGAATAATCCTTATTGTATCTCTGTAGGTGATAGAGACAAACCTAAAAAAAGCCCAAAAAATACTGCTTCAAAGATGGCTGAGTCCAGATACTCAAACAGGTATGAGATTTACTTTTTAAGGAAGGTCAGGAGTCAGCAAAACTGCATCACTTTTTTCTTCTGCTTGTAAGGGAAGGAGTAGTACAGGAACTGCTGTCATAGGTTCCTCACAAATCATATGGGCTTCTTTTTTCCTTTTCTTTCTGGAGTAGCATAGCTTCTGAAGAAAGGATGTTTTGAAATAGCTGCTTTCATGCTAATATATATCTAAAAGAAATACCTCTCTTTCCTTTCAAATTATTTTTCTTTTTAGTAAAGTGGTGGACTACCAATAAATGAATATAATTTTTTACTATAGCCTGCAGTTCTTTCAGTTTGGTTTGTACCTATCTCTAATGTACAGGAAAAGCAACTACTGCAAAATCCTGATATTTTGAACTATTAGTGAAATTTTATATGGAGAAGTCTAGGTTTATTTAAGAACTTGCTCATTCTTGCTCAAACACAAATAATCTCTGTAAAAGTAAAGGATCTCTAAATGTTAATGTCATAATTTCTTTATACATTCCATAAATTTGAGAACAGTCAGGCAAGTTTCCTCTATAAAAAGATAAAGATATTTCAACATAGGTTTTGAAGTAACAATGGAGAATCTTTTTCCACTTGTGTCTTGCTTTCTTGTTTTTCTGAGATGTCTTTCATATATTAGTAGAATAACCATACACACAGGGCAACATATATTAATGATCCAAATATTTCAGTTGCAAATAATATTCTTCACTGCTCCAGTCCTGGAGCTAGCATCCAGCCCTTAGTTAATTGGAATTACTGGCTATTATCTAAGACTACAGAGCTGGAAAAAATTGCTTTAAAAACAAACCAGCAAGGTAAGCAAAACAAACAGCCCAAAAGGGGGGGGGGGGGGGAAGAGAAAAGAAAAAAAAGGAGATTTTTTTTTTTTTCTTGAGAGGTTTTCTATTTAGGCCATTATTTACCTCATAAAATAAATCTCAAGAAGTCGCCTTTGTGATGTGATGTTTGGCTGTCCTTGACACTGGACATGCAAAACAGGAAGTAGATTTGAAGATGTTTTATTTAGGATGCTCTGTTTCTTTGTACAGTATACTAGATATACAGAATCTGATTTAATCCTGTAGCAGAAAATAAAATGCATTAACATTAACAAAGTACTTTGTTGATACTTATCTTATTGAGGAAGATGACTTCGGACTGATGCCAGCAGGTTTGGTGATTAACTGTGGTCAAAAAACACAATGCTGTCAAAGACTCAACTTCTTTATAATGCTGGTGTCTTTTTATACCCCACAGAGATAATGACTGGGTTGCTAGGAAACTTACTTGAGCTTAACAAAGGGTAATGTAGGCATCTTTTCTATGGAAATGATGCATGAGCCAAAAGCTGTGTTCCTTAAGGAGCTACTTACCCTAAAATGCCTTTATTTTGTTTTACAATGAGTGGACAGGTGCACTTGTCTCTTCACAGAAACATTTTGATGTATTCTACTGTTGCTAAAGTGTAAAAAATATTTCTTAATCAAATTCCAAAGAGGATATTTCCCTAAGACTTGACGGGATCAGTCTGTTATCAGAAACACATAAATGTTCAAACTGTATCAGTGGATGAACCAAGGGACATTACCTCTCTTTCCTGAGTCTGTCCCTAACAAAGCAATTCTGCAAATCTAACATCATATATGCAGGAAGTAGGAGGGGGAGAGAGTTATTCTTTGGATTTGTTTTTGTGAAGGAGAGTCTTAGTTCTGAATTAGTTTTCCTTAAGACAGGCCCACCTTTGTGAGTTTTTTGGTTCTGTCCCTTCAACTCTCCAACCTTTCCTCTACTTTTTAAAAATAGAATAGGAAGCTTCAAAAATGTTCTTGTGCCTTCCCCCTCTGAACTACCAAAATGCCCAGAATCATTCAGACAACTCCAGGGGTAGGTGGCTCACCTCGTTGATGGAGTCTCTTAGATGTGGCCCCCATTTCAGCACCATCCTCTACGCAGGGTTTAGGAAGAGTTTCTATCCAGGGTTTAACCTATATGAAGCCAGTGAAGACATTGATATGCCTCTTTTCTTACTTTTAGGGACATTTCCCACCAGGCTTTAGTCTGGTTCATAGCTACTGCCCACAGATTTAGACAGACACAGTCAAAGTGGTAATCTGACTTTGCAATATTTTTGTGATAATATTCTTCATAGACATTCTTTGTGTTGGTTGAATGTTATTGGTTTTATCCTTTTTGAATTGTATTAAAATTTGCTATGAGCTTTCTCTTCTCAGAGTAACCATGGGAGCATAATTACCTTACCTATTATTTCCTTTTTCCCCTGTTATCAACATTTTTTCTGGGGGATCATAAGTATATGTAAAAATAAACCCCCACATTGAAATAATATTAGGAGGCTTTACTGACATTTTTAGCTTTACAGTTTCATGACCAGTGAGAGAAGATTTGCTTTTCTCTTTGGGAGTATGGTACCTATCACTTGCACTGTGCAGGCCACTTTAACATTGTTGAGTTCATAGAAATATCATCAAAACTGATGTTTGATGGTCTTTGGAAGAACAAATTATATATATTTCTTGCTGTCAAAAGAATAATGATAAAAGTTTAAAATAACAAGTCAAAGAGGAAATGAAAACAGATCTTATAGACTTCAACCCGTTATCAGGGTCCCTGATTACAGTCAGTATCTGAAATCATAGATATTCAGAATACTGAGCATGGGTTACAAGTTTACTGGAGAATATAATTTTTTAGTTTCAAATATTATCTCAGAGATAAATTATTTCTTTAAATGTCAGTCAAAAGTTCTCACTTTACCTGTCAAGCAGATTATCCTGAAGACTCCAGAAATTCTTCTATGGAGCTCAAATCACATTTCTTTATGGTTTTTTTTTGGAGGGTGTTTTTGTTTTTATTGTTTATTGGGGTTTTTTTTTTGTTTTTGTTTGTTTTTGTTTGTTTCATTTGGTGTGGTTTTTTTGGGGTTTATTTTGGTTTCTTGGTTTGGTTTTTTTTGTGTGTGTAATTGCTGGCATTAAACCTATGTTAAAGTCAGAAATAGCTCCTTTTAGAAAGAATATTCATATTGTGAGCAAGATTAATCTAAAACAGTGGTAAGAAAGAAATATTCCAGTCCTTGGGCATCCCAGAAAAGATAAATGTAAGACTTAATCGGTTTTTAATCTATAAAATATTCACCAATTAAAACTATGAAAGTAATGAGAACAGCATTTTTATTGTTATAAAAGCAATTGCAGAACTGGGATTTGATTCAGGAAATGAATGTAACTGTCCTGACAGAAGGAAATGAAAAGGTGGGAGAGGGAAGACTCCTGAAATTTTGGGGAATTAAGTCTGGTGAGCTCAGAAAGGTCATCTGAAAAATAAGCAGTTTATATCACACCACCTGTCTGTGTATAATGTATGTTATACTATTATTCAGCTTTTATATGCAGGTATGCAACAGTTCTAACTGTAAAAGCAATAATCAATATCATAAATGTGATTATTGTTCAGTGATTATATAAAAATAATTTGTGAATTTATTCAATTCTGCATTACTGAGTTTGAAAGAAGTAAAAAGAATCAAGGGATTGTTTTGAAGGAGAACTGAACTAAGAAACACTGATCCTCCATGAGACTCACTGAATTTGTTCAACTCAAAAAGCCCAGAAAATTGGTTTCTTTGAATTCTACAAGATCAAATACGCCGCTGACAGAAATTTTGTCAAGTGATGAGCAGAAAATTGATGAGACTGATGATCCGGCAAGACACTTTTATTTCATTGTCTTTATTGAAACATAGTCACATGTTAATTAATGTTTCTTCTCAGACCTTTCAGCAACATTTTCACATCTGCTGTATTCAGTAGTAGTTTTTATTCATTTCTGCATCCTAAACACTGCAGAGATTAATCTGTGCTGTGTGACATAAAAACAACTAGAAGGCAAAAGCTTCAACTTGATCAAAAAGTTAAAATTTCCTTTTATATTAATGAAATTGCCTTCAAGTGAACAAAATCAACATTAAAAATAGTGACTGGAAGGCTTACATTCACAGATTTGCTAACAAATTTGGCAAGCAGAACAAACATAGGCAGCAATAAAGGAAGAACTGAGGCTTAGGGCTTGTGAATGTTGTGATGATCTACAACATGTATTAATCAACAAAAGTACAAATTATGGCTTTAAACAAAATAATTATTATACACGTTCATCTGACCACAAAGATATCATCAGATACATCAATGACTTAAAAACTCTTTAGTGCTCAGTGATCCTGCACATGTCCAGAGATGCTGGTATTTGATGATCCTGCTTCACACCTAAGCTCTATGTTTTGTGTGCCTGTATTCTACCTAGAAAGCAGCTCATCTGGATTCAGTTCTCTCTTTCCTGTAACAGCATTCAAAACAAAAATTCTCTCAGTTCCTAGAGGGTACCTTAGTCAATAAGCTAAAAAATCTCCACCATTTTGAAGGAGTGATTCTGCAGTGAAGAACTCAGCAAAGGGAATTTGTGGAGGAGGGAGCACAAAACTACAGCCTTTCAAATGATGCACTCCTTTTGCAAGAAAAATTTACTAATACTGTTCTTTTTTTGGACTTTCTGTTTTAAAGCCACTGCTAAAATATTGAATAACATCTTTCTCTAATATCTCTAACATATCCAAACCCTGATCTCTTCTCTTCTGATGAACATCTTATTACTGAACTTCCCAAAGCCCTGTGTATCCACACTTTCCTGCAGCCATACAACTTCAGAAAGACAGAAGGAACTCTTCTCTAGCATGAATAGCAAATAGCATAACACCTGGTGCTTTTTATGGAAATGCAAATTTTAGGTTGGACTCCCTCTCACTTTTACATTGAAGACATGACAGAAGGAGGTGGATATCAAAGGGAAAGAAATGCTTTACATGGGATTGAATATAAGATTAACACAAAGTGTTTTTTATATACAGCTTTTTTTTTCTTTTTTTTTTTTTACCTATGACCTAACTGTGCTTGTTCATTTCATGAGATTTTTAAGTTATGGTTCTAGTACTAGCTCTTAACCAAGTAAATCCAACTTTCATTTGTGACCAGCATGCTTAAAATTCAGCACCTAACTTGTAGTCAGCCAAGTTGTTCATTAGACTTATCACTACATAACTCAACAACTAAAGTAATGCCAGATGGTTAATCAGGCATGACATTTGAACTAAAAATCCATACTGTGATCCACAGACTCCTGAAATACCCCATGCAGAACTCTGTATCCAGGTTTTCTAGGGCATATTTTGTTAACACAGGGGTGGCACAAGGAGCTGAGTGCTAATTTGGCCCTACAACTCCAATAGCCAAAAATGTAGCCCAGTAGGAAATTTTCAGAGCAAAGTTTTTTGTGCTGAGGACCTGACTCACACAGTATGGAAGGTTCAGGGTCAGACCCTGTGGCTTTAATGCCTGCAACAGTGAGAAGTCATTGGAATGCTTTTAGAGTACATATGGGGACTTTTTCCCAAAAGGGCTCCCTTGCAGTATTTCTCGGCCTTCTTGGCAGTGTAAACTGAGGCCAAAAATGAGGTGACCTTCAGTTCTGTCCCAAAAAAAAAAATAAAAATCCCTAAATTAGTCTCACCCTTGTGATATGAAAAACTTCAGAAATTGAGGGATTTCAAATCTAAAAGGATTCTTGGATTTTGAGCAAGCTACATGAAATCGTGTGGCCTTATAAATGGCCTGTGGTGTCTGGTTACCCTGTGCTGGCCAGGCAGCTCTGACACCAGCTGTGGGAGCAGCTACACACAAGCAGCACGCCCCCAGCTGGGTCAGGGAAACCCTCCCATCCCCTGGACAAGGCTTTTGGTTCAATATAATGGCACCAGAATTTAGGCACCTTTTATAAAAGTGTCTTGTGTGCCACGTTATGCAGCTATGCTGGTGATATTGTGATTTTCCAAATGATATCCATGCAGTGTGGTGCCCACTGTGGGATCAGAGCAAGGCTTTTCCTCCAAAAGCAGGTCTCCATCACCTAGTCATTTAAATGTCTCCTTAGGCTCCACTGACTGTGTCTCCATTAATTGTGGCACAGCCTTATAGGCCCATACAGAGGGAATGTAGATATTTATCACACAAGCAGACAAATACATTAAACACTAAATTAGGTGTCTTAATCTTGCACTGGATTTGTTTCTTGACATTAGGACCTGGCCATGATGAATCTCCCAAAGGGCTTCATAAGTACCAGCAGAGTATTCTTGTTCAAATCATTCACATTAGGATTATTCAGATCATTGTAAACCTTTATAAACTAATCTTTTAAGAGAGAGTATATTTTGAAAGGGCAAGTAACTTCAGCAAGAGAATGTCAGTGTCTCAGAATAGACTCAAAAAGCTGGCTTCCCTTTGCAGGGAAACCAGATTACTTAATGCTGTATGTTACTTGCAGAATGAGGAGTTTTTCATTTACAACATGAATTTATTTTTGGTTTTGGAATATGTTTATGGAGTAAATTTGGGATTTTGAGTTCTACAGGAACCATCCTGTCATATAGTAAATTTTAGAAATTATCAATTTGCAGGGAAATCTTGCAGACAATGAATAATTCTCTCTCTCTTTGGCTGTTGCTGTTAATTCCTCTCTTGCAGAAGAGAAGTAACTCATCTGTACGTGTGCTTGAGGGACAGATTTTTCATCTTCTCATGCGCAGACACAGACAGTGCCTCACAGCTGAGGGGCTGGGGTCATCTTGCTATACTTAAATCACTTCTGTTAGTTTTACAGCTCTCATTTTACTCCTTCCAGTTCCTTTTACTTCTTTCTGCATCACTCATGGAAACTGAAGGATGAGATCTACCTGCTTTACAGTGACAAGAGTCCCTCTTGTAACAGGCAAAGGAGAAAATGTAAAGATACGGATGGGAAAAGGCAGAAAGGCTGGAAGATCATTAGCAGGCACGTGTGTTTTAAGAGAGAAATTAAATATAGGAGAATTTAATATCAACATCAATATACTTAGCCCTCTGAGCCAGATGGCAGGGATGGGGAGCAGAATGAAACTCCCATAATCCAAGGGAAAATGGTCAGTGACCTGCTACACCATTTAGACACATACATAGGTCTTTGGGGCTGGATGGGATTTATCCAAGGGATCTAACAGAAGTGCTCCCTGGACCATTTTTAAACCAGGAAGTAACAAATTTTGAAGAATAAATTTTACCTGAATTGCTACCTCAGCACTTGAACACAGGCTGAATGTCTTTCAAAATTTTGGTTGTCCTCAAGCCTTGATGTAATTCTATGATCTGATACTCAGAAATCACTTCTAATTTGTATGGAAAACCTGTATTGCTGGAATGATGAAAATTCATTGCAGTGCCATTGGGGTCTTTGCATTTTTAACACAAAGAGTAATGCTGCAACTGAAAAGTGGACTTGTCAGTTTTTTCCTCTGCTGTTTTTATGAATTATGCAAACCATAACCCATGGCGGGTCACTGCATGGGATTTAGAGAGCAAGGGCCTTCTCTGTTTTCCATTCCTGATGATCGAGTCTTTGATTGCTAGCAAATTTAAAACAAAAATATCTGAGATAACTTTATTTTCAAATTGTTTTGATAATTGAACTAAATTAACTTTAGTACTGAGATTGTAGCTGATTCATTTGGTGTGTTTCATTAATTTATATAACTTGGTTAAAAACTGCTCCCTATAGTCCAGACATACTAAGAGCTGGATAGAAGAAAGAAAATTGTTTTCACCAAATCATCATTTTGAATTTATTTTTTTTTTTAATTTTTGGCTTGAAAAAATATTCTGAAGTATCATTTTGAAATTTTTTATATACCTTTCAATATGAAACAAATTCTTTTGATTTGAATCCCATTAGTAAGTGTAATAATAACTAAGGTTTGTAATAATAACTAAGGCTTCCTGTATGTCAATGTTTTGTCAATGAAGTACTTTTCAATTTATTTTTCCAACTGATATCCATGTAGAAAATTCAAATCTTCATTTTTCTAAATAAATATAGACAACATAGAATTATTTGACTGGAAAAGAAAAAAGTTTCTTTTCCAGAGTGAAATTACTTCAAGGTATCATTTTTGCACTTTGCATACATAATAGGAATGGCTAATACCATTCCTTGCTTTCAAACACTTCATCTGTGCTTGACATGGAGAAAATGTCATTCATTATGTGGCTGCTAACACAGTTTCTGTTCATTGACCCCAATTATACGAGCTATCACTGCTGAGGCTTAAGAAATCACTTAGGCACACACTTGAGTTCCATTAAAAGGACTTGTTGAATGGGTAAAGGCAGACACAGGCTCGAGTGCCTGCTTGAACAGGGCCCATCTTACGCACGGCCCTGCCAACATCGATGTCTCGTAGCACAGCAGTAATCTCATTGATTCCAGCAGGGCAGCTCGTGCAAATAAAAGGTCAAAAATAAGTACACATCTGAATAGTGGCAGAACCAGAAGCTGGATGTCTTTGTAGTTACCTACAGATAACTGCAAGCAAGCCTCATCCACAATGCAAACTGGAAACTGCTGGACTATTCCCCAAGCAGCCACTGTGTCTGCTGCTGTGGGACATCGTACACCACTGCACAACCGTGATGGTAGATTTGGGGCTGGCATGCAGGACGAGGAGAAGCCCTGGAAACAGATGTGTCCATGCCTCTGCATTAAGCAGCTGTATCTCAGTCTCAAAGGAAACAAAGCAGTTAAAAACATCATTCACAACTTCACAGTTCACAGAGAGCTGTCAGAGCTCTGGAGCGAGATGTTGGAAACACCTTCCCAACTCACACGTTGGGCAGCCTTTCCCCAGTTTCCCTCACATACCACTCACTGACAGGAGGTGCCAGGGACAGTAAAGTGCTTTCTTATGAAACAGAGAAATGGTGTCCAGGGGTGATTAGGGAAATTAAATGATTTTATTGACTTTTTTTCCTCCAGAGAAGGGAAGCTACGAGTGAGCACCTATGGTAAAAGAAAACAGCTTGTGTCTGCACAGAGCACACAGTTTTCAGACAGGTGAGGAATTTATAGGAGATGGTATCTGTAATTCTAAATTCTAAACATCAAACCATAAGCCAAATTTACAGTATGTCATTAACTTCCCTTTGATTATTCTATCGGGGGTTTTTTTAAGTGTTTTTTACTCTCACATGACAGTCCATTGAATTTAACAGAAACATCCAACTCCTGTCATTCTTGACAGACTTATATGTCCCCACAGATCAGATTAGCCAAAACAACCTTTCTGTCTATTATGTCCCTAAGAAATCAATGCACTGATGCTTCAGGTGCAAAACTTCTTGTTAAAAATACAGCCTGCCAATAAAGAAACAAATGCAAAAATTACCTCTTAGCCAGACATCATATGTGTTTTTTTCCTAAACTGTATTACCTCCTAGGCAATTGCTGCAACACTCTCCTATCAGAACAGACAATGCAACATCACGATTTTTCAGGACGAAGAAAGGAATTGTAATGAAAATGCCACTTTTAATAAGAAAGCTCAATAATATTCAGTCTTGGTTGCTCCAGCTGAGATATTAATGTCTTGCACTTCTTTCTGGAATTCAATAACTGAGCGAAAAAGGTAGGGATCAGGGGGTTAAAAAATACTTGGCTGTGCTAAGCATATAAGGTCACCGGAATTATTGGTACAACTGATCTAGCAGCAGCTGCTCTTTAAACGTTTTTTTTGTAAGATTTTTCATGTCAACTGGAAGGGAACTCCTTACCTGCCTAAAGCATAAAAATGATAACTCAGTTTTTCTGCAAGATAGAAGCTGTACCACATGGAGACCAAAAAAAGTTCTGAAATACTTGGAGTGAAACATGTTTGTACAGACATTTCCTGTACACAGGCACAATGATTGAATGCAATTGCACCCCAAAGTCATGGACTAGTATAGGGGAAGATCTGTTAGTCAGATAGTGAAAAAAGCAGGTTTTGCATTCATGAGTCATTTTCTGCTTTAAGATTCTCTATGTGGCCTGAAAAACACCGTAGAGGGACCTTCTGATTTCAGAGCTGTTATGTACCTAATGTAAAAAAGACAAGCAGAAATATTCACTTTCGTAAGACTCTCCTGTGCATAAAATTAAGAATGAGTGGTTTTAAACTCTAAGAGGTGAAATCCATTATTTTCATATATGTATAATCAATAGAGATATTTCAATTAGAGGCTTGGGTGGGAATTAGGACAGCCTCAGCTGAGGATGATGCTGAGGATGAGAGGAACTGATGCCTTTTCACTACCATCCCCTCGGTCAAAAATTGCTGAAGTAAGATTGTTGCATAAGTAAAAAATACTCACATATCAGAAAGAAACTATGGGCAGCAGTTGAAAGGTTTTTTGATAAAAATTTTAACATGTAGCCTTGCTAAATTTCCTTATTTTTCCACTGAAGTCACATCATTTTTGCTTTCTTCTTTTATTTGTTTTGGGTTTTTTTTTTTTGTTAATGACAGTTTCAGAATACTTTGGAAAACCAAAGTATTGTTAATTTTATTTTTTCCTTTTTAACTCTTATTGTGGCATACATTTTGATACTTAAATGAAGAAAAGAAAAGAAAAAAGAGAAAAAAAAGAACAAAGGAAAAGAAATATTGACTGAAACATTTCATCCCAAGACATGTTCTTTTTGAGCAAAAGACAAAATTACAGCAGTATTTATCATATAACTTTGTTTACAAAACTATATGAGTTAAAAAACAAATCCTAAATTTTAAAGTGAACATTTTATGTTTTGAAAATAAAAAACTTGATTTTTTTTTCTTTTGAGATTTTTTTTTCTTATTGTACCCTTCAATTCTAAAAGGAAAATTAAACAAACAATAAAAGGAATGTTTTAAGTTATTTTAAAATTGAAAAGACCAAGGAAAAGCTTATACCAAAAATCATGATAGCATGTAAAAAAAAAAGATCTATTGGAATGTAAGATTCTAATTCAGGCCCAAAAACATTACTCAAGCTGAATTATGCAGAATTGGGGTAAATACCCCACAGACAATGCTTCATTCATTTTAAAAAGTCAACTGCTGGAAAAGGATATTTGGGTAATGATGATAGTTCTAATCTTTCACAAATAGTTTAATAATGAAAATATTTTCCTTGTTGAATCTGAATAAAATGTCTCTAGTCAGACTTCAGAGTTTCAATTCCTTATCTGCTACTTTCATGGAAAATTTCTTTAGTAGGTGGGGTACAAAACAGCTGGGAAATAAATGGGTAAACCAAGGCTGGGAAACAGAGCAGCAAAGTATACAAGATTTATGAGTCAAAAATGGAACTCAAAAGCATCAAACTCTTTAGTCAAAAGATTAGCTTACTCCCCTTGAGCGGGGAAGCCCTTGTCCCCAGGCTGTTTTATGTATTCTCAGTAGAGAATTGTTGTATGGAGAAAAAAATATAACATGCAGAAATCACTGCAAGATAGATAAGGTACTTTGAAAAAAACCTTCTATTTTCAGTCTTGTTTTGCTTTGGTTTTTGTTTTTTGGTTCTTTTTAATGAAGGGAGACTATATGATTGTTCATTAGATTAGCATTGCAGGATGGCATGACGTCAATGTTGATGATGCACTTGATCTCCACTCACACTGTATTCCAAAGATAGTTATCCTTTGGATAAGCATTGTTTGGGATTTACCTAAAAGTTGCATAAGCGGAAAGTTTGAATGGCCTAAGCACATAATAACTTAGTCTGAAATGGACCTTTTGGAGGTGATCTAATTAATTTCCCTGGTTCAAAGTAGAATCAGTTATAGCAAATTGCCCAGACCCATGCCTAATGAGTTTTGAATATCTCCAAGGATGGAGGTTCTACAAACTCTCTGGCTGGTCTGTGCCAGTGCTCTGTAAATAACACAGTAAAAAGTGCTTCTTGATATTCAGAGAGAACCTCCACATTTCAGTTTGTACTCATTGCTTCTGCTCTTGTAATTAGCACCACTGAATAAAGCCTGTCTCAGTCCTATTGCACCTTTCCTGGAGGTATTTGTGCACCCTTTTTCCCCCTGAGTCTATTCTTATCCACCTATCCTAGCTCCCTCTGTCTCTCCTCATATGAGGGATGCTCTAGTCCCTTCATCATCACAGTATCCATATGCCCATGCCTGTCTTGTATAAGGGAGCCCAAAACTGGGCCCAGAACTCCGGGTGTGATTCCACCATTTCTGAGTAGCTGGGAAAAGATCACCTTCCTTGAATGACTGGCTGTGCCCTGCCTAAGGCAGCCCAGGATTCCATTGGCCTTCTTCGATGGGAGAGTGTATTCATGGCAGGGCCTCAGGTCCTCTTCAGAAAAGATTCCTTCTACATGGCCATCTTCCAGCCTGCACTGGTGCTTTGGTTTGTTCTTCCAGAGGTGCAGCGCTTTGCCCTTCACCTTGTTGAACTTCATCAAGTTTCTGATCGTCCCTTTTCTTAACCATATATACAAAATATAATCTCAAATTGCAGCACTCAATCTCATATGATTGCAACTTTCCAAGTGTTTGGAACAACAAGCGCTCTGGTGAGTACCAGTGAACCCTTGTTGCAAAGTAAAAATTGGTTTATTTTTCTTATTCTGATCTCAGTTGTCAAAATACAGAAAACTGAACCACTGAAATGTTTTGAGCTTTTCAAGTACAGTACAGTCTTATGGATGCCTCCTGTTGGCCAATTTAGAATTCATAGAGACAACATAGAATATCTGCTGCTGCTTTTTTATTATTATTTAAGTGTCTGTTTTATCAAATGCAATAATAAATTGACCTGTCTGTAGCAGTGAAAATCAAGGATCAAACTGAAGTTCTTGTAATGATGACAAACGGGGTAGTCATTGAAGCAGAAAGGCTCCCCTGCCCCTATGCAGCTGTTTGTACCTAAATAGCAGTCACCCTCCTCAGGATTTCATATTCTAGCACAAGTTTATTCCAGCTATGGTGGCTTAATCAATCCGATTTTGACATCAGTCTAGTTTTATGAGCTCCAATGCATGTATTTCAAAAACAGATTCCTTAGCTGTAAGATTCCTCAGCTTGTTATTCCCAACACCTAGGCCATTGTCAGAAGTGCACATGAGCAGTATGCTTGAAGTCTGGGTGAAGAAACACTAATTGCAAAAAATGAAAGAGTTTTGGAAAAAGAGGCAGAATATCAGTCTGTTTGCACAGGGCTGGAATTCTTAATCTAATTTTACCACTTTTGTAAATAACTCTTATAAATAAATAAACAATTCAGACTCATAAAGAATAGGTCTTCTAATGTAATTACATAGTGCACAATGCATGAAGAAAAGTAGAAGCTCTCACAGCAAGGAAGAGAGGGTGATTAATAGGAAAAGAATGCAACACATTGGAGCTGAGCAGGAGGGATCCAGGAAAGGCTCAGACTACCTGTAATCCTTATTTCCAGGAAAATAAAACAATCTTGCATAAACAGGAAAGTGGTGGTAACAAAAATTAAATCTCTGTAGCTATTATGGAGGATGAAGGTAAAAAATGACAATATGAAGTTCATTAGCACTCCTTTTAAAGGACAGATTAGGAAGTCAGTGAGACAGTGTGGCTAGACACAAGTTTCTATCAAATGGCAGGCAAACACTGGAGTGTTGCCACACAGGAGAGAATAAATTGGATATGAGCTGTCTTCTAAGGAAAATTGGTCTGCTACTGCTATCGGGTGTCCAGTCTAAAAGTAAATCCCTGCAGACTCTCTCTGTAGTGACTAGAGAGAAACTAAACTTCTCTAATAAAAAAAAGTTGAAGATTATTTATCTCTTATAGGAATCTTCAGTTAGTTCAGTGTTAGTGAAACTAAAAGGTTGGGTGGAAGAGATTTCATCAATAAAGGAAGAACTGATTGCATTGAAAAAAAAAAAAAAACCCAAACAACTGTCCTTCCTTGAAACCAGAAATGACTCTCAGGAACTTACTGATCCCTACAGCTGCTACAAGGATGTACCTAGGAAATTTCTAGCTTGTTTGTCAAAGCTGTTTCTTAGTTTTTCAAGTACCTCTATAGCTCTAGATATTTTCTCCTAATTTTCACTACCTTGAATGCAAAGAAATTGTTATCATGGGGAATACATTCTTTAAGGATTATTGAACGTGTTTAATCTACTGTGCTGTAAGAGTATTTTAGAAATTAAAGGCAGTATGCTCACCCCTTCTTATCTGCCTCCCAAGCTTCTGATTCTGGCCATTGACAGAGACAGGACACAAGTCAGGATGTATTTTTTGTCTGACTCTTTACAGCCATTCTGTCTTTCTAATGTTGCTCCTTAATATTCTTTGCTTTGTTAGGATACAGTGCACCAGTCATTTCAGAGGAATACAAAGTTTTCAAAAAGTCTAAGTCAGATGTGAGAATTGCAACACCAGTTTCTAGGAAGCATTATTTCAAAGCAAGGAGTTTAGCTACACTAAAGTGACCAAGCTATGAAGGGTAAAAGTTAAAAGGTGATGATCCCTGTTGGAGAACAAGAGGTTCTGGCTAAGCTTCAAGAGCTCTAGCAGCAGGACAGAAACACTGAGTGTTTAGTCATAGAATGTCCACTACAGTTATCATTGAGATCATCGTGACTGGAAGGAAAACATTCACTTGCTATCCAGTGGTGGGAAGAGAGTGAGAGAGAAATAATCCTAGACATCCTTTTAAGGCTTCTTATATTCTGATTATCCCAGCAGGGCTGTGTGAGACCAGCACCAACAGCGGTGCTCCTTCCAGGCAGTGTCAAAGATGACAAGGGATGGCCAGGCTTTTATAGCACAGTATATTTATTTCTGAATGAGAGAAGAGAGGAAATAGATCACAGAGCAATAAGCAGCTTACAGTCACACCTTGCCTTCCTAACACTGCCTATTGTACCTCTAGGAACTCATTTTCTTTCATCTGTGAATTTTTTTGTTCTGATTTAATGTCCCCATCCTACCAAAGCAAAATGTAATCTCTATGGAAGTTATGGATATAGGAACAGATAACACCCATGTACTGTAATACATGTATCTGCACAGAAATACATATAACTCGTGTAGTACATTGATGCAATAGTTTTTGGATATTTCATCATGTGTCCTAGCACCTATGTCAATAGAATATTTATTATTGCATTCTCCCAAAATACCTCATCTGTTACAAAGGATGACATCCTTTCAACTGCTGCATTTTGTAATTTTGCTATTAGATCAGTGAAAAATTTCATTCCAGTTGATTTGTGGAGGTAGTTGCATCATAACCCCTGCCACACTGAAAAGCAGAAGTACTGTGCTGAAGGAGCATGACCAAGCCACAGTGTTTTAGAATAAGAAAATATTATGATGCCAGTGGCAACATGCAGTAATTTGATAAGAAATTCCTGAGAAAGTCAGGGTTTATAGATGTTTTCAGACATCAGTGGCACCAAGCAATGGGGAGCTGGACAGAGAAATCCATTTATTTAATTTCAATGCAGCACCGAAATATTGTCAAACTGAAACAGAGTTATCAGGACCTCGTACAGTTTACAAATAGAAAACAAAAGCATTGTGCTAGGAAATAACCACTAAGACAGTAAGAAAAATATTAAATAGATTTTGCAGTGCAGCACAAGATACTAAAATATGCAGTACTTTATTAGTTTTAATGCTCCTCAGAGGGAAGAAAATGGGAAATAAGTGAAGAAAAGGCAGTGTTGGCCATGCTGGAACTTCTGCAACCTTCTAGAAAACAGTAAAGGACTCACATGAAGTGGGGTTCTGCACTGCACATAAACAGTTTCTCAAAATGTATAGAAGATACCGATGTGAGTCCAGTGATCCTGCTCACACCTGTCAGCCCCTTCAGGAGAAAGTGGTTTCTGTATGTGAACAAATAAGCTTAGCTGGGTAGCTAGAGTGCTCCAAGGAGGAGAGCACCCCATAAACACAGAAAAAATGGAATACAGGGAAAGGTCAGCAATGGCTGTCAGGAATAGCCAAAAGGGCAAAAGATTTTCTCATGCCAAAGAGTGTTATGCAGTGTCCATTAGAGGAATCACAAACACTGATTGAAAAAGCTGCTGAGATAATGTCAGGCTGAGCAAACATTGTTTAATAACAAAGGAGCTGAGGATCTGAGACGGAGGGATCCTGATTGGTTCTGTCACATTTAAGCTAAAATGAGTGAAAGACAATGGGCTGAGCCTCAAAGCTTGATTGTGTTATACCACTACACATTAAAGTATTAAAATAGGAAAAAATGTCCTAGACTGGGAGCTGTCTCTCCTTAGTGGCAGTAACACAAGAAAAAGGCTATTATTTTGGTCAATGCAGCAGAAGAATGATTTTGGTTATTAAAGGAAAAAAGGTTGAGGATTACAATCATTTTGCTAACTTTCCCCTATGGTTGTATATCTGGTACCAGTAAGTTAGTCCAGAAGTTTCAGAGCAGAACTCATTTTCAGGAGGGAAGAGAAGCAAAAGGTAGGAAAAAGGATTTAAACTGATATGTGGAAAGCAGACTACATGTGTAAACACCTGTAATGGCAGTCAGCTGCAGTATCTTTGTAGACAGGTTTTATTTTATGAAACTTGTACTTTAGTCTTGTACATTCTTGTACAATGCGAGCAAGAAGCATCTAGATGAAGCTGAAAGCTTTCAACACATGGAAACAGAAAACATTCAGAACTTCTGTCAATCCCTTGCTTTCCCTTAGGCAGGCTGTGCTGTCCAAACTGTCATCTGGTACAGGCTGGAGAAGGGAGTAGCAGAATCAGGGCTGCCCTGGCATGAGAGGGTGAGCTGAGGAAATCTGGGTGACCACAATACCCTCAAGGACCGGGGCACAGCTCCAAGCAAGCTCCACTTGGCTCCAGTGAAAGGTCTTGTTGACAGACAAGAGGTAATGGGTTGTGGCCAAGGTCCCTCCAGGTGAACAGCAGAACGTGGCCACAGTCAGCGTTGAAGGCAAGGATACCCAGTCCATAATCTTGCAAGCCAAAGGTTTAGATGTGTGCTGCTCCTGTGTGTGGATCCAGTTTCTTACAACTTAGGGTATTTTGCAATAAGGTTATGTTCATTACTCCAGAAATGTTTAGTTAAATGTTAGCACTGCTCAGTTTTCTAAATGTACAGGACCACACATTTCAAGTTCAAGCTAGTGGCAGATGGTTCTACCATGCTTTACTGAATTTCTTGAACTGATGAGGATACATTATTTAGAAAAATGTAGTCAATAATTTATCAAAAGTCATATGGTATTAGAAGGCCAGTGTTGCAATAGTGCACCAGAAAGCTTTGCTTCCCTGGGTTAAAGTACACGAAAAGTGTGTTTTATCAATATTTAAGGACTGTTCTGTAACTGGCTAGACTGAGTTCTACTCTTAAAGTGTAACAATATCAGACATGGGGTAAGGGTCCTTAATGTATTCTGCAGTTTGTAAGGTAAAAACAATGGCTTTTCAGTTCTGTGAGACTTTAATTCAACAAAATGAATAATTTGAAAACTGTGTAAAAGCGCAGATTTTATAGTTTTGTATGGTTGGTACAGATTAGTGAAGTGAAAATCAGAGAGGTTTCCACTTCATAAACTCATTCATTTGTGTAGGCAGAAAACACAGCCAAAGAGGCCTCTTGGGGATGAGTGGTGCTTCTGTTGAGTCAGTGGAAACCTCAAACTTTCCCAGAAGAGGGAAAGATTTGACATGGGGTGGTGCAGTTGCCATTCCTGGAACAAGTGCACAGGAAGCTGAATGTTATGCAAAGATGGATGTAAGGATTTGCTGCTGTAAAACTTTACATTTATCACACAAAATTTTGGTTCTATCTTGTTGTATTGCAGCCCTGAAATCTGTATAACAAATCCTTTACATATGGCTACAAAAATACTGTCTCAAAACAAGCATTTTTCTGAGGCTGAAAACTGAAGCAGCACATTTCCTTATCAAAGTTTACACAGAAACTGATAATGTCTTCTTGAGATTTTTATTTCTTCTTTCTAAAGCACATTCTGAATTGTGCTTGAAGGCTGTATTTAACATCTCATTGAAAATTAAGACCTATGAGCAATTTCCTACTTTGAAAGCAAGATTCTCTGTCTGGATTAAATTCTTTTCAACAGGAATTACTACTGATTGTATAAATTACTCTAGATGAAACATACTTGTGGACACTAAAAATAAGTTCCAGAAATGCACCTTAGCATTCCAGTGGTGCTTAAAAATGGGATACAAAATTAGCTGAAGCACCAAGCTGGTTATTTGTAAAAGAGTCAGTTGGTTTCTTATCTTACTGAGCCCCACTTGCCTTCCCTTCACCACTAGAAATGTTTTCTCTTTCTCTTACCTCCCCTCCCAGCCAAAAGAGGAACTATTCTTATGTGCTTAGAAGTTGAAGCCACCATGTGCTGCAGCACCAGGGAAAACATTTATGATGTTAAAATATTTATACAGCTGGATTCAGTGAGATGCAGCATCTCCTTTTAGGTTAACAAGCTTGTCAACTGCTAGTTAGGAAAAAAAAAAAAAAAAAAGAAAAAGATAATTTTAGAGCCAAAACCCCCTCAGATAGTTTTTGTCACAATCTAACGAACCATATAATTCAAAACACCATTTAAAACCATGTGCAGTGCCACATCCCAAATACAGACCAGGATATACACATATATAGAATACACACATACTATTCTTAATTCTCCATCCTTGGAAAGATTTTACTTTAATTCTAACTCTAGGAAGAGAAAACATTTCTAAGAGAACAGAAAAATTAGGTCCTTGTCAAGGTGAAACCAAAATCACCCATTTGTTGCTTTTTTTAATCTGGTAAGATTGGAGAAAGCATTTTTCTCATAGTAGGAGTCAGAGCTGGATTGCTTTGATATGTCTTAGATAAAGCTGTTATCCCAGGAGTAAATTAAAGGTTAATTAATTAATATACAGTATTTATTCCAGGCAGTCATATCATTATTTTTGAAGTGACAATAACATCTGAAATTACTGATTTCAAATCACTAATTTAGAAAACAGAAAAAAAAAAATCTATATGCATGACCTTGTTACCGCATAATATTGCTGGCACATTTCAGCAGACATTGGCAGCTCGCTTGGAAAAGCTGGAAAACATGATCTCTGGAAGATAGCAAACCCCTCATAATGTATGCCTGTTGGTCAGACAGGTGCATATACATAAATCTCATGGTTTGGGGAACTTAATTTTTTGTTTGAGCAGTTGGGAGGAGACAGCCTTTCTGGACAGAGCCCAAGCAAGCCACTGTCCTACTCTGGTTCAACAGCAGCCAGTGTTTGTGTTCCCTTCCCTCTCTGCCCTCTGTAAGACAGAGTCTAAACATTATAGTCTGTGCCTGATCATTGCTTCAAGCACTGGAAACACTTCATGCCCCAAGTTAGTTTCCTAAAAAGAATTAGCACAAGATTCTCAAGATTAGCTTTTCATTTTTAGCTCCATTTTGTGGTTCTGGCAATGGGGTCTGGACAGTGTTTAGTGCCCACAAATTTGTTTGCAGAGAAGTTTACCTATTCCACAGACAGCCAAGGGCAAGTATTTAATGAAAACTCTCTTCTCTGTGGATTTGGACATTGCTTCCTATTTTAAATGCTGAAAGGTTGTATAAATTTTGACTTTGGGGTTTAGATATAATTTCACAGAAATTTAATATTGTTAAACCCCACCAGAAGTTAATAAAGGAACTATTTTAAAATTGTAACTACATACAACGATATTTTAAAATTGTAAAGATAACAAATAGGTTCACATTCAAGAAAATGACACTCCTGACAGTTTTAATGCAAACAAGAGCATGAAAAAATATGTGTTTTATTTAAAAGTCATTAGGGGTCACTGGTGGGATCAGTGTCCTGGAGCAGACCTTCCACTTCCATATCTAATTTGGGAAAAAGTTGGGATCTGATTAGGACTGAAGCCAAATTATAAGCAAACAAAGAGATTTCCCAGAGTCAAGTCAGCTTTATGGATTAATCTGGATTGCTTGGTGAAGTAGACTCATCTGAAAAATGCAAACAACACAAAATCCAAGGTCATGCATCCAAGAGAAAAAGATGTAAGTTGTTCCTGTGAGATGAGAGAATATTTTGGATTAAACTGATGTTAGACAAAATTTGGAGACACAAGAGATTAAGGAGTCTCTATAGCTCTGAGTGTAAAGACAACCTGTGGGTACAGAACACTGCAGTTGTAAATGGCTGTTGGTCTCCTGGATGCAGTTCTGCTGTTGACATTTTTAGAAAGGTAATGAACAACAGGAGAGCAGTGGGAAAAGAGTGATTAATAAAACATAGCAAGAAGTATAGGAAACTAAACTCAATTTATTCGGTATGTTCACTCCAGTAAAATGGCCAGAAAAATCCTAGCAGGTAATTTTTTTAATCTAGGAGAAACCAAAGTTGCAGTAAAAACTATGATTGAAAATTTTAGGTAGACAAATTCAAAAGACTTTTTTATGAAATAGAAGTAATTAACCTTCCCTAAAGAACTGAAGGACCCTTCATCCCTTGAAGTGGTTAAACCAATGTTGTACGCTGTTTTGAATTCAGTGCAGAATGTCACTGAGCAGTGTCTTTGTATTTGGTGCAACAGTCTGAACTTCTCCGTCCTGTTATGCAGAAAATCCCATTAACACTCCCCTCTGACTTTAAAATCTACATTTCTGGTAATACTAAGGTTTTTCTCCAAGGAGCAAAAAACTCTGCAACTTCCTGAAATCCTGGTGGAATTTAGCATCTCCTCTTTCCCTTATATTCTGTTTCCTAGTGAAGAGTAACCAAGTTCCAAAGGAGAAACCTTGACTGTATGTACATTCATAGGGGGAATTTTCTATGGATGTGTATGACAAATTAGGATGTACAGTTGTTTTGATATCTTACCTAAACCCCTGAATCATTTTTCACTCTGCATATTGAGGTTTGGTCTGCAGCTATCTGCATTCAGACAGGAAATAATTACATTTACATATGCAAACAAAATCATCTTCGGTAACCTAGGACTTGGAAGCAAGGTCATTGTATTAAACTGATTACTTTTATTAAACTATCCTTAGGAAAAAAAAAAAAAAGAAAGAGAGAAAGAGAACAGACTTATATAGACTTATCTGGGTTTCCATAGCCCTTCAATAAGTGCTATATTTAGAAGCAGGCATCAAAAAGTTTGGGTGTGTTTTACATACTTGGTAGTGTCTGATTCTAATTGCTTTTGCTGTCTTTGGGGATTATTTTCATGAAGTGAGACATCACTCATCACAAATAATAGTGCCACAATTTTAAGCCTTTCAACAGCAGAGACAGCAAGGACAATTACCCTTAGCCCAGAGTGAAAAAACTGCCTTTTTTAAACAGCTATATGGACATCAAAAAAAAAAAAAAAAGTCCTGAATTTCAGGCAACGATTTTGATCCTAAAAGGTGTCATAAAAATCTTTTTGTCAGATTTTACTATGATTCAGAAGCAGAAAGAAAAGAGCAAAATATACTCAATTTTAAAATACTTCACAGATTAGCAAGATTTGTTTATTTATTTTATTAGGAAAAGATGTAACAGGTTTTCTTTGATATTCTTGAACAGAGACTTTTCATCCTTAACACTGAGCACAGCAGTGGTTTCAGACATGTGACATTTTAACTTGTGTTCACTGAACAAAGTATCAGACTTCAAAAATGTAATTCCTCGGACATGTTAATAACTGATTTAGTGTTAATGAAACGTTACAGTTCTCATGTCCTTTTTATAAAGTTATAACATCCTGTCATGCTGTCCTCTATGCATTAGAAGTTCCAAACTGAAAGCCACACTTACATTAAGCAGTCTGGCTCACAGCAAGGTGTGCAACTTGACATTTTGAGGAGCATGGATATTTCTATCCCCTGTTTTTTCAGCTTAATGCATGATAATTATGCATTTTAAAGCATTTTTGTTGTAATTTATTGCTCTCTTTCCAAGCAGAATTCCTCTTGAGTCTCATAGAGCATATATTTCATGACAAGTATAATATTTTTTTCAAATTGGATCCTTTGTGTACACTCTGGTGCACCCACTGTTACGGCTCAGAATGTAATATAGGGTCATTTTTTTAAAAAAATACCCCTCAGATTCTTGTTTATCTCTTGCTTTATGCAGACAAGAGGAACAGCAATCTCTTCTACTGTATCAAGTAGTATCATACATGCTATACATTTTTCAAATGCAACGTGTAATATAAAATACACTGTGTGCTAATGAACAACCCAGGGCTGGGCTTCCTGTGTAACTTCAGCTGTGAAAAATTCAGATTCTCTCTGTCTTCAAGGACTATACAATGGTTCTGCTTTCCTGCTTTTAGGAACTTCAGTTCATCTAAAATAGCCAGCATTAATCTCCCACTGTATCTGAACTGGAGGTGCACCAAGTAACAAGATATTGCATGTGTTTTGTGACTATATCTGCTGATTTATTTCAGTCACACTCACAGAGTTTTTATTCACAAACATTTGTACAAGGAAGACCTTATTCATGTGAATAGTCCATGAAAGGGAATGAATTGTGATTACTAGAAATAATGAATTTATAGAGTATTCACAGCTAGTGAAAAGCATCGTAGCCCTTTATTAAAGCCTCTTTTTTGTCTTTATCACAAGAGCCATCAAAACCAGTTGATATTCATGTATAATTCATTAACAAACAAGGTAATTTTCCTGTTTATAATGCATAGGTCACTCATTCTTGGAGCAGAAATAATACCATCTGATTTGGTGATTAATCAAAGTGCACAGACTAAACAGAAAATAATCATACTGACCAGTTACAAATAAATTCTACAGGAGGTTAAAAACTGTGCATATAAACTACTACAAATACACAAATACAGAGATTTAATTAACAGCCTGTTCAGGAATAGCTGGCAGAATGACTGTATTCATTGAGAAAGGTTGTTCTCCATAGTTAGTAAACATAATAAATATTCACTTTTTATTGCATTGCTTGGGCAAGAAAAATATGTTCACACACTCAGCCCTCCATGAAGTTGGGAAAGCTTTGTTTTATGCTGATAGCTAGAAAGGAAAACAGGCTAGTTTGACTGTTTAGAATATAATCTTAGATGTAGAAAAACAAAATACAAATGCAGAATCCAAAAAGGATGGAATATAAAAGAGCAAATGAAAAAGAAGCAGTTACATAGGCAGAGCAATTAATAAGATTTGACTTCCTGTGATTTTGGTTCCCTTACAGTTATTTCTGTGCCTGCCCTCTTCCCAAAAGACTTATTTTTCCGTAATACTCTCATTTTTTTTCTTTCAGTGGCCTCCAGGAATAACTCTGGCTCTTCCCCAGATTACCCCTACCCTCACTTCTTAACTGCAATAATACCTAATTTGCCAACAAAAACCAAAGAAAATTTTTTTAAAAAAAAAATAAAAAAAATAAGCACACAACAACCCCACTGCAAAAGAAAAGCACTTACACAATGCTTAGCACCTTGTCACATTTGCTACCTACCTGGCTAGACAAGAAAAGTTGATTCTGCTAGTTGCAAACTCTGTGCTGCTTTGTCTGGTCCAGGTACATGGGCTGCTTGGTGGACCACCAAGCCAGCCCACAGAAAAAGCTTTAGACACGTTTTAACCTTCCCTCTGTGAAAGCAGTATTAGGTTGTTTCTCCTCTTCTCTGTTTTCTCTCTTCATTAAATTTGTATGATTTTAATATCTAGATGTTTCTGTTAAATTTGATTAAAATCTGCCAGCAGGCTCAAAAATTGCATAGGAGAAGGGAAGAAGGAGTTGTACAGAAAGAGGCAGTATAATTATATAAGCCTTTTTTTTTTTTTTCTTATGAAACTAATCTAAGGTTCCTGTAATATATAGTTCAGTAAAAAGCTTTAAATATTTATTTACTAGCTAATTAATACACAATATATGGGATTCAGAACAGCCTCACGGTATCTGTGAAACACTAGCTGTAATAGAAAATAGCAGTTTCTCAAAGACAGATAATGCAGTGTAGGACCATGGCAGCTCACAGCAGGGAGGCGGTAGGCATGAAGCATGAAGAGCCTGCAGAAAATTAGTAGTAGTGGTCTAAGGAACTCATGTGATCTTCAGGCTGGTGGGAACTCAAAGGGAATGGCACATTTAGCTCTGGTGGCTTTTCATTGCTTGGCAGCCAAGAAGCCCAGGAGAGACATGAGCAGCCCTGCCTATTGAAAGCAAACATGGGCACAATAAATCTATCATTTTCTCCATCTCTGTTCTAAGGTGTCCTTTGTACCAGTCAGGGAGGTGCCTGTCTGTCTGCATCATAAATTTCTGTGCATTTCCTGAAGGTTAAAAAAAAAAAAAAAAAGAAGCCAAAACCAAAAAAATCAAAACCACACCAATATATTCTATTACTGTATTACTGGAACTGCAAGTAAACTGTTATGACTCTTAAAAGAAATCACCTTCTGACTGATGGAAATGCCTCCCAGTGTTCACATCTAGCATGCTGAGAACTCAGAGATTTTTTTCCACCTGTGATAACACTTACTCAAGTTTATTACTGTTAGAAGAATGAACATTTTAGAATGAAAAGAATGAATAGAAGAGGAAAACAAGTTCCTCTTCGGTTCCCTCCAAAATACCCCAAAACTCCACCTCTTATGAATAATAAGGTAGCCAGATACTTTCTTGTTAAGGGCACCTCTTCTATGTGTAGGCAGACTGCCTAAGAGCATCAGCCATCAGCCAAGTCTTTCTCTGCCAAGTGCTCTACAAACATAAAAGAAAGAGTTCCACACAAAAGTGTTCACAATTTGAAGTATAAGACAAAAAACAAAAAAAAACCAAACCCAAAAGGCCAGGGAACATAAGATAACAGTAATGTTAGAGGCGTGTAGCATTAACTTTATTTAGGTTTCTTTAATTCTGCAATTCTGTGCTACCTGTTTATTCCATATTCCACTTTGGCTGGTGGCTTTTGTCTATTTTTGCTAATATTTGTGGGTTTAAGCCCAGTCCTGTACTTGATTCTGCTTGCTTTATAGATATGTATTTGCTATTGCATTCAATTTTAGTGAGTAGAGAGATAGAAGTGGTTCAAAAGTAGTATTTCCTTCTGGTTTGTGACCTGTGTTTCTTACCCACTCCCAGCCCAAGACTATTTTCTCCTCAGGCAACAATCCTTAATATCTTCCATGCAAAAATACTGCACACCTGCAAGAGAACAGCATATCTAAGAATTTCCTGCATACAGGATTTAGTATAAACCCCCTCTACTTTCTTACATTGTGTCTTGAAAGTACACGAGCCCATTAACTTCAAATTGTGATTCTGTTGCCTTTTTTTGCTCCAATAAGGACTGCAGCAAACAGCACTACTTACTAGAGCTCGTAGATTAGTTTTACTCACCCCAACTTTAGATTTCCATACTTGTGTCTTTTAAGCCAGTTTCTCTGCAACATACAAGGTGTTAATAATGCTTTGTGTGCTCCAGTTTTTTTACAGAGCTGGATGAAAGTGTGGATGCAGTTTAATAGTCGTACAGTATATTCTGCATTTGGTTCCCAGTGCAAGCAGTTACATTTGCTGATAACAAAATGCATTTATCTTCAGTGACATTTTGGATAGCTCCACAACCTGCTGCGTATTCTAATGAAACCGGTATCACTACCAATTAGACACCTGCAGAAGAAGTGGGCTATGCAAATGCCTTGCCCCCCAAATGCTATTTTCCCTCTCTCATTAAGTTTTCAAACTAAATTATATCACAGCTAATGGCTAAAGACTTTCCCCTCAAATCTCAGCATTGCACGGAATTTAGCCAAATATCTCACACAGAGTTAAAGGAGTTGTGTGACTCAAGTCTTTCAAAATGTATTTTCCTTGCTTCCCATATGCTTAACCTAGCCCTGCACTTGTCCACCTTCCTTTTCTTTCACTGACACATGAGCAGAAATGTGCTCCCTCCCACCCTCCATCACTGTGACAAGGTATTCTGGTGGGCTTGAAAAGCTGTAGATTATTGCTTTGTTTTTCATCTCTGGAGGTCCTTGAGTTCAAATGTATTAGATATGTCAGACTTTCTGTAAACAAATTTTTGTTGATTATATGCACAAGATAGAGACTAAACAGAGGAAATCTTGGTTATGAGGTTATATTTCCATCAAGGGTTTTCAATGACATCATAAACCATGACAGAAAAGCAAACATGATTTATAGAGTTGCCACAAATCACAAGATAAAACAGTATCTTGGAAATTCACAGTCACCAGTTTGTTTCATGCCAATCTCAGGACCTGTTCTAAGCTCTGTCGGGGATAGAGTCCCCATCTTGTTCCCAGGAATGTTGCATTAACTTTTCATTTGCTCTGGGCTCCTGCTGTTGCTGCCCCTTTTTCCAATTTGTCTGGCTCCTGCTCTGCTTGCTTTCATCTCCTTCTCCAGGGTGCTCTCTGGTGAATGCTTTGGCAGGAGCTGTAAGCATTACCCCATATCTATTAATTACACATGCAAGCACATTTCTGAAATCATGCTGTGTGTTCATAAGTCAAAATTGGATTATGAGATGCCTAAACTGTTTGTGCCCAGAAGTAAGTAAAAATATGTGATCATCTCTGAAAATGTGGACTGAACAGATTTGGTAGTAGGCTTTAGATTTCCCCTTTGAAATTTTGGCCATAGCATTTCTAGGAAAAAAAAAAAAAAAAGGTGTCAAAAACAGGATCACAGAAATGTTAAAATCTTAAAACACAGAAGGAGGGCAGTGATTAAGTATTTTATTGAATCTTGACATACTATCACTTAAACAGGATCCTCTACAAACATCAGTTCCTGTAACATGCCACAGAAAAGTCATCAGTACTCTGCAGGAAGAAAATGTATGTCCTTCCAAGCTGGACTATCCCTGCCACAAAAATGAAGGTTACTTCATTTTTGCCTGTCTGCAGTTATAATAAATATTGGATATGCCTATGACTTACACTTTTTCATTAAGAAATTTCAGTGAGGCCAGTTGTAAGAATACCCTTGGTTTGTGTAAATCACAGTGGAAATCAATGTCATTCTATCTTGATGCACATTCTTGTTCATATAACCAGAAAGTAGAGAACAGGCTGGATCTGGTGTTGAGCTTCATTTCATATGAACTTTATATTTTAAGTAATAGCCAAAGCTGTAATGAATTTCAGGCATTGTACTTCATTTTGACTGACCATAGAACAATTATGTTGTAGATTAACCCCAGTGGACAGCTCAGGTCCACACAGACACTTGCTCACCTCCTCTTCCCAGGGGCATGGGGAAGATGATCAAGACAGAGTGAGACAGTTCCCGAGATAAAGGCAATTTATAGGTAAAGCAAAGGCTTTGTCTTCAAGTGAGGCAAAACCATCAAAAAAAATGAGGAAAAATAATTTTAAAAATTCCAATTCTAGAAACATTGAAAAATACGGGCAGAAGTTTGGAAAGAAATCTTACTCTGATAGAAACATCAGCAGCACTGTCTTTCTAGCTCGCTCGAAAACAGCAAGAAATTTGCACAATAATGTTAACTACAAATATTGCCTTTAGCACAGTTCAATATAGCTGGCTATAAAGTAGCATTTACAATGTGAGCTTATCCTTATCACAGAGATCTTTGCTCAAGGGGCAAACTCTGTGAAAAGGGATGTCAAATGACTATTTAGTGAGCAAGGCTTGTGTTTATTCTCTGGGTGTTTTTTGGTATTTCTTTTGTTCGCTTACAGTAACACCTGTCTAGGTGACAGAAAACATTTGAGTTTGCTTTATTTGCTATGGCTCACAAAACCTCAGAGAACAGAAGTGTGTAATTATCCTGAGTCTCAAGCAAATGAAAATTTTAGATATTGCAAGACACCCCATTGCTAACCTGCTTACCTGAAATATTTTTCTGACAGCACACAAGAATTTCTTGAATCGCAAACAGGCACTCTTTTCTATCTCAGAATTAAATATTAATTTGTTTTGGTCAAAATACATTTCTGTTGTTAATTTCCTGTAGAAGAAGATAAATTAGTTTTTGTTTTCTATGTAGTGTGCGTAAGAAGGTGAGAGAAGATTAAAGCATTAATCTGGGTGCACTGTTTTTTCTATCATGGTCCTGGCCAAAAACACAGGGCAGTGACTGGAAAGATTGACTGAGGCAAAGTAAGGGAGTTCAGCACCCAGAACCCACAGAAAGAAGTAAACTGTGCTGCTTCATAGCAATAGCTTCAGCCTCTTTCAAACATCGGTGTACAGTTGCTCAAATTCCTAAAAATTGCAAAAACCTTGTCATTTTAGCAGATTTCTCTGTAATATTTTGTGTTTTGCTTGAATTCCTGTTCCTGTAGACAAGATTCACCATGCAAATATCCTTCTATCATAAGAATATCCTAATGAAGGATCTAAAAAGTATTAAGTAAAAATGTTTTAATCACAACCCTCACATTCATTAAAAAATATTTGAAGTCTTGGCACAATATTCGAAAAGTTTCAGAAACCAACAAAGGGAAACTATTTTTTTTTTAAATGCTCACATTTTTAAACTTAATGTCAGGATTCTGAGAGACAGGTTCAACATTTTTATGTTGGAGGTTGTAAACCAACACAAATAAACGGAGAGAAATTTGGATTGGACTCCTTCTCTCATAAATATTCCATATTACAGTGCATCAGTGGAAGGGCTCCCTAGCAAGTCTTTCCATCCCTCTAGTCATACACGGGTTAATAGCTCTGTCGGGATCATTTTGGGCTGTCTGGGATACCATGAGCTGGTAGCAACCATCAAAACACTGAGTTCTATAGTTTTTGAAGAGATTCTGGCATCTATCACCAACTCGAAAGGAGGCTGCAGTGATGTAGGCTCGGTCTCTTTTTTTTCACTGAAAGACTGGTTAGGCATTGGAATAAGTTGCCCCGGGAGGTGATGGAGTCACCTATCTGAAAATGCTCAAGAAGCATCTGGATGTGACACCTGAGGATGTGGTTTGGGGTGATTACTGTGGTGCTGGGTTAGACTAAATGGCCTTGAAGGTCTCTTCCAACCTTGATGATGCTGTGATTTTGTGGTCTTCAGAAAGTTGTTCATTTCATCTTACCCTCTGGATAAGAAGAAAGCTTAGATGACAGACTGAAATCTGTCCTTTGGATGGTTAAAATTAGGTGGACTACACTCCAGTCTTTTTTGGTAACATTACATAATGATTGCATAATTAAGAAGCATTTGGTGCTATTTCTGTGCAGCAAATACTGCTTTATCATTTCTTGTTTTGTTTTATGGATCAAATAAAGGATTGTTTTGACAATATGTATTGAACTTGAAGAATCACAATCAATAAGTATTATAGCTACTCAGTGACCAGATTATTAAAAAAATAAATTAGGAGCTATCCTGCTTGCAAATAACCATTATTTCACATGATGGGTAGAAAAAAATTGTATACATGTCATGGCATATTGTTCATTTGCAAACACAGAGAGACCTTTTCTAAACCTATAAATTTCATTCATTGATCAGAGTGATCATGATAAAGTGGTTTTGTTTGGAGTGCTCTTTGTCTAAGCCCTCTCTCTTAAATTAAGAATCTATTTTACATTACCACAACCCACCATAAAAGCTATGTGCTTGTGTGTGTACAAACAAGTAACTTCTTTCTCTCCTGTTTCAACATAACTGTTAGTTTTCTTATTAAGAAGAAAAAAAAAAAAAAAATCAGTTTTCATCTTTCTCCAGCTGACTTTTTTGTTCAGGTATAGCAAACATGCTGCTTCCTATTGTGGCTTATGCTACAGGTGAATCTGACTTTTGCATTTGTACATCATGTGCATTTTGAAATAAAGAAGCGACAGCTGATCTGCTTGTTGAAAGCAATGTGTTGTTATTGTTCTGTAGTTTGTTAGTTTGCTTTGTTTTGCTTTGTTTCGTTTCCTCTGGAAGATTTCACAATCTGGTCTGAAGATGTTGTGTGTTAAGAAGGAAAAAAGTACAAATCTCACAGAGGTTGGTCCAGAGCAAAATTGTCACAAAGCACCAGACCAGAGAGATTTTGTATCCTCAACAATAAAAGTACACCAAGGTAGCCATAGATTCCCTATATGAGAATTTTCCCCTCCCAAGCACATCTCACACTTGTTTGTTGACCAAGGAATGACAAGGTCTGAAAACACAACTGCTCGTCCTTAATCAAAATAAAAATGGATTGCAGTGGAGAAATACACAGAATTCAGTATACAGAAAGAGACGACCAAAATGTGATACACACAGCTCTGGTCTCTTTTGTAAATAGCAATAATCAAAAGCATCTGGCTGCCTGTGTATGTGCCTTTGCCTTGCTTGGTAAATGCCAACTCACAGATAATCACATGAAAACAGCTGGGAGAATTGAAAGAATGTGGGTAGAGAAATGAGGATGAGTTTGTGGAAAGTGGAGAAAGTACAGAGGCTGCCACTCTGTCGTACAAAGAGATGTTAGGAAAAAGACTTCAAGTACAAAATAATCCTTATGCTAGTATTTTCATGGGGCCATTTTTAATGCAAAACTGTATAGAAATTTAATTTCTATAAGATAAATTTTGGAAGCCAAATCAAAGCAAATCATTGCTGCTCAGGTTTGTCTCAGATTCTCACTGTATGATGAGTTGAAACATATCAGCTGCCTAAACATATTTACAGGGAAATGCCAGGGCAGAGAACTATTCAATAAATGACTACAAAGCTCAAGAGGAAAAGGGTTTAAAGTATTAGGCTAATTCATTCCAAAACTTATGATAATGCAGCCCTAAAAGTCAAATGGTACATGGGTGGTACAGAAAGGAGTTGAGGACTAAACAGGGGTATGGAGAAGCACAGGGCCTGTACTGATGTCAGCTGGCATGGCTCAAGCCCTCCATCCTGTGTTAAGCACAGGAGTTCAGTGCTGGCAGCATGTGCAGGCATTGACCAGTTCTTCCTGTAAGTGGAACAGATGGGGCTCAAGTGCTGCAATGTGCTGACAGGAGACCCTTTATTTCCTTTCCCTCACAGTGGGTGCACCTGATATTACAAGCCCCACCAATTATAAAGCATGATATCTCAAAATCTGATCTATATACACTGCCTTCCTCCTCCAACCCCTTCTACATCTGGAAGAAAACCTTTATGAGGGCCAGGATGCCCTTGGTCTTCTTAAGTGGATAAGAGAAACCTTTTGCTTTCAAAGGCACACTAGGCTTTCAGTTCCCCTTTTCAGCTTGCTCGTGTCTAGCCAGATTTGTGCATACCATTAGTTTCTGCACCTCTAGTATGAAAACTGTGGAAAATGAGGAATTATTCTGCATCCAGCAACAAATGGTCTTCATTACATCTTTAATATTTACTCTGAAACTTTATGGGTTGTTGCTCCTATTATGTTAATTACTTCTTAGTGACATGAGAGAAAGTTTCTTCTACTGTTTAAGTATGCATTCATTTTTTTCTGAGAATCTAGAGCCCTGTAACTTACCTTACACATTGTTTTTAGTTTTTCCTCTAGGTAGAGAATTGTCTCGTACCAGTGCCTGCAGAAGGTTTATGAAGCACTAAGTTCATTACCTTCAAAACACATTTGCAGGTACTACTTGAGGTAACAGAGATGACCCTGAGGCACAGAGAAAACCACACCATTGCAGGTCCCAATGATCACCCAAGGGTGAGCCAGGGGAGCTGTGTTATCAGGGAGCTTGAGGACACCACTCACACAGAACAGGAACCAGCCTGCTGCAGTCATTGACAGCAGTGTGTTTGTGACACCATGGTCAAAAACCCTCACAGTATATATATATATCACAAAAGCTTTTCTCTCTTTTGGTGGTTTTCATTGCATAAATGCAGGTGGTTTTCATTGCTATCTTTCTCTCTTTATTACCTTAAATCCTAATGTATTAGTCTGTGGCACTAATGTATGTTGCAAAATATGCAGTATGGCTGATGTAATAATCACATTAACAATTGATTGATGATTTCTGAATCTTTAACTCCAGAAATTTAACGCCACATTAGTTCTCATTTTGCATTTAAAAGATAAGACCTTGTTGCACAATATTTTGCTTGAAAATAATTGAATGTTTGGCTCTTGCAGTGGAATCAATGCCACATTGTAATTCTTTTTTAGGTTTTCTTACTGTATCATTCTTTTTGACTTAAAGTGAGTGTAACACTCAGAAAATGTTCCATGTTTCTAATCTACAGAATAATGTAGGTAGTATCTCTTCTCCAGCCTACAAATTTCCTCCTCTGGGTTTTATGAAGGTTTCTGGAGACCAGGGAAGTAATTCATTCCCTGTACTGATCCAGTCTCTGACCTTGAATCAGATGTTTAAAGCAACCAAATATTTCTTCGTTCCTCTTATCTCTGATAGATTCCATAAAAATAAGTCTGTGTGTAGTCGTAAAAACATTCATAAGGGACTAAAGAAAGAAATCATCTTCTTTTCTGTAGCAAATGTAAGCAAAGAATGAAGCACTATAGTAGGAAAACATAAGGATACTTTGAGAAATGCTGTTCTCTACTGCAGAAATGTATATGATGTATACAAACTTTGAATAGTACCTTGAGATGTTCAATGTTTGTGTCTAAACATTGTGCATGGATCAAGAAGTGAGAAACAAGCAAATGTGTTTTCATGGAAATCTGAATTTCAGGGTGAATTTATAAATGGCACATGCTAATGACTAGATGCCTCAAATTACTACCTTCCATCTCACCCTGACTAATAGTCTTATCCTAAAGAAACCAAAAATCCCAACAACCAGACCTTCCAGAAGATAGCATCTGCTTTCTAGAAAAATTGCTTCTTTTAGAAATAAAATTAGCAGGTACTCTATATCAGCACAAAATTAGTTTTTCCTCTGTTTCTGTCATTACTCCTACATTTCCCAGTACTCCCTGAAGGAGGACAGATCAGGAAGTGATTCCTGCTACCTACCTGCAGCCTTCTGAGGGGACACTGCACCCTTAACAAAAAAAAACCTTATTTTTCCTGTGTTGCTGTGAAATATGAAAGTAGTACTATCTCCTGTTCAGGAAGTGCAAGAGAGAGAACTGGTTTGAGGTTTTTCTTCTCCCCCTTTATAATAATATACTTTTTCCAAATCTTGGAGATCTGCACAGATCTTTTGGATGTTGGTGCAAGTGCTCCAGTTAACCATGTACTGAAATCCAAGTAATGTCATGTTTTCTTGCTTAGTTTTTCTTGCCTCCTTGTACTCCAATAAAGGAGAATATACTCTTAAGAAAACTTAAACCAGTGTGAATACTCTTTCCTAACGACTGAGTGTTACAGAGGCCAGCAACAGTGAGAGTCTCTAGGCCAAGAGCAAACAGCATGTCGGATGCTAAAACACTAAATAAGGACACATCCAAAAGTGTATTGCATAATGCTTGCTTTATAAATGGAATACCCTGCCAGAAGAGTTAAGCCAAGTCATCTTTTGTCTGTTTAGATGTCTGCCTTGAAAATCCTGTGAAAATTTCTTTAAATTTCCCCAAAAAGCAGATTTTGCCAATAGAACACATGGACTACAGTTCTGCAATATTTATTTATAGCAGCAGAACTCAGTCTATAAACAAGCACTATACCACATGTCATTTATTATGTTATCTGTATTTTACTGTGATTAGAACAAACAACCAGATCAGTCCTACCTGCATTTACAAAGTAGCCTGATAGACAGTCAATAAGGCACTTTTCTGCGAGGGATGAGAACAAACTGTGCAAAGCAGGCTTATCCCAGCCTCTTTTTCTCTTTTAGATCATTACTCTTTTATTTTAATGTTTTCAGCCAAAAGAAAGCACCATATGACCTTTGAGAAATGTCAGGAAAACATTATTTTCTCTGTGCCACTCTAGTTTGCAGACATCAGGTATATCTTTACTCCTAGCCCAGCTCAGAGTAGGGTATCTGAGACAAGTGGTGCTAAAATGCCTCTCACTGCACTCTTGGGGTTGCCACGCACCCCTGCTGACCTTCTTCTCCTGTTAAATGTGGCTGTGGGAGTCTCACTAATGAGCAGCACTGCACCATCTGTTTGGCTCCCACTGCTGGACCTCCTTAGGGTGAGGGAGGAGCAGAAAGCAAATGCCAGTCCAATACCTCTGTCTGACTCACAGGGCAGTACAGCCGCCGGTTCTGTGCTTTCTGCTCTTTTTTTTCCCCTTTCCAGAATGACTCAAATGCATTATTTTTCAGAAATAATTCAAAAGTGTAGAAAACTTAAATGTGTAGAATAGAAATAAATTCATCACAGTATACGTGACAGAAATAAACAAAGGAAAACTCAAACAGTTAAAAATTGCATCTGTTCTGCATGCATGACTGTGTGTACAGGTGTCTGTCACTTATGAATTTCAAACTGGATAAAAATTTATATGTGAATAGTTACAGAAGTACATGTTTTGTGTTTTTTATGATCCCACAAGTTTTGACAGCTGAACCTATTAAAAAAAAAAAAAAAAAGTCTTGGGCATAAATTTTGTATCAGGCCTTTTACATTACACTCATTCCATAAAAAAAAAAAGTTTAAATAGGCAGGCACAGTCCTTTCTTTTAATTGCACTTTTTTCCTTTTAAAATCCATGGGACAAATACTGTTTTCTGTATAGTTTCTCGTATCTTTTTATGCAACTGTGTAATATAGGTTTTACATTGTATCATAGAAAGACAGATAATGATTTACTATGAATTGTAGACTAGTATATTCATTTTTTATGTAAATAAGTTACTGTTATTCTGTAACTATTTCAGTCGATCCTTGGGCAAATGAAGGAAAATGTTCCCTTTCCATCTCTTTTAAAGCCTAGCAGAGGACTGTGCTGGGTGTCCTGGTCCTTCTGATGGACAGCAGAGTGTTGCTGCACTCCTGGTTGAGCAGCCTGGAGGCGATGTGATCACTTCACTCAGATGGGATTGCCTGATATAAGACCCAACTTTTGTGGCTGCAGCAAATCTTGTCTCCTCCACGGTTTCCTTGTTCACTGTCAGCAGTGCCTGTGTTGTCTTCACGTTACATTTGTGCAAAATCGCACTGGGATTGGGTCGATAAAGACCCACCTTGGTGCCAGTCCTGAAGTCCAGCTGCCTCTCTCTTATCTTTGCCCTGGGAGCCCTGCAGAGCCCTACTGCAGGCTGTAGTCTTGCCCTGTCAGTCTGCATGCTCTTCCTGTATCACCACAATCTCAGAGGAAAAAGAGCTGAGTTTTGGCCCTCCTCAAAGCAGCATGACTGCTTTGTACCATGACATGGTACAGAGACATGATGAAGAGCAGGCAGAACTAAGTCTTTCTCATCTCAGCCTCTTCATGTCCCTTCTGTTCACAGTATACAGATAAATGCAAAATAGCTATGTGGAGAGGTTTTCCTGCTCTCTGGGGAAAAGTAGGAGGCTAACAGTAATGAGGAAGCAGTTTTTTGCCTTTCTAGTAGGACCAGAGTCTGAAATGGATTAGATGATGTAGGAATATATTTTTCCCTGTTTTCTGCAGGTGTGTGCAGTTTAAAATCATCAGAGCCATGGCCACGGTAAAAGAAAATACAAAATGGAAGCAAACCACAGTACTAAAACCAAATAAAATCGTGTCACTTTTGTGCCAGATACAGCCAGAGACATAAAAGAGATGTTAATTAGTTACGTGTTACTTGCTTTCTGCTCTACATTTTGCAGCTCTTTATGGGGTTGGGTGTTGTGCAACAGAGTGGGAGCAGATGCTATGCTTCCTTTGTGAGCACCTATGCCAGTGACAGTATTTGAGCATATCAGGCATATGTTTTATTCACTAAGGCTGAGAAGCCATTTTCTGTAATGTTGAATACTGAATGATGGAAGAGGTATCTTGCATTAGTTTTATATTTTTTTGGGGGGGGCTGACAAAAAAAAGATCAAATATGTTTGGAACATGAGATATGAGAACAGCTGCATTTTGATAATTATGCAGAGAAAGAGATGACCTTATTAAATAATATCTCCCCAAATCTTCCAAAGCAAGAAGCACAATTACATTAGAACCTTCTGGAAACTCAGTAGACTTTCCTGGATTTTTTTTCAGTCATGTACTGTCCAACAATTAAACCCCTGTCCAACATACATGATATTGCATGATATACTTCAAAGCCTAGGCTTTAGGTACTATCATAAAATTATTTATTTGGGATGGGAAAACAGTAAAGGCAAAACACCATTTGCAGACTGCCCACATGAAAATTCCTACACACGTGTCTTTGGGCTTGATCCATGAAAAACTTGTTATATTTTCAGGCCTTGTGTGAAGAGAGCTGACTATAGGGAGGAGCAAAGCCGGAGGGGTAGATGAAATTAAAAAAAGGAATTTACGCAGTGTTTTCAAACCAAGTCAGAATTTCATATGAAATGGCAAAACCATTTCATCTATGGCATTTATCAGATTTTTGTGGTTTAGTTTTTTTAATTAATTAAAAACTGTGCTTTTCTGGATTCATACATTTCCCAGAGGAAAAAAAAAAAAAAAAAAAAGGTATATAGTTTTGGCACTTGCTGCACACAGGACAGGTAATTTAATCAATCCTCCTGTCACCTGTATTTGTCTATCTACAGGAAAAAACACAGTGATACCATCAGCAATTTGAAATAGCTGTCATTTAAGTATGAGTATGATTCACCAAGGGCAAACTGTGCCTGACAAACCCGATCACCCTCTATGATGAAGTATTTTGCTCAGCTCATGTAGGGTGGTGGTGGTCACGTAGGGTGGGGGTGGTCATGGTCTACCTGGATTTCTTCAAACCTTTCAACAAGGCTTCCCACAGCTTCATCCTGGAGAAACTGGTGTGTTATGGTCTAGGGGAAAAGCTGGACAGGCTGAAAGAGTGGGCTAAGATCTTACCAAGCCCAAGATCTTGCACCTGAGAAAACATAGTCCAGGAGTGTAGCACAGGCTGGGATCTACCAGCTGGGGAATAACCTTTGTGGAAAGGGAACTGAAGGAATTGGAATAATCCCACCAGGAAAGTGGTGGATTCCCCAGCATTGGACACTTTTGAAATTCATCTATACAGGGTACTGACCTATCTAGTCTAGACCATGCTTTTGCAAAAAAAGGTTGGATCAGATGATCCTCAAGGTCCCCTTCCAGCCTGGTGGTGTTCTGTGATTCTGGGATGACAATCCTTTTTATTGATTATGGATGCCTAGTGTCTTCATGTCGTATTGACTGCAGCCTTGAATTTTGTTGTTGTTGTTGTTGTTGTTGTTGCTTGGATTAAAAGAAGGAGCAGGAGTAGGTGTAAAAGAAACCAGATCCCAGGACTCAGGATGGACTCTTCCTCTCTGCCTGCACCATACCTGTGGACCTTTTGCTTCCCCAGGACATGAATCAGTGGCCTCAGGCAAAAGACAGCAATGCACCTTTCTCACTATGACACATAAAAGACCTGATCTATAGGGCACCTCTTTTAATTACTGTGGTAAAATCCTGTTTATTTTTTCCAACTATAATAAAAAAATCAGATCTCCCAGAACTCTGGCCTTGAAGTGGAGAGCTGAGCAGCACCTAAGATGAAGCACAAGCTTTCTCATTTGGGTGGAATTTACTGTGTTACTCAATAACAAGCTCTTTAAATACTATTTTTTAGTCAAACATGGCTTTTGAACATGCTGTGGTATGGCATTAATAGGAGAGGAGACCACAAAAGTTATTTAAACTATTTTATATCATCTTTATGTAGCAAACAAAATGTACTAAATTCTCTTAGCTAAGTAAAGACTTTTTGTAAAAAGTTCTTTATATAACAAATAAGATACAGAGCCAAAAATTACATTAAATCTTTATAAATTGTGGAGTCCTGTTTAAGTAAAAGGATTTATGCAGGTAATTCTATTAATGGTATTGATAGCTATCTGCATAAATCCCAGCCTTTCAAACAGGAAAATATGTTTTTACATTCAAAATGCATCTGGACATCAAATAATGTAACACTCTAATCCTTGCTCTCAGTCAGGAAGATGAGGATGGTGTTCTGTATGTAATTATCATATACATTAACAAATAATGTAACAAGGTATTTTCAAGGGATTTTTTAATAGAGTGAAAAATAAGGTGTTTGGTTATCTTTTAGAAAGACAGAGCAAATACTGCCTATGAGGTCTCATTTATTTTCTGTTCAAATCATCTGTAACACTTGGAAATTTAAAAATCTTTTTGAGATGAGTTAATTTATTTTTATCAAACAGGACCAAGTTGGTGTGGAAGATGTATTAAAAAATTTCCAGATACATTTCTTAAAGCACCCAAAAGCTGAAATAACTTTGTGGATTTTGATAATTGCTGATGAGTGTACTAGAGCTCTGGCCAAATAGTCAGTAAAGGATAGGATAAAATGCTAATATTTGATTAAGTTCCTCTAGAAGTTTGCCTTTAGATTAGGTCAGACTCCTACTCAGTTAAACCTGAATAAGGAACATGTTTTCAGAAAATTTATGGGTTGGGGGAGAGGGGACAGGGGAAGGAACTTTCGTTATTTTGTCCAAATATCCTACCAAAAATAAAGGTTTGTAGTTTGCAAGTTATGGGTCTGAACTGAAAATTAGAAGGAGTGTGTGGGTCTTCACAAACCTTAATCATGACTCTTGTAATTTAATGAATCCATAGCAGCTTAGCTATACTGGGATGGGTGTGTGCCTCCCCCACAGCCTCATTTGGCTAAATGACCCCCACAGGGTACTCAGATGCTGCAGCTCAGTAGTGAACCAAGTTAACCAAGTTGATCTGCTCAGATCTGTGCTGGCATTGCAGTTGTCCCTCTGATGGAGCCTTGGAGGGCCTAGGAGTCCATCCAATAGCACTGTATGCCATGGGAAATCCCATTGTGATGTCCTTGCAGAGACGCTCATGCCCCCCCAGCCTACTTTTCTCTTGGTGTCCCATGCTTGTGTCCTGTACAGATTACATCTTGCCTTTTACACTGTGGCAGTAAAATGGTTCTGTTTGGTGGAGGTCTATGGATGCCCTCCTCAGCATGATACATTTCTCAGTGGTGGAAGTCAGGTCCATGCTGGGCAGCAGAGCAGGAAGCAGGAGCTGTGAGTCCATCCTCTGAGGAGCCAAGCACTGGCTGAGGCTCTCGGTGTCAGGTGGAGCTCAGAGTCCCAAGTAGTGCAAGAGGCCACAGAGCTCCTCACTGCCTGCATGGACCTGCTTTGGGGGGGGCATTTACACCCATTCTGCTGTGTGGGGATTTGTGGCTTTTAACTTCCAGCCACCTAGATAAGGTCTCTTCAATACTCCTACACATAGATTTAGCCAGAGATATGCAGCATTGTTTCAAGGGATATTTTAATCTTATTTCTGCCACATTTGTTAATTGAATATCTTGTGTTATGTGATCAAATAATATTTATTACATTCAGTGTGACCTGAACAACTTTATTGCCCACTATTGGATGTTAACTTGGAGATAGTAATCCGACAGTGTTGCAAATTCCTTTGCTGAGGGAGTGGAAACATGCTAATGGCCAGAAACTTTGGCTATCTGCTGCTAGAGGTAAAAAAAAAGAAGCCTATAGGTACAGTATTTAGGACAAAGTATTCTGTAAAGGATTATAGGTACACTGAGAATCTTCTGGAAAGACTGAGCTGAAAAAGAACAAGCAGAATGGGAAAAAAGATGATGCTTTTATTGTTTGTCTCTTACAACAAAGATCTTTAAAAAGCAGTCTTTGAAGAGGGTTGTCTAGTTCTGATTATTTTATTGCAAGTCCATGCCACTGCTGTGTGTTTTGATATATGTTCCTTCTCTTAAATAGTTCAACCTGTTCCAAAGTAATCAATACATCCGTTTTTGTATTCCTCTGGCTTACATACAGTGTGCAATCATTAGTGAAGTCCGTGGCTGATACTTTACACTTCTCCACACCTGAAAGTAATGAGAAACTATTTTATAGGCAGACATATCTTTGACTGCTTACTTTATAAAAAGAAAAAATTTAAGAAGCTGACAAAATCAGCAAAAGTACTGAAACTACTGTTAAGATTCATATTTTTTCCCTTAGGATTATTTTTCAATGGTCATTTATTTCTAAGAATTTTTTAATGTAATATGAAGAATCTAAACAGAAGAGAAATGCTGAAACAAACATTCATATCTGAAGTAGCAAGGGGTTTTCAAGACGACCTGTAAGATATCCGGTTTATTTCTCACTGAGGAGATTGTTTACTTCGTCTGAAGAGATGGTATGCTTTCTCCAGTAAGACCAATCTGTAGAGCCATAACAGAAGAAAAAGAGCATTTTGAATTCCAGATTCTGGATTTCCAGGGATTCAATCATGACAGGGCTGATTTGTTTTATTCAGAATGGATAGAATTCACTCCTTCAGGCAGTCTATATACAAAAGTCACTCTCCAATCTATTCCAATCTACTTTTAATTCCTAAGTATAGATTGTTACTGATATTCTAAGTAACATGGAGGGAGAATTTTTGTTTCATTTACGTGCAAATGGCTGTCTTCACAATTCTCCAAGGAAGACTTTTGGAAAGGTGAAATATCAGACACAAGCTTTAAAGGATGAAAACAATCATTCTACCCTACCTCCCATGAAGGCCACTTGCAGAATAACAACTGTGCCAAATTGCACCCACTGCTGAGCAAACACATTTCAAAGCTTCACTTTCTGCACTCAGAATTACTTTGGGGTTCTTTCTTTTTCTTTCTTTCTTTCTTTCTTTCTTTCTTTCT
>NC_031770.1:61858301-61877118 GCF_001522545.3 Parus major | reverse complement strand
CTTTCTTTCGTCTTCCTGAAAACCAACCCCAACCAAGTCTTTGTATCAAATTTCACATCAGGGTTTTATCTTATATTGCAACAATAGGAATAATTTCTGATGTGCTTTAATATATGCTGCTGTACCTGCTCAGAAAATGAGGTAGTTCATATGAAATTTCACACAAAAATTATATATAATTATCTCCCCTCTACAAGGGAATGTACTAGGTTGAATAGCTGTAAAGAGTATTTAATGCTGTTTTAAAAGATAAAAATGTAGGCAGACAGATTTACATTTAAATCATATTTCAATCAACCTTAAAGGTTCAGCTTACACAGTAAGGGTATAAAAAGTTAGCTCATTAAATATGCACAATGTTTTGCATTGCATGAAGGATGTGGATTGTACCTTCAATTTCCAAGCAAATTAAACCTGCTGTCAGTAAGTACACTGTAGCAGGATACAGTGGTCTCTGTGGCAACCAATTTAAACAATTTATGCTACTGCATATCAGTTGGGTGAATTGGATTTCAGATAAATCCTCAGTGACAAGCTTAAGTTCTTCTTGCAAGAGTAGGAAGAATCCACATGTCTTTTTCTGATCACAGGTTTAGGACAATACTTTTACACTCCATGCAGAGGAGTTGAAAGAGCTGTGGTGGGAGATCCTGCACAGAAGGCACAAAAAATTTATTATGCAGCGAGAGACGGTCCCTATGACTTAGCAGCAACTGTCTACATCTTGCCATGTACACATTAGGGATTGATCAGGGAATTGTAGAGCTTGAGACCAGCCCACTCATCCACAGCCTTCTCCTGTGTGAATGCAGTCAGTGCCCCCATGGTATCCTTCTTTCTCCTTTCAGTTCACGGACACTTAGAAATGCTTTTTATCCAGCCTTTGAAGGCTGCATAAGGAGACAGCTTGTGCATTAATTCATTCCAGTCAATTCCTCATCATATGGTTTTCCTTAATCCCTGTGTTATAAAAAAGAGGAGGAAAAATCCTGCCTATCCAGTGTCTCATGGTTTGGGTTTGGTTTTTTTTTCATAAGGTGTAAGTAGTAAACTACACTTGAAATCAAGTTTTCAAACACCAACTTTCTACTCCTTCAAAGTACTCTAATGAACAGCCAGGGAAACACCATCATGTATAACTTCTTATGGCACTTATTGCGCTTAAAAACTATATTCTAAGAACTTTCCAGACATTAGTTCACCATCCAGCTGATTATTCTGAAAAATCATCTGTTGAGAAAAACAGTTATGATAAAGATGAGGCCATGAAGTAACTGCCTGCATTTAATTGAAAAGTACTCCAAATAACTGTATGTGTAACACAAAGGCAAAGCAAATTTGAAGATAACCAAATGTCTAAGGCAAGATAATTTAATTGAACAAGTACAATTCTTTAGTAATAATGTATTTTCATCATTAGGTGAGAGAGTTCTATTCCCCTTTACAGACTGCATGCACTGTTCTCAGTGTATTCATAAAAAATAAGCAAAAAGTTCTAGATGGTACTCTAAAAATTAAATGACTCAGCAAAGTCCTTTTATGATTCTTTCTCAAAAAGATTCCGGGAGGCTTTATATTGTCATTATGTCCTCCCAGTCAACATATTATTAAATTGCTGCCACTACTGAAGAAAATGGATTCTGTTTGTAGAACACCACCCAACCATATTTTCAGCCATCTTATCACTGGACAACAATCACAGCAAATCCAAATTCCAGCCATAAAGTCTGTTTTTTCTAAAGTTGCATCCATCTCCCAAGAGATTTCCATCAGACACTTCTGTAAGCATCTTTCAAGTTTCCTCTGGATGAATCTGTCATGTAATTAGGTTATGGATGGGCTGCTGTGACAAATAGGTTGCCATTTGCCTTTTGATGTACTTTTGATTTTGATGTTTTAAGTATTTCCCCCTTTTAAATGCTGTCTTCTGGGAGCTGTACCCTCTCTATTTTATGTTTTGGATAAAAGACTTGCAGCAGCATCTTTTCTTTGTGAATCCAAAGAGCATGTTATAATGTGTCATATTTTTCCCAGAAGTGAACATTATTTTGAGTACTTACTGTATTGTGGAATAGCCTGCAGACTAAAGAGTATATTTACTTACTGGTTTTCTCTGGACTGAGAAATATTTTAGTTGGTAAACTAGAATCATAGAACCATAAAATGGCTTGGTTTGGAAGGGACTTAAAGATCACCTAGTTCCAAGCTCCCTGCCATTGGTTGCTTAGAGTCTCATCCAGCACTGCCAGGGGTGGGGCATCCACAGCTTCTCTGAGCAACCTGTGCCACTGCTTCACCACCTTTGCAGAAATTAATTACTTCATTCCAAAATATCTAAATAGTAATATTTTCTGTGAAGCCTTCATTTCCCTCTGTTGCCTGTGGCTTATGATACCATCTTTAATTATATTATGATTTACTATTTTTCCTCAACATCTCTGCCTTGTTCATTGCACAGTGGAATAGATCTGCAAATAAATCACATATAAGGAATGAAAGACTGCTGTCTGAGGGAATTCCTTTGCTGAGCTCGGAATAGTAAGGCAGAAACCTGAAAGAGAGAGAAAAACTAAGACAGCTATTGCTTCTCTGGAGGAATAGGTTCTACTCTCTTTATTGCCTGAGTTTCTGAGTGGTGTTACTGTCCATTGCTAGAATAACTTCTAATAACTGTTTTTCTCTTGTTCCTTTTTTTTTTTCTTTTCCTTCTTTTTTTACATTAAGTTTGTACTGAGATATCTTTCTAAGAAAAAATACAAATTGAATACTATTTTAAAAATTTAAAAGATGGGAGATAAAATCTATCTTTTTATTATTTCAATAATTTTATGATTAAATCCAGAAGACAGTCCATACTCTTTACTCCCAACTTATTACTGATAAAATTTTCCAGTTTATTTATGTATTATTTTTCCCTGGGTTTCCCTACACCAATATGGAATATTTCAGGTCAAAGGGACTTAATTCATTGCTAAAATTATTTATTTAAATACTAATCAGTGCAAGCTTTTATAAAAATAACTTCAAAACCTTGTGAATTTCTGCTTTTCATTGCTGTGTTTAATGAAAAAATTATGAATGCAGATTTTATGTCATCAGTGTGAGGATACTGCTTTTGAATTTTGCAGCACATCTAGAGACAAAGAAATAAAATGGCCCTTTAAATAAGCAATGTTTTTTATTGCAAGTAGTTAGGCAAGTCCTTAGATCTTCTGCACACGAGCGGTGACTAGCCCTCTGTTTCATTTCTGCAATCCAGAATCTACCACTAAACCAGGCAACTGATCTGCAAATAAATTTGATTTAGATAGTGAAGAATATTGTTATCTGAGGGCTCCAATTCCAGTTTTATTGTATTTTCTTCTCTTAGCTGTCCAATGTCCTTGTAGCTTAAAAACCAAATTGCCTTGCAGTTAATGAGGCGTAATTACTTCCACTTTCTGAACACTATTTTCTTTCTTTATTCAAAAGTTTTTAGGTCAAAACACTAACACTTAGGAATAGTCTACATTCATAGTCTTCATTTAGGCTGTTGAAGGATGGGTTTTTCTCAAAGCAATTAAGAAATTTAGGAAGGTATGGGCTACTAGTTTTGTGCATAAATGATTTAGAGCTCTTGATACACTAGCTGCCAAATGTATCAGAAGATGTCTATGGTCTAAAAACACTTTCTCAATATCCATTTTATAAAATAAGAAGAGATAAAGAACTGAAAGTAAAAAACCAAACCCATAAAATAAAATAAAATTTAAATTTAAAAATTTGTCCAGTTTGGCTTACATTTCCAATTCCTGCTACAAGTTTTTTTAAAGTATCTACTTCATTTTTATGCTGTCATCCTTCTATTGCTGGTAAGTAATTAACTCTCCAAAAGATAAGATTAACTTAAAAGAGAAAATAATTTAGAGGAGAAGACCCCCTACGTTCTTCAAACAAAAACATCAACTTCCCCATGAACTTGCCTCTAACACTGAAACTGCTGCCTATTTCATCATTATGTTTCAATGTCTTCTGCTCAATTTATGTTGTCATAATACTATTTCTTTTATGAGACAAAGAGGCATAGGTAATTATACTATATACTACACAAAAAAATTATTTCAGCTGCAAGTATTGCAGGCTTTGTGCACTAAGGATGTTGCCTTTGTACTGCATGCTAAGGAAAAGTACTAGAAATTGTACTAACTAGAAATATAACCACTTGTTCAAATATTAATACACTCCCCATATAGTCATTATAACTAAAAGGGAAAAATTGCTTCTGAGCATTTCACATTCATCAATAGTTCATGAAAATACGTAACTAGTTATGACACATCTAATAAAGATGAAAGGGATGAAAATCCTTGTGAATTTTTAATATGGATAATAAAGGGCATTAATACAGCTTAATTATATTGATAAATAATTTAAATTACTTTTTAAACTATGTTTTATTTTTATTTGAAATAACTTTATGTGGTATTCTTAGAGGAATTATAAACATGGCATTATACTGCCAGCCACTCTACAAGGGGAAGTAAAAGTTGCTGTATTGATGATCTGAATAAATATGGCCATTAAAATATTCTTAGATCATTTCAACCAAAATGCTATATCTTTTAAAGTATCCTTTTAAATCCAGAGTTTAGGCAAATATTAAATAACAGTAAAAAACACTCAAAGGCCTGTCCTGAGATTAGATGTCTGATTGTCCTGTTAAGATAAATCAGTTTCTGTATGCATTATCATACAAAGGAACTATGTTGCTGTCTTTGCAGGGGACACATTCGGTTTTCAGTCAGCTCAGGTAAGGCTAAGTTAAAGGAAATGTAGGTATTTCATTTAAAACCAGGGGCTTAAACCAAAGTTCAAGACTAAGTCCCTAGCTTTATCCTAGTGAAATATTGTAACTTTATTTTCTCAGCAAAGCTAATATTGCATAGGAGCTTTAACTACTCAGTAGTTCAGGGTTGACACACTTTTAGCAAGATCCATGTACCCAGATTGAATTTTTTCTTTTTCATCTTTGCTGCATTTTCCCAGGGGAGTGCACTAGTGGACCTCCCTTTCTCTCTTTCTTCATCTCTCTGTGTTCCTTGGCTGCAGCCTGCTGACACTTACCTAGATTCATAGAATTGTAGAATATGTTAAATTCTAGGGGATCCATAAGAATGACCGAGTCCAATTTCCTTCTTCCCACAGAACTACTTGAAACTAAACCATATGACTACAAATATTGTCCAGACATTCCTTGGACTCTGTCAGGTTTGATCCTATGACCCATTTCTTACAAAGCCTGTTCCAGTGACCAGTTACCTTCTCAGTGAAGAACTTTTTTTCCTGATGCCCAATCAGAAATTACCTGAACACCATTTATTTCCATTCATTTCCTCATGTCCTATCACTGGTCACCAGAGACTGAGATTAGCACCTCCCTCTGCTCTGTCTCCCTTAAGAAAGCAAGGAGGGCAAACCCTCAGCCTCCTTCAAGCTCAGCAAACCAAATGACCTCAGCCTTTCCTATAAATCTTGTCCTTGAGACCTTTCACCATCTTCTCGCTCTCCCCTGCATACACTCTAATAACTTTATAGCCTCCTTATTTTGTGGCTCCCAGAACTGCCCCAGCACTGGAGATGGAGCTGTCCCAGCTGAGAGCAGAGCAGGACAATCCCCTCCCTTGCCCAGCTGACCATGCTGTGCCTGATGTCCCCAGGGCACACCTGGTCCTCCTGCTCACCGAGTGGAGACACTGGGCACACTGCAGGGCACGCTGATCTCTTTCCACAGGGTCTCTCTCCAGCCTCGTGTCCCACAGTTTGGCTTTACAACCTGTACAACATGCTGTGGTAACTGGTTTGGTCTTACCAGCTGCCCGAGTTTCTCCTCTTCTGGTGCTGAGAGCCAGGGAAACAGTTGTCACAGGCACCTGAATCAGCCAGTGCAGCAAAATTTATACAGGGAGATATATACACAGAGGCATTACTTGGAAGTCCTGCCACCTGAGGACAGGTGCCTCCAGAACTCCAAGGGAATTTTGTGTCCTAAACTCAAATTAGTCTGATTTCTGACTTCTCTGCCTGAAAAGTTTCATGAAAATCTTTCAGGGCTGTTTCTTAACAGCTCTAGAGGCCTTTAGTCCTTCTCTTCAAAGTACATTTCTAGTCTCAACAGGGGTCAGACCAAAGACCCAGTTACTAGTTGTATGCTGTCCTGTGCACAAACAAATTGAAAATGTTCACTGCCAGGTGACTCTATTAAATATTCCCATCCTCCTGTTTCAAGAATCCCTACATAGAAATACTTAAACTCCAACACTAGGCCAATAAGCCAACACCTATATTAATAAAGCATTAAAATATCTGCATATTTATCACAACCTCCACATATTTAACTTCAGAAATATTTATAAAGTACATAATACTTTTTGGATTTGTCTGAATTTTATATTAGAAAATAAAAATAAAATTTAAAAATTCTCTTTGGATGCTAACAGGAACTTTTGGTAGGAACCAAACTGCATTTTTGCAACAGCTCAGCAAAACACCTGCTTTCCAGAGATAGAGTGTGACTGGTGCACTTCTTGGACGCAGGGAAATACCATCTTCCTGGCCTCCCATGAGAGTAAAATTAAGATTTTTTTTTTCTTCCTCTCTGTCTACTTAAAGCTGAGGGTAATCAAATGGGTCCCAAAGATGATAGAGAAGGAGAATCTCTCACTGTCCAATGATACTACAGGTCCTAAAAAATCAAAACAAAAATCCCCCAAACCCCAACCATACTGTTGCCTAGAAAATAACAGCTTCAAAGAAATCTATAAACTAACCTTTAATGCAAATATTCAAGGAAAATACTTAGTCATGCGTTAAAATAAAATAACCCACAACAGCTGAGGTAAAATATTTAGAAGCAAAATTTAGTGATTTTATTTTACAAAATATTTATAAATTTAAAAAATATTTCCTTTCCAATTAAAAAGAAAAATGTACACAAAAAAAATATCCCCAGGAGCCACAGAAGAAGAGAAGTGGAGCAAAACCTTCCCTAGCTTTTAGAAAATTGAAATCTTTCATCCAGAAAACAGTCAAATCTGAAAGGAAGAAAGGTGACAGTGTGTCCAGAGAAAGTGGATCATGCTATTTCAGCTTCCCTGCTGTCTCCTTTGCAGCAGATGACATCCAGAGGTCCCTTGATCGGATGTGTCCCCTTGAACAAGGACACCTCTTGCCTGTCATTGGAAAGCAAGATGGGCCAGACCACCTGCAGAACTAGACCTGGGGACATGGCTTATAGACCCCTCATAAAACAAGGTGCATGTCCGTGTTGTACTTCATCAGCATCTAGCTTGTACCACATTTGGGCTGAGGGCAAGCCCAGGACTGACCGTAAAACCTTGTGTCAAAACATTTTGATTTTGATGCATTTTGATGCATTTCCATCTTAATAGGACATTTATCTAAGTTTAAAAGTCTTTATAGTTTTCCCACTGTCTTGAGTATTTAAATGAAAAATGAATTATCTCTGTTGATGAATTTGATCAAAACATAGCTGCACAGTCATTACAACAGGGCATCTCCATCTAAGGTATGTTTGGGGTTTGCTCATGCATACTTGCTAAAGAATTCAGGTAGATGATAGTAAAGCATTACTGTCATTACTGCTTGTGGGAGAAGAACAAAATGACAACAGTGTATGAAGCAATACTGACAAAGCAACAGAGGAAACCAATGTCAATAAAAGTTATATAAAGTTAGGACTGAAATAAAATTTTGGTCCTTCAGCAATGATATTCAGCACTCCCACACCTTAAACAAAAATCTATTTCTTGGTGCACCAAAATTGAATCCTGTTCTTCAACAAAAAATACTTTATCTTATAAACAGCTACATTGAATACTATTAAAATACAGCTGTTGACATTGTAACTTTTGTTATCTCTCCTTTCTTCTTCCATATTATTTTGCTTTTAGACCCTGTCTGCAGGAGCTGCATATCAGACCATAGATAAAACAAAGTGTTTCATGGGGTGTTTTCAATAATTTAGTGCATTACATAGATACAGATTTGAAGGAATTGTTATTTCTTTGCTTTCTTTTGCTGGATTTTAGGCTGAAGTGGGGGTACCTATAACTCCAGGGGAAGAATGTCTTTTCAAAATTAAATGTTCCAAGGGACATTTAGGTGACTGCTTCAGACTTTTCAGACAGCTGGTGGTTAGATGTATGTCAGCTAAAATCCATGCTTCTGAAAATGATGACCAGCTATGTCTTATATGTAGATTTGAAACATCTAATAATAACACTCACTAACACCCACTGCAAAATATAAAATCCTTGCCTTTCTCTGCTCAAGATTACTAAAGCTCTGTTAACACTGCATAGGTGACCCAGGGTCAGAACTCCAGGCTCTCACCTGCCAAGTCAGCTGTCATGCTGAATTTTTGTCCATAGCTTCGTTCCCAGCTTGGTCTTGCCATTAAAGCAGAACAATTTAGGGCCAATTCTACTTAACAACTTGTTGCTATTAAGGGATTTTGTAGAGTGCAAGAATGGTTGTTGTGAGATGCAAGCTTGTTTTTCAAAAGGAGAAGACGAGTTCAAGGTGAAGGCTCAATTGTTTAACTTGCAACTTGTGCTGCTTTGTCTGATGTGAACTTTGGGGAAGGATCAACATTACTGGTTGTATTCACTATTCCTGGCTAGTAGTTGTAGTTGGCAAAAGTTTTACTTCATCATGGTCTTAACACAGTCTATGGCTTTTGTTTACCTGTTTAAATAATATTTGTGGAATAACATCCTATTTGGATTTGAACTCTAGTTCATTTTTTGTGTAACAAAATTTTCATATGTGCAGTGTGACATCCTGGGATCTGAGGGATTTGTCAGCCATTCTTTAAGTTGAATAGTTTAAAGACAAGTGAGAATAGTCCATTGAAGTACTCCAAAACTCAGGGGGTACAGAGTCAAATTAAGTAAATTCGTAAACCCCAACTGATCCACTTATGCAACACATGCCCACAGAAACAACCTAGGCTTTAACAGCCAACTTAAACAGTCTAAAATATGCAACTGCAAAGAGGGATGATTTTGAAACCTTCAAAATATAATGAAAAAAAATTGAACGTATTTAGTGTGCAGTTGCTGGAAGGTGTTGGTTGAATGGGAAGGTCTTGATGGGACAGACAAACCATTTTGAGTAGTGCCTTAAGCAATTCAATTACACTGCTATGAGAGATTTTGAGGAAGTTCTGGTTTAGATTCTGGTAAAAAGAAAACATTTCATCAGCAGTGGACATACTTTGGCATAGCTCTGACTAGAGAAAATGGTTATAATTCAAAGCATTTTAATATTGTTTTACAAGTCAAGGTTGACTTCTCTGTGCAATTAGTGTAGGCAAGAATATCAAAACTACCTTTTGGACAATTTGTGGGAAAAGATTTCAACTTAAGAGAGGAAACACAAAAGAGAGTTGATGAGCAATTGTATTCACCAGAAGAGTATCTTTTTCTAATACAGAAGATTAAAAATATTGAGATCTGAAAGTGAGAAAAGCTGTAGGATTCTGGATCTGCCCAAAGAAAAATGGAGGAAAATTCTCAGGAAATAAAAAAATAAATAATGAAATATTTATGTAATTAAAGACCTAGGATGAGCTACAATTAGAAATTAGAGTACATGAAAATCATAAACTTTATATAATTCTGACCTTTTCAAGGCAGATTGGTTTTTCTAAGTAAAATATTAAATCACTGTTCAAGTCTTTCAAACACCTTGCATGAGCCAGGAAAAAAAAAATCCGAATTTTGAACCTCCATGGTATCTGGGAGATTTTGAATTGTGATTTCAGTTCTAAACACTGTCGCTATTTTCCAAATATGAATTGGATTCATGAGCCTGACTTATACTTTCCTTGAAGGTTTTAGGCTCAGTCTACTGCAGTTTCATGTATGAGCATTGTGTCTGTGTAGCTGGGTATGTATGTTTAAAATAAGTAACCAAAACCTACAAGGAATGCAGTGCATCTTAAGGTAAAATATCTCAATCTGTAATGATTGGCTCTTTAGTGCTGCTGCTAGCTACCTAAGTCTTTAATATTTATTTTTTGTGAAAATTTAAATTGGCATTTTGATTTCATTGTTTCTTGAGCATATTTGTTTCCATTTAACACAATATTCCTTTCTTTGTGAGAAAACTTAAGCTAAGATAAATGCATTCAAATATTCTACTTCTGTAATTTTACTGAAGATAGAAGAGTGAAGTTTGCAGAAAATCCAGGCCTTTATTAGATGAAATGGAAAAGATGTTGTCAGGATTAAAGCAGCAAAATAAGCAGAACTGCTGGCTTCTCTTTCCTTTACCTTTATCAGTTTAGGTGTTTTTCTTAGTCTCAGAGCCCTTTTTCAAAAGTAATATCAGGATTCTTTTTATTATTTATTTTTTTCTTTTGAGGAGTCTGTAATCACTTTTCAAATATTGCACTCCCAAATCCCTCTCTGAGACAGGTATACCTTCTTCTCTCTAGTTCTTGAGAGCTGAGCCCTCTTCCTTTCCTCACATGTATAATTTATGTGAGTAGGCAGAAAGCTGATAAGAATAAATTGGCAGATCCATGATTGCACACCACTCAGTAGAAAGGTTAGGGAGCACAGCGCCACAAAAAATGCACCATAGCTTTCCAGATTCCATTGGACACTTCAAAACATTATACCTCTTGGGCAAGATGGCTTCTGCCAATAAGAAATTGATCATGGCAACAAATCCTTGTAAGACTTGTACGTGCAATAAATGAACCCAAACAATAGTGATAATTTAAATCTCACCAGAGTCTCATTTACTACTTTTAAATAAGTCTAGTAAAGAAAATGCAAATGTGGACTGTCTATAAATTAAGGTATTTTATGGAGATTATTAATGTCTTATGTCTTCCCTGGGCAGAATTTTCTCTTTGTCTAGCCACCATGTAGAAAGAAAAAGGGAGTTTTTGCCTACACCTGTTAACTTGGTGACAGGAACAGTGAGAAGAGTAAACTGTTGCAAATGTAGGCCAGTTGTAAGTTCCTAACTTCTACAGAGGAAAATGAGGGTATGTTTATCATCTATAACAGGCATTAGTATAATCTTTTCTGTGGGATGTTCCTGGAGAATAAGAGCACCATAGTATCTACTGGAGTAGACATGGTCACACATCTAAAGAGTTGTTTAAGAAACACATTCAGTCACAGCAGCACCAAAGAACCTCCTAGACTCAGTCTAACCCTAGGCAAGTGCAGGTCAAGCCTACGACCCAGTGTGATGTGCAGCAAGGCAGAAAGGCCCCTCTGATCTGAACTGCCTGCAGGCACAGCAGGTTGATACGTGCAACTGAGTCAAGGCACAGAGTGGCAATTATCTGAAAGGAGCATCCTAAAATGTAACAGCCATTGAAAATACAAAATTCAAATTAAATTGTAATGGCATAAGAAGTGTAAACCTCTGAACGATGTTTCTAAGAGGAATCATGCACAAACAGGTATGCTGTGGGAAGCATAGCTCTTCACAAGTGTTTATGGTTTCTTTCACTGTGTTTTTATACTTAACTGTTACTGATAAAAGAACAATACACCACTGAAATTTTAGGAAGGAGAAAGAAAGCTTTATTTACCACAGATGAACATTTAAAACCTGAAAGTTAGAAGATATATGAGGAAACTTCTCCTATGAGCCTCTCCCTTAAAGAGTTTCTCATCTTTAATGATTGCCTTCTATATTCATAGTCTACTTCAGAGATTTGCATGCCATTTTATTCAGTACTCCTTCTGCTAGACTGTTGTTTGCTGATAATTCTTTACTACTATTTATGTCCCAAGTGTTGTAGCAATATCCTATCAATCTCTATCAACATGAAGGCTGCATTTTTCTTATGTGCTTTACAAACACACATAAAATGTAAATCCACACAAATACATCATGACTTTATATCACTGCAAAAATAAAACAAACTTTTAAAGATGTTTTATTTTTAATTATAGTTTTTGTCACTGTGAGCTTCCCATGTTTTTCCTTAGAGTCTATTCAAATATTTTCGAGTAATAAATTAGACAGAACAAAACCCTAGAATATAATGCTTATGCTCTGGTAGGTAAACAAAACTGCACAATATATTTTTGCTAAGGGTTGTTTTTTTTTCTAGTCTCTATTTCCTCCTGAAGCTGAGGACACAGCAAAACTGGGGAATGGAAATTCATGTTTTTATGCCATACTATATACTCTAGAAAAGCAATTTTCTGGATTACTGAATGCAGACAACTAAAATGGGGAAAAGATGAGATTATGATGTTTTACTGCTGTGTCTAAAGCTATTTGTGATGGATTAAACTACAGAGTGAAGTTACAATTCAAATTCCCTTTTCACATCATGCAGTTCTTCTTTACTGATTTAATGAGTCTATAGAGCTTAAATTTAAAGAGTTGTCATTAATTTTAAAAGTCCTGGTCTTGTAATTCTTTGCAAATTACTTGTGTAAAGGATGCAGGATTGTGCACTATTTTTTAATACTGATTTTGAACTTGTGCTGCCTGCAATGTTTTTTCCTCTGCGCAGTCAATTATTTGACTTTAACTGTTACCAGCTTGCTGTTACTTTTCCTGTAAGTTCCAGATGGATGTAGTAGAAAGATTTGTTGAACAGGAAAAGAAGCTCTCAAGATTTAACAGGGCATGCCAGGTAAATGTTGTGTGCTTGTAGCAGAGTGGTCAAGAAAAGATTCCTGGCCAGGCACAAGAAGGTTTCAGTGATCATGTGGATGATTATGATTAGCTTTATTGATAATAAAGTATCTATCTAAATATTGCCAATGCAGTATCTAAACAGCACATCATCTTCTGCAATGGACCTTAGTATAATCCAATCATGGTCACTCCTCTTGAGTCATGAGCTTTAGTGAGGCCTACTTGCTTCCTATACTTCTCAGAGAAGTCTAGGTGTGGCTCAGTCCACTGAGTTTCAGATTTGGCCAACAGGCTATGTCCAAAGGGTTATAATATAAGCAGGTTCAGCTGGAAACATACAGGTTCACAGCCTCTGACTTCGCAGAATTCACAACTACAAAGCAGCAAAGCACCTAGGTGGCCACAATTTTATGTCTGTATATCACTGGACCTTAGTGGTTTATATTCACCCATCCAAAAGTGAGTGTTTCCCATCTTCAAGCTGTACATAGGGAGGGGATCTACCCTGAAGCTGCCTCAAACCTTGGTAGACTAGATAACCCAGTCTCCAGCAGCATTTTACACACTTTTACAGGTTGATGTGCATCAATGTCAATCACAAACACCTCAGCTTCCCCATTTCTGGAATGCATTCCAACACTAAAAGGAACATCATGACAGCTTCTCCTGAAATACCCACCTTATGTTCTTGTGTTAGGACAAACCACATCACCCATCAGAGAGTTGGAAAAGGAAAGAGTTTGTTGGGGGAAGAGGCACACAAAGATACCACTATCTTTGGTCACCAATGCAGTGCCATGTTTGATCACTTCAATTACAATCTTCCTGACTTGAAAAGACTTTGCTAACTGCATGTACTTTCTCATTTTTACATGGAATGAGAAACTGTTATGGTCCTCCACTCGACCTGTGGAGAGAGGAAAATCTGCATGAGAAGAGGAAAAGACAGGACACGTAAAGCAAAGGTGAAGTGTGCTGCTTCTCAGTTACCTCATGCTAGAGCATTCCTCTTCCTTAGTGTCACCATCTGACCCTATTATCCAGATTAACAATTTAAGTCAACGTAGAAAAAGTTATCTCTAGACTATGATATCCTAAATTATATAAGAAAGACACTTACATATATGTATAAAGGAACAACATTTTTTTACCTCTATAATGTATTTTTTCCCTTTGATTCTAAAGGGATTCCACACACCTTGCTTAGTTTGTCTGTGCTAGTTATTACATTTTACATGTTTAAAATGAGGTACCACAAATACCTCCCTCTGTGCCCAGGAGAAAAAAGATCAAAGCAAGCCTGGTCCTTACTTTGGTGCCAGTTACTACACTGAGTAAATAAAGCCTGCTTATATGACACTCAGGTGGGATTTAATAGGTGGCAATGCATATCTGTGTTTAAATCAGTAAGCTTTCTCTCCTTCCATAGGTACTGGAATTATATTTAACAGAGTTAATATGCTGTAGGATGCAATTCACCCCATCTAAAAACATCATCTAACAATACAGGTCATATAAATCACAGTTAAAAGTGGATGTTTTCCTCCCCTGGCTGTAAAATTGGAGCCTGTAACATGGTGATGGAGGAGCCTGGTGTCAGGATGAGAGCAACAGGCTTGTAAAAGCCTGGCTCCCAGAGTACAGTTTGCAGATTTTGGTTACAGACCAAAGCTACACCTTAGGGTCAAGCACTAAATAGCCTAGAAGGTTATTTGTCCTGATGTCTTCTGTTGTCTTCACCCTCATTCATTCATTTAAGCTAAGTTATACTCTCTTGTAATTAATTGGACGAAAAACATGCTCCTGGATCCTTGTAGCTGCTCAGCTGACAGGAGGCAGCTTGTTAAGTCACTGGAATTCAATTGTGTTTGATTGTACTGCCGTAACCTGAAGCTTTGGCTTTCCTCTTCTGTGGGTTTAAATCACAAGTAACTTCCCTGAAGACATTAGATTTATATCACAGAATAAAACCAACATGAGAAGAGAATCAGGGCCTTAGGCCACTCAGTTTATACAACAATAAAAGGAAAAGGGAAATTTATGGATGACATCATCAAAGCAGGTCATGAAACCGAACTTACAGCTTGAAAGCGCTATACTAATTAATAAAGTGTATTGCCAAAGTTGGAGACTGTAATGTAGATAACAGCGTAGTACAAAAACATAAAGACTTTTTTTTTAAGAGAAATTTAGCTGCTGAACAATAGCTAAAACCTACATAAGTCTTGAATCAGGAGTGCTGTAACTTGATCAGAGGCATAGGAGTTATGTGCTGCACAATGGAAATATGCAGCTTAGACAAATCACTGAAGTGAATACGAATCTTTAGATACTCAGAGTGAGTATTTCCTATCACATTGTAGGCATGTGAGGCATGAACGTTATTTGATTATTCAGTTAGATACATTAAAAAGCAGAAGCAAAACCAACATACCATACAGCTCAACATTACAAAACAATTATTCTGTTCAGTCAGTGCTTTAAAAACAAACCCATTCCAGAACAGCTGGAAGCCTGCAAGTGACATTTATAAAAATTACAAGTGGTAGTTAACATAATGTAGCAAAAGAAAAGCTTGACTCTTTTGGTCTTTTTTTTCCACGTATTTTATTTCTAAATTTACATTTGGTTTATGATTTTCATGTAATGTCTTGCCTATTCTTTTATCTCTGCTGAAAAGTTCTAATTAGCAATTCTCACTGGCTTTGGTGCACCTGTCACTGGAAACCCTCCTAATACATTTTAACATGCCCAAAGCCTGCTCCAGAATGCTTTTTTAACAGTATGGCTATTTTGCTTGTTTGTTTGTTTCAAATTCAGATACATCCCCGTAAGCACAGGTTTATCTGCCAAAATGAATAATGCCAGGTATTTTGGTATAATGGTACTCATAGCTGATAAATTACTTCTAAATGTAGTAGAAATAAAGAAGCATTCTTATGGTTTTTTTTGTTTTTCAATCTTGACCATGGAATTGTGTCATTTAGGGCAAATATCAGTAGAAGACAAGGTAAATCACACCAAAGAGATACTCTCTGATGACTCATTTTTGAAGAAAGAGAAAATTAACTGGGAGCAGAATGTAAATGCTCAGTTTGAAAGGCACTAGCCTATTCTTTTTATCTCAGTGGGGATGAATCATTAAACTGATCAATATCAAGGCAGATCAACTCTGACTAGAATTCCCATATCTAGAAATGACCCACCGAACTGGATTTACTGTGCTAATACAGCAAATCATGGTGCAGACCATGAGTGTTTCTGCTAGGAGTGTGAGAGTATGAATGGAGATGAATGGAGATTTTGCTTAAGTGACCAATCAGGAGCTGTAAAGTTAGTCCAATAAATGAAAGCCATTCACTGATGAAAGACCAAAACACATCATAGACACCTCATGTGTCTTTAGGCAAAATAAATCAATTAGAATCCTCTTAAGCAACCACTGGACTTGAGAAATGGAGAAGGACTGAAGCTACTCTGCTGCACAGAAATGGCTGTTTAGACAAACAGAGAGAATGATTCTCTGTTTTCTTTTTCTTGTGGCCTCTGCTAGGAAGACAGGCATGGCACACCTTTTGATAAGCCTTTGGGGGTCAATTTCAACCACAGAAATAACTCAGAATATCTTTGCCTTTTTATTTTCAAAGAGATTAATAATAAAAAGAAGAAAATAATATCTGAACTTTTTCTCCCTTGGATTTCAGGATGGCATTCTTTAAAAGGGGTTGGATTTTTCTCTGCTTCATAGTTAGAGCTGGGAACTTGTTTCTCCCCTTCTTTTATATACTTGGCAGAGAAAACTATAGAAATTGCTACCAGTTCAGATTTTACTGTAGTTTAAACCTTATCTGAGACTGTTCATCCAGAGCACAACTTTGTCTTATGACAGCTTCTGAATCTGGGTAGCCCGGGTTTTATTTCAGATATTTTGGACTGTAAATCTCTCACATCTCACTGAACCTTATCAAAATTAGCTTTGATGTCTCTAGTATTCAGAAAATGAAGGAAAGGTCAATATCATTAATTCAGCTTCAGCTGAGGTCATGCCAACCTCCAGGACAGATCCTCATGTAAGATATGATGACTCATCTCCTTGAAGAAATCTGCAGCATGGTTCATTTCTTGGTTATTATAGAATGATGTATTTAGTCATCAAGGTTGCTGCTGCCAAAGAAAGGAAAAGAAAAACTTGTCTAGCTCTCAACTTCAGGAAAAAAAACTGGTTTATTTCTTCATCATCTTCAGGCATCTGTATACCTGTCTGGCCACAAAGCAAGTGTTGTTTATGCAGGTCTTACTAAACACAAAAGCATAGTGCATTTAATAAGTATAGTCTTGCTCAGAGACAGTGCTATACACAATAAAATCAGGGAGGAGTACACAATCCTTCACCAACATACTCTGTAATCTGAAAGATAATAAACATCCAGAGAATGCAAAAGTGAAAAAGAAGGAAGAAAGTCAATACAACTTTTTCATTTGGTTTATGGCCTTCTTTTCCATTTTATCTTTCTCTCTTTTAGTGAAAGCTTCTGGGCAAAGCTGCTGACTGCAGAAGCTATGACCCAGAGCATACAAAGCCCATCTTCACAGAGAATAACCTGTACAGCATTCCCTTCCACATAATGACAAGCCTGAAAGCTGTGGGAAGGAAGGAAATGTCTGAAGCAAGCTTCAAATTCTAAGAATCAAAAGATCTGCTTTCAAAAAATGTCTCCAAAAGTTTTAGTGTTGCTGTTGATTACCTGGTGTGCCTATAGTTAAGTAACCAGGTTCAGTGTGTCCCTTTATTCTAGGTTCTGTACAGATTTAAAGAAAAATTGTATCTTTTTGACTGAATTTGCAGTCAAATAGACTCAGATACTTTTATTATCAGATAACAGGAAACACATATAGTTTAATGTAACAGTACAATATATGAGTACTAAATACTGTTTGAGTTCTAGTCTGTAGTGAATTAATTATATTCAAAACTATGAAGTGAAAACAACTATTTCCTGCCAGTAAAATGAAACTTTATTGAGGACAAGAAAAGTCTAATAATTTAATATGTTTGGATTATGTTTAAACAACACAATAAGGCATTAGAAGGCATTAGAAACCTGGAAAGTAAGGCAAGGCACATAGGTAATGAAACTGGTGAGCAGCAGAGATCAAACTCTGTTGATCATTTGGTGGCTGGTATTGTAACATTTACAAACTGTCTTTTGTTGACAGTCTGGAAAAGCTGGTCCTAAAAGAAGTTTTCCCTGTTTGAGGTTTCTGATTGTTCTGGAAGGAGGAGAATGAGGCAGGAGGGACAGGGGAGCTGGCCACAACATTGCCAGTAGGATCCCCAAAGTAATTCTGATCACTTGTGGCACAGGGACATCGAACAGGTGGCAAAGAGGGAAACCTGTTTCCTTATAATGCTTGTATTTGGGCTTTCCCAAAATTGTAATTATTCCCTAAAATCCATGTAATCCCATCTTCTATTGCAGTCTAAAGGTGTGAAAGCCTGGCGTTTACTTTGAGTAGGAGTGACTGGTTGAAGCTTTTTGACAGTGAGTTGTCTAAAGCAAAGTTAATCACCTTGATATCCTAATCACCTAGTACCAGATGAGGTATTCATCTGGGTAGGTGGGATGATTCATCCACTGGAGGTGGCTGGCACTCCTTAATCCTGACAAAGGAACCTAAACAGATAGCTTGGTCTAGTAACTTGACAAAGCTTGATTAGTCAGCCAAAGATAGGGGAGATGAATCTTAACCTCTGCACATAAAATTGCTCCTATCTATTACAGTTGTCCTTAGTCACAGAGTGCCTTAAGATGACAAATACCATCAGGTACCTTTCACTGAAGTAGGTGCAAGACTACAATATTTCAGAGAAATAGTGGTTCAAAGTGGTGCCAGGGGAGGGTTAGATTTGGACATTAAGGAAGCATTTATTTACCAAGAGAGTGGCTAATCACTGGAATAAGCCTCCTAGAGAGGAAGTTGATGCTCCCAAGCCTGTAGTGTTAAGACATTTGGACAATGCCTTTAACATTATGCTTTAACTTTTGGTCAGCCAAAAACTGCTCAGGCAGTAGGACTAGTATGTTCCTTCATAGTATGTCTCTTCCATCCAAAATATTCTATTTCTATT